>NC_139990.1:14807146-14969259 GCF_964263955.1 Coregonus lavaretus
CAGTGATCACTTGAGTGATGATAACCTCATGTTTGCATTACTGCACAGAACGGGTAATTCATTAACATGACTTGTGTAGGTGTTAAAACACTAACAGTGAGCAATAAAACAGACTGGAGGACAGCGGGAGTCAGAGGAAGACAGAGAGACGAGAGAGAGAGGAGAGCAGGAGATGATGTCAAGGTGCGCGCACGCAAGCATGCACACAGTCTGAAAGGAAGAGAGATCAACTGGAGCACAGCTGTGTCTGACCTCCTTAACTATAGAGTGTGAGGATGAGTTAGAGGCTGAGAGGGGCAGACAGGGTGGATCAGGGTCACTAGGGTTTAGAGCTGAGCGGACGTGTGGAGACAGACACACTGATCTGAGGAGGACATCAAATAGCTTGAATGTAGAGTATTATACACTCTCTTTATTGGCTCCACACCCCTGTAGGTATTCACATAATTTTTTTAAATACAAAATTGGCCTTTACTGCTATAGACATTCAAAAAATAAATCATAAGGAATACGTTTTTGAAGTGTCTGTCCTATATCATATAAGATACTTCCATACTTTTTTTTCCCGGTACCGGGTTACCTTCAGATGAGTCCCGTGACACTTGTGGGGGTCATAGAGCAAAACGGACAACACCATCACGTTCGTGAGAGTCTCCCCTGTCCATAGTGGGATCAGATTAGTTTGTAGCCCAAACTGTTCGGACACTACAGGAAGATGTTGGCACATCGGCGATACAGACTTTAGACGTTCAGACGCCCGTTTGGACGCTACAGACATTTTTTTCAGATTTTCGGGATGTCTCCTGGTCTAACAAACAGCACTGTAGGCGGATGCACAAACAGCACTGTAGGCGGATGCGGTGGATTGAGCCCTTACAAAAAAACTGGTATCTCTATCTTAAACAGATTTTTGTATTATTATGTTAATTCGATTCTGTCAATCGACTCTAGGGGGTTTTAACTGCAGCCCTCAAGTAGTGATACAGCCAGGCAAGTCAAAAGAAATGAGAGTGCATGAAGCAAATTAATAATATGCAAGAACTGGCCCCTCTGGTTGTTCACAGATCCCAAGGAGAGAGGGTGGCGTTTCTCTCTTATCTTATCTCTACACTGTTCACACAAAGCAATGTGTGTGTGTGTGTGTGTGTTAGTCCGTGTGCTGTGTGTGGAGGGGGGAGAGATGGTAGCACAAGATCAGGAAGCCAGACCTGCAGACTCAGCGGTTGTGAGAATTTCCAGAGGAGCTTGTTACCTCTCGCTAATTAGTCTACAAGGACTTAGCTTCTGACTACCGGCCCTTTCTAGCCAAATAAATAAACAAATAGATAATCATATATGCCATTTACCAGACGCTTTTATCCAAAGCGACTTACAGTCATGCGTGCATACATTTTACATATGGATCGTCCCGGGAATCGAACCCACTACCCTGGCGTTACAAGCGCCATGCTCTACTAACAAAGCTAATGTGAAATGGCTGCTGGTCCCTGAATTGACAGGGTTCGAAGACCCTGATCAGAGATTCTCCACCTTTCCTCTGTTCTCCCTCTCAGTGCTAGCTGTGAGAGCAGGAGGGGAGGAGGACAGACACCTGAAATGAAATCAAAGCCCTAGCAGGAAGCTGATATCCTGTCTTTCTGAGGGGAGCAAGGCCACGGGCGTGAGTGTCTGCACTGACTCCGTGCCAGAATTGTAATGAAATCCTACCCTGGCCAGTGTTTGCATTGGAAGCCATTTGTCCGGGTGCCAACAGTTCACTGTTTACAGTTTACACACACATGAGCAGCAGTTCCAGTCAGACTCTCAGTGCCTGGAGGGCCCAGGCCACACACATTTGACATACATTACTTGCACATGCTTACAATGCATAATGCTTAAAAACGAATTACACCTGTCAGCTTTAAGTAAAGTGTTAGCACTTTTATTAACAATGCCTCGGAGAGGAGACAGAGAGGAGGTGAAGGAGAGGATGAGCGCTTTGACGAGTAGCCCACCACTGATTTACACTGATCCATTAGCTCCTCTTAAAACAGAATGCTCCTCCTGAAACATCCCATAGATAAAATGAGAGATAGACCCATTAAGGGTTACTAGGGTTTAAAGGGAAAGTGTAGCAGCATAAAGGGCACATTAAGAATTCAACAGAATCATTTAATCCTATTACAGCCACGTCAGCTGGAAAGCTAAACCTAGGCAGGCAAGAAGACAAAGAATCAGCCATTTACATTGTGGAGGAGGACGGTCTCATGAGAATGAGCTATAGACCAGAGACTAGAGAGAATCCTGGCAGTTTCCACTGTGTGTGTGTCCTGGTAGGAATGTATCCCATAGGGTCAATAAAGCTGCAGCTGGTGGAAAAGTGACCTCTGCCCAGACACTCACCAAAGCAGAACTACAGTACTTTGACAAACACAGGGCAGAACCTTGAAACATTGCTCCCCATTCAAATGAGTGGTTTTATTCATGTTAGAAAGCAAAGCAGCATGAGAGGCTGGAGCTGCCAGTAGTAACTGGAAGGATACTGTAGGTTGGAACACAGGCCCTGAACCATAAGAAGTACATCATCATTCCCACAGATTCTCTGGCATTATGTCTGCTGACTGGAGCACATTACAGGGTGATCTGGAGAATGCTGTGAAGTCTATTCCTACAGTACGACTGAGTAATACTGTGAAGTCTATTCCTACAGTACGACTGAGTAACGCTGTGAAGTCTATTCCTACAGTACGACTGAGTAATGCTGTGAAGTCTATTCCTACAGTACGACTGAGTAATACTGTGAAGTCTATTCCTACAGTACGACTGAGTAATACTGTGAAGTCTATTCCTACAGTACGACTGAGTAATGCTGTGAAGTCTATTCCTACAGTACTACTGAGTAATACTGTGAAGTCTATTCCTACAGTACGACTGAGTAATGCTGTGAAGTCTATTCCTACAGTACGACTGAGTAATGCTGTGAAGTCTATTCCTACAGTACGACTGAGTAATGCTGTGAAGTCTATTCCTACAGTACGACTGAGTAATGCTGTGAAGTCTATTCCTACAGTACGACTGAGTAATGCTGTGAAGTCTATTCCTACAGTACGACTGAGTAATACTGTGAAGTCTATTCCTACAGTACGACTGAGTAATACTGTGAAGTCTATTTCTACAGTACGACTGAGTAATACTGTGAAGTCTATTCCTACAGTACGACTGAGTAATGCTGTGAAGTCTATTCCTACAGTACGACTGAGTAATGCTGTGAAGTCTATTCCTACAGTACGACTGAGTAATGCTGTGAAGTCTATTCCTACAGTACGACTGAGTAATACTGTGAAGTCTATTCCTACAGTACGACTGAGTAATGCTGTGAAGTCTATTCCTACAGTACGACTGAGTAATACTGTGAAGTCTATTCCTACAGTACGACTGAGTAATGCTGTGAAGTCTATTCCTACAGTACGACTGAGTAATGCTGTGAAGTCTATTCCTACAGTACGACTGAGTAATGCTGTGAAGTCTATTTCTACAGTACGACTGAGTAATGCTGTGAAGTCTATTCCTACAGTACGACTGAGTAATGCTGTGAAGTCTATTTCTACAGTACGACTGAGTAATGCTGTGAAGTCTATTCCTACAGTACGACTGAGTAATGCTGTGAAGTCTATTCCTACAGTACGACTGAGTAATGCTGTGAAGTCTATTTCTACAGTACGACTGAGTAATACTGTGAAGTTTATCATTTCCACAGTACAAGTAACCTGGGTGTATTCAGGCCCTCTGAGCACTATTGCTAAAACCACAGTTTAAGAACTCGGTTCACTAAGAAAACAGACCCAGCCATTTTATCGCAATCATTTTAAATCACGTCGATTCTGTACTGGTACTCCCTGTATATAGCCATGTTATTTTCAGTTGTTATTTTTATTAATTATTCACTGTGTATTTATTCCTTGTGTCACTATTTCTATTTTATCTTTAACTCTGCATTGTTTGAAAGGACCCATAAGTAAGCATTTCACTGTTAGTCTACACCTGTTGTTTATGAAGCATGTGACAATTAGAATTCTTATTGATTTGATCCGTCCATACTGTGCATTCCCTCCAGCTTGCTCTCCGGCCCATGAGCCATGTATTATGTCAATAACATTCTCAGGTATGTACACAGTACAGGGACGTTGCTGGCGTTGTTCGGCCGGAAGACAGCACGCCTCTGTCCACCTCCCCTCACAACTGGTTAGTTGAGTACAGCTCTAACAACAACAGAGGCAGATATAGAGAGAGACGGCCAGCCAGGACAGCTTTAGTCTGGCTGTGTGTTTATCACTGTGATGACAGATGAGATATTGGCTGTTAAAGCCAGTGAAGAAGCCTACTAGTTGACACAACAGAAATGTCTCTATATTTTTGGACTACTATTTTTAGACTACTATTTTAGACTACTATTAAGTGTGCTATGTTACCTTCTTTCTCTACCTCTGCCTATTCTCGCTTCCTCAATACACGCATTTATACAAGAAGGCAGTATAAGCCAAATATGACTCTGTCGGTAATAAAATGATGATGATGTGTGTGTCCAAGGACTACCAAAGGATACTGCCGGCAGCCCGTTAATGAGGGGCTAATCACTCACCCAACACAGAGACATGATGAGGATCTCGCATAACAACACTGGTGACCTCAGTCACATAACTCCCCTTCATCAGAGCCAGGCTTAATCAGCTGTGTCTAACGGCAGAAGAGACAAAGACAAAAAGGCAAGCAAGGAGATTGGTGAATTAGAAATTATAATGGTGAAATGAGGCTCTGTAATGTGTGAGTGTGGGGGAAGGAGCACAGAGGGGAATGAAGAGCGCGAGAGAGAGAAGATAAAGACATGTAGAGTGTCTGTGAAAAGAGAAGAGCAAAGAGGAAAAAGGCCCTCCAATCAGCTGAGGTTATTGTGATTCTCAGTTTTGAGATTGAGGATAATTAGATCCACAGTGTGAGCTCATTCCTGGGCCTCTCAGCTTCTGTGGACCAGATGGGACTGTAATTAATTAATTAATTAATTAATTAATTCGTTCATCTCTCTCTCTTCCGCTCTCCCTCCCTCCCTCCAATTCAATGGGCTTTATTAGCATGGGAAACATATGTTTACATTGCCAAAGCAAGTAAAATAGATAATAAACAAAATAAACAGTAAACATTACACTCACAAAAGTTCCAAAGGAATGGACATTTCAAATGTCATATTATGTCTATATACAGTGTTGTAATGATGTGCAAATAGTTAAAGTACAAAAGGGAAAAGAATAAAACATACAGTGCATTCGCAAAGTATTCAGACCCCTTCCCTTTTTCCACATTTTGTTAAGTTACATACAGCCTTATTCTGAAAGGGATCAAATAAAAATGTTTCATCAATCTACACACACAATACCCCATAATGACGAAGCAAAAACAGATTTTTAGAAAATTTTGCAAATGTATTACAGATAAAAACAGAAATACCTTATTTACATAAGTATTCAGACCCTTTGCTATGAGACCCTCAATTGAGTTCAGGTGCATCCTGTTTCCATTGATCATCCTTGAGATGTTTCTACAACTTGATTGGAGTCCACCTGTGGTAAATTCAATTGATTGGACATGATTTGGAAAGGCACACAACTGTCTATAAAAAGGTCACACAGTTGACAGTGCATGTCACAGCAAAAACCAAGCCATGAGGTCGAAGGAATTGTCCTTAGAGCTCCGAGACAGGATTGTGCCGAGGCACAGAGCTGGGGAAGGGTACCAACACATTTATGCAGCATTGAAGGTCCCCAAGAACACAGTGGCCTCCATCATTCTTAAATGGAAGAAGTTTGAAACCACCAAGACTCTTCCTAGAGCTGGCCGCCTGGCCAAACTGAGCAATCGGGGGAGAAGGGCCTTGCTCAGGGAGGTGACCAAGAACCCGATGGACAGAAGCCACTCCTCAGTAAAAGGCACATGACAGCCTGCTTGGAGTTTGCCAAAAGGCACCTAAAGGACTCTCAGACCATGAGAAACAAGATTCTCTGGTCTGATGAAACCAAGATTGAACTCTTCGGCCTGAATGCCAAGCGTCACATCTGGAGTAAACCTGGCACCATTCAGATGTTTTTCAGTGGCAGGGACTGGGAGACTAGTCAGGATCGAGGGAAAGATGAACAGATCAAAGTACAGAGATCCTTGATGAAAAAGGTTCACCTTGCAACAGGACAACAACCCTAAACACACAGCCAAGACAACACAGGAGTGGCTTTGGGACAAGTCTCTGAATGTCCTTGAGTGGTCCTTGAGTCTGAACCCGATCGAACATCTCTGGAGAGACCTGAAAATAGCTGTGCAGTGACGCTCCCCATCCAACCTGACAGAGCTTGAGAGGATCTAACAGATGTAACCAAGCTTGTAGCGTCATACCCAAGAAGACTTGAGGCTGTAATCGCTGCCAAAGGTGCTTCAACAAAGTACTGAGTAAAAAAACAACCTTTTTTTGTTTTGTCATTATGGGGTATTGTGTGTAGATTGATGAGAAAAAACAAACAATGTAATCCGTTTTAGAATAAGGCTGTAACATAACACAATTTGGAAAAAGTCAAGGGGTCTGAATACTTTCCGAATGCACTGTAAATATGGGTTGTATTTACAATGGTGTTTGTTCTTCACTGGTTGCCCTTTTCTTGTGGCAACAGGTCACAAATCTTGCTGCTGTGATGGCACACTGTGGTATCTCACCCAATAGATATGGGAGTTTATCAAAAAAAGATGGATTTGTTTTCGAATTCTTTGTGGGTCTGTGGAATCTGAGGGAAACGTGTCTCTAATATGGTCATTTATTTGGCAGGAGGTTAGGAAGTGCAGCTCAGTTTCCACCTCATTTTGCGGGCAGTGTGCACATAGCCTGTCTTCTCTTGAGAGCCAGATCTGCCTACGGCGGCCTCTCTCGCTAGCAAGGCTATGCTCACTGAGTCTGTATATTGTCAAAGATTTCCTTAATTTTGGGTCAGTCACAGTGATCAGGTATTCTGCCACTGTGTACTCTCTGTTAAGGGCCAAATAGCATTCTAGTTTGCTCTTCTCCAGGTTAATCTCTCTGTAGGTGATGGCTTTGTTATGGAAGGTTTGGGAATCGCTTCCTTTTAGGTGGTTGTAGAATTTAACGTCTCTTTTCTGGATTTTGATAATTAGATGGTATCGGCATGCATTATTTGGTGTTTTACGTTGTACACAGAGGATACTTTTGCAGAATTCTGCATGCAGTCTCAATTTGGTTTTTGTCCCATTTAGTGAATTCTTGGTTGGTGAGCGGACCCCAGACCTCACAACTATAAAGGGCAATGGGTTCTATAACTGATTCAAGTATTTTTTGCCAGATCCTAATTGGTATGTCGAATGTTATGTTCCTTTTGATGGCATAGAAAGCCCTTCTAGCCTTGTCTCTCAGATCGTTCACAGCTTTGTGGAAGTTACCTGTGGCGCTGATGTTTAGGCCGAGGTATGTATCGTTTTTTGTGTGCTCTAGGGCAATGGTGTCTAGATGGAACTTGTATTTGTGGTCCTGGCAACTGGACCTTTTTTGGAACACCATTATTTTTGTCTTACTGAGATTTACTGTCAGGGCCCAGGTCTGACAGAATCTGTGCAGAAGTTATAGGTGCTGCTGTAGGCCCTCCTTGGTTGGGGACAGAAGCACCAGATCATCAGCAAACAGTATACATTTTACTTCAGAATCTAGTAGGGTGAGGCCGGGTGCTGCAGACTGTTCTAGTGTCCTCGCCAATTCGTTAATATATATATGTTGAAGAGGGTGTGGCTCAAGCCGCATCCGAGTCTGTCCCCACGGCCCTGTGGAAAGAAATGTGTGTGTTTGTTGCCAATGTTAACCACACACTTGTTGTTTGTGTACATGGATTTTATAATGTTGTATGTTTCCCCCCCCAAACACCGCTTTCCATCAATTTGCATAGCAGACCCTCATGGAAATCAACAAAGCATGAGAAGACTTTGCCTTTGTTTTGGTTTGTTTGTTTGTCAATTAGGGTGTGCAGAGTGAATACGTGGTCTGTCGTACGGTAATTTGTTAAAAAGCCAATTTGACATTTGCTCAGTACATTGTTTTCACTGAGGAAATGTAAGAGTCTGCTGTTTATGCAGAGTACTTTCCCAAGGTTGCTGTTGACGCATATCCCACAATAGTTATTGGGGTCAAATCTGTCTCCACTTTTGTGGATTGGGGTGATCAGTCCTTGGTTCCAAATATTGGGGAAGATGCCAGAGCTGAGGATGATATTAAAGAGTTTAAGTATAGCCAATTGTAATTTGTGGTCTGTTTATTTTATCATTTCATTTAGGATACCATCAACACCACAGGCCTTTTTGGGTTGGAGGGTTTGTATTTTGTCCTGTAGTTCATTCAATGTAATTGGAGAATCCAGTGGTGTAATTGGATAATTCAGTGGGTTCTGGTAGTCTTTAAATAGTTGATTCTAAGATTTGTATTTGATCATGAATATGTTTTTGCTGTTTGTTCTTCGGTACAGAGCCAAATATATTGGAAAAGTGGTTTATCCATACATCTCCGTTTTGGATAGATAACTCTTCGTGTTGTTGTTTCCTCTCTGCACAGGCTACACAAATGCCTCACACCGCGTGGCTGCTGCCTCTCTAACCTGGTGGTCCCTGCACGCACCACCCACCTGGAGTTCCAGGTCTCAGGCAGCCTCTGGAACTGCCGTTCTGCTGCCAACAAGGCAGACTTCATCCCAGCCTATGCTACCCTCCAGTCCCTCGACTTCTTGGCGCTGACGGAAACATGGATTACCACTGAAAACACTGCTACTCCTACTGCTCTCTCCTCGTCTGACCATGTGTTCTCGCATACCCCGAGAGCATCTGGTCAGCGGGGTGGTGGCACAGGAATCCTCATCTCTCCCAAGTGGACATTCAAAATTTTTCCCCTAACCCATCTGTCTATCTCCTCATTTGAATTCCATGCTGTCACAGTCACTAGCCCATTTAAGCTTAATATCCTTGTCATCTATCGCCCTCCAGGTTCCCTTGGAGAGTTCATCAATGAGCTTGACGCCTTGATACGTTCCTTTCCTGAGGATGGCTCACCCCTCACAGTTCTGGGGGATTTCAACCTCCCTACGTCTACATTTGACTCATTTCTCTCTGCCTCCTTCTTTCCACTCCTCTCCTCTTTTGACCTCACCCTCTCACCGTCCCCCCCTACTCACAAGGCAGGCAATACGCTTGACCTCATCTTTACTAGATGCTGTTCTTCTACTAATCTCACTGCAACTCCCCTCCATGTCTCCGACCACTACTTTGTATCCTTTTCTCTCTCGCTCTCCTCCAACACTACTCACTCTGCCCCTACTCAGATGGTAATGCGCCGTCGCAACCTTCGCTCTCTCTCTCCCGCTACTCTCTCCTCTTCCATCCTATCATCTCTTCCCTCTGCTCAATCCTTCTCCCTCCAATCTCCTGATTCTGCCTCCTCAACCCTCCTCTCCTCCCTTTCTGCATCCTTTGACTCTCTATGTCCCCTATCCTCCCGGCCGGCTCGGTCCTCCCCTCCAGCTCCGTGGCTTGATGACTCATTGCGAGCTCACAGAACAGAGCTCCGGGCAGCTGAGCGGAAATGGAAGAAAACTAGACTCCCTGCGGACCTGGCATCTTTTCACTCCCTCCTCTCTACATTTTCTTCATCTGTTTCTGCTGCTAAGGCCACTTTCTACCACGCTAAATTCCAAGCATCTGCCTCTAACCCTAGGAAGCTCTTTGCCACATTCTCCTCCCTGCTGAACCCCTCCCCCCTCCCACCTCCACCCCCTCCCCCCTCTCTGTGATGACTTCATCAACCATTTTGAAAAGAAGGTTGACGACATCCGATCCTCGTTTGTTAAGTCAAATGACACTGCTGGTCCTGCTCACACTGCCCAACCCTATGCTTTGACTTCTTTCTCCCCTCTCTCTCCAGATAAAATCTTGCGACTTGTGACTGCAGGCCGCCCAACAACCTGCCCGCTTGACCCTATCCCCTCCTCTCTTCTCCAGACCATCTCCGGTGACCTTCTCCCCTACCTCACCTCGCTGATCAACTCATCCTTGACCGCTGGCTATGTCCCTTCCGTCTTCAAGAGAGCGAGAGTTGCACCCCTTCTCAAAAAACCAACACTCGATCCCTCTGATGTCAACAACTACAGACCAGTATCCCTTCTTTCTTTTCTCTCCAAAACTATTGAGCGTGCCGTCTTTAGCCAACTCTCTTGCTATCTCTCTCAGAATGACCTTCTTGATCCAAACCAGTCAGGTTTCAAGACTGGTCATTCAACTGAGACTGCTCTTCTCTGTGTCACGGAGGCTCTCCGCACTGCTAAAGCTAACTCTCTCTCCTCTGCTCTTGTCCTTCTAGACCTGTCTGCTGCCTTTGATACTGTGAACCATCAGATCCTCCTCTCCACCCTCTCCGAGCTGGGCATCTCCGGCGCGGCTCACTCTTGGATTGCGTCCTACCTGACCGGTCGCTCCTACCAAGTGGCGTGGCGAGAAGCTGTCTCCGCACCACGTGCTCTCACCACTGGTGTCCCCCAGGGCTCAGTTCTAGGCCCTCTCCTATTCTCGCTATACACCAAGTCACTTGGCTCTGTCATATCCTCACATGGCCTCTCCTATCATTGCTACGCTGACGACACACAACTAATCTTCTCCTTTCCCCCTTCTGATAACCAGGTGGCGAATCGCATCTCTGCATGTCTGGCAGACATATCAGTATGGATGACGGATCACCACCTCAAGCTGAACCTTGGCAAGACGGAGCTGCTCTTCCTCCCGGGGAAGGACTGCCTGTTCCATGATCTCGCCATCACGGTTGACAACTCCGTTGTGTCCTCCTCCCAGAGTGCGAAGAGCCTTGGCGTGACCCTGGACAACACCCTGTCATTCTCCGCTAACATCAAGGCGGTGACCCGATCCTGTAGGTTCATGCTCTACAACATTGGGAGAGTACGACCCTGCCTTACACAGGAAGCGCCACAGGTCCTAATCCAGGCACTTGTCATCTCCCGTCTGGATTACTGCAACTCGCTGTTGGCTGGGCTCCCTGCCTGTGCCATTAAACCCCTACAACTCATCCAGAATGCCGCAGCCCGTCTGGTGTTCAACCTTCCCAAGTTCTCTCACGTCACCCCCCTCCTCCGCACACTCCACTGGCTTCCAGTTGAAGCTTGCATCTGTTACAAGACCATGGTGCTTGCCTATGGAGCTGTGAGGGGAACGGCACCTCCGTACCTTCAGGCTCTGATCAGTCCCTACACCCAAACGAGGGCATTGCGTTCATCCACCTCTGGCCTGCTGGCTCCCCTTCCTCTGCGGAAGCATAGTTCCCGCTCAGCCCAGTCAAAACTGTTCGCTGCTCTGGCACCCCAATGGTGGAACAAGCTCCCTCACGACGCCAGGACAGCGGAGTCACTCACCACCTTCCGGAGACATTTGAAACCCCACCTCTTTAAGGAATACCTGGGATAGGATAAAGTAATCCTTCTACCCCTCCCTTACCCCAACCCCCCCCCCTCCCCCCCCCAAAAAAAATAAATAAATAAAAAAAATACACATTGTAAAGTGGTTATCCCACTGGCTATAAGGTGAATGCACCAATTTGTAAGTCGCTCTGGATAAGAGCGTCTGCTAAATGACGTAAATGTAGTGTGTTCCAATTTTCCCAGAAGTGGTTCAATTCTATGGATTCTTCAATTACATTGAGCTGATTTCTGTCGTGCTGTTCCTTCTTTTTCCGTAGTGTTTTTCTGTATTGTTTTAGTGCTTCACCACGGTGAAGGCGTAGGCTCAGGTTATCTTAGGTTTTTGCATTCTTTATCAAACCATTTGTCATTGTTGTTAATTCTCTTAGGTTGTCTGCTTGAAGTGTTTAGATTTGATAGGGAAGCTGAGAGGTCAAATATACTGTTTAGGTTTTCTACTGCCAAGTTTACACCTTCACTATTACAGTGAAACGTTTTGTCCAGGAAGTTGTCTAAAACGGATTGAATATGTTGTTGCCTAATAGTTTTTTGGTAAGTTTCCACACTGCTTTCCTTCCATTATAGCATTTCTTAATATTATTCAGTTCCTTTGGGTTTGTCACCTCATGATTGAGTATTGCTCTGTTCAAGTAGACTGTGATTTTGCTGTGATCTGATGGGGTGTCAGTGGGCTGACAGTGAACACTCAGAGACCCTGGGTTGAGGTCAGTGATAATGTAGTCTACAGTACTACTGCCAAGAGATGAGCTATAGGTGTACCTACCGTACGAGTCCCCTCGGCGCCTACCATTGACTATGTACATACCCAGCATGCGACAGAGCTGCAGGAGTTGTGACCCGTTTTTGTTGGTTATGTTGTTGTAGTTGTGTCTAGGGGGGCATATGGGGGAGGGAATGCTATGCTGTCACCGCTCTCCCTCTCCTCCCTGACTGTTTAATTAATCTCCCTTTCTCTCTCTCGCTCTCTTGCTTTCTCTCTCCCTTTCTGGGTGGCTGATGGAGTCATTTTTACAATGACGTTCTTCTCTCGTTAAAAACGACTAAGTGCTTGAACTTTTAGTCTCCCTGTGGGCTCTGGGATTGCCTGTTTGGCTTGCTGCTGGTTTGTTGTTTTAGCCCTAACTCAATTAATATGAAAAAGCTGACAGGCAGCGGTCCTCAGGAGTCAATAACAGACTCCACTCATTCACCATTTGCCAAGTAAACACTTCATATTCAATTCTTATACTGACAGTTTTTAATACAAGTCACTGTAAACAGCAGACACTTGATCATGTTGATACAGTATGTGAGTGTTCTATTTTTACATTTAGACCACTTTCTACCTGAGAGCAGTTGAAATGACTGTTTGGTATGTATGATGAGTGTCGGTTATTATTATTATTATTTTTTTTTACTAATTGACCAACATTGGTTCAATTATTTTAATTACATTTCCTTCTGGGTTTTTCAGTGAGCTCAATGCGCTCATTGCGTAGTTTCTCTAGAGATAAATCAGATCAAACCCGAACTGTGTGATGTAGTTGGGAGTGGTAGTTTCCAACAGGACAAAATTCTATATAGTTTAGCGCAGAAAACGTGATAGTTAACTACAATGACCATAAGCCATTGCACGCCGGTGCGTTTGTTTTATGCCTGCTACGCTAGGTAGTGTCGGGCAAACACGGAGAGAAGAGACAGAAGAATGCTCTATCTAGAGGGATATAAAGAAGTTGCTTCGCAAGGTATCTGTACCTGAAAATACATTATCTAAGTGATTGATAGTTGGTATTCAGCAGTCATAAAAGTATGCCTTATTTAATTAGAAGAACTACTAAAATTGTGATTTTGTCAGACAGCATAGGCAGCAGCTCTATAGAGATGAGGACTTGGAATTAAATAATAAAGTCATCAAATAAAACAATGTTATATACACAACAACTAAAATATTTTATTAAAGTAAAGTAATGTGAATAAATTAAGGTTCATAAGTGGTAAGCAGTAATGGGCAGTTACTACCATCATGGGACTTTAAATAATTGTTTTATTCTGTGTTGTTACAGCATTCAACCCACATAATGCATAGCACATTTAATGTTAAAAAAAAATAAAATCGGAACTCAAATCGAAAACAGTGATTATAATCGAACCGACCACAAAAAGCACAAAACACTTTAATCAAAACGCTGTCCTGTCCTCTCCTCCCTCTGTCCTCTCCTCCCTCTGTCCTCTCCTCCCTCTGTCCTCTCCTCCCTCTGTCCTCTCCTCCCTCTGTCCTCTCCTCCCTCTGTCCTCTCCTCCCCCTGTCCCCTCCTCCCCTGTCCTCTCCTCCCTCTGTCCTGTCCTTAGTAAAAGCAGGGGAAACCATGCACCAGAAAACACAGGAGGGCTCCACCTCACCTCACAGACCCAGAAACAGGAGGGCTCCACCTCACCTCACTCAGACCTGGAAACAGGAGGGCTCCACCTCACCTCACCTCACTCAGACCCAGAAACAGGAGGGCTCCACCTCACCTCACTCAGACCTGGAAACAGGAGGGCTCCACCTCACCTCACAGACCCAGAAACAGGAGGGCTCCACCTCACCTCACAGACCCAGAAACAGGAGGGCTCCACCTCACCTCACCTCACTCAGACCCAGAAACAGGAGGGCTCCACCTCACCTCACTCAGACCCAGAAACAGGAGGGCTCCACAGCAGCCTCTATCCATGTTATGTATGAATCTGTGTGTCTCTGAAAAAGCACAGCAAAGGGTTAAAGAGACTCACCCCAATGGTGGAACAAGCTCCCTCACGATGCCAGGACAGCGGAGTCACTCACCACCTTCCGGAGACATTTGAAACCCCACCTCTTTAAGGAATACCTGGGATAGGATAAAGTAATCCTTCTACCCCCCCCCCCCCCTTTACTCCAACCCCCCCCCCCCCCCCCAAAAAAAAAAGGTGTAAGGTGAATGCACCTATTTGTAAGTCGCTCTGGATAAGAAATGTAAATGTAAATGTTCTATAGGATTGAGGTCAGGGCTTTGTGATGGCCACTCCAATACCTTGACTTTGTTGTCCTTAAGCCATTTTGCCACAACTTTGGAAATATGCTTGGGGTCATTGTCCATTTGGAAGACCCATTTGCGACCAAGCTTTAACTTCCTGACTGATGTCTTGAGATGTTGCTTGAATATATCCACATAACTTTCCTTCCTCATGATGCCATCTATCTTGTGAAGTGCACCAGTCCCTCCTGCAGCAAAGCACCCCCACAGCATGATGCTGCCACCCCTGTGCTTCACGGTTGGGATGGTGTTCTTCAGCTTGCAAGCAACACCCTTTTTCCTCCAAACATAACAATGGTCATTATGGCCAAACAGTTCTATTTTTGTTTCATCAGACCAGAGGACATTTCTCCAAAAAGTACGATCTTTGTCCCCATATGCAGTTGCAAACCGTAGTCTGGCTTTTATATGGCGGTTTTGGAGCAGTGGCATCTTCCTTGCTGAGCGGCCTTTCAGGTTATGTCGATATAGGACTCGTTTTACTGTGGATATAGATACTTTTGTACCGGTGTCCTCAAGCATCTTCACAAGGTAATTTGCTGTTGTTCTGGGATTGAATTGCACTTTTCGCACCAAAGTACGTTCCTCTCTAGGAGACAGAACGCGTCTCCTTCCTGAACGGTATGACCACTGCGTGGTCCCATGGTGTTTATACTTGTGTACTATTGTTTGTATAGATGAACGTGGTACCTTCAGGCGTTTGGAAATTGCTCCCAAGGATGAACCAGACTTGTGGAGGTCTACAATGGCTTGGCTGATTTCTTTTGATTTTCCCATGATGTCAAGCAAAGAGGCACTGAGTTTGAAGGTAGGCCTTGAAATACATCCACAGGTACACCTCCAATTGACTCAAATGATGTCAATTAGCCCATCAGAAGCTTCTAAAGCCATGACATCATTTTCTGGAATTTTCCAAGCTGTTTAAAGGCACAGTCAACTTAGTGTATGTAAACTTCTGACCCACTGGAATTGTGATACAGTGAATTATAAGTGAAATAATCTGTCTGTAAACAATTGTTGGAAAAACTACTTGTGTCATGCACAAAGTAGATATCCTAACCGACTTGCCAAAACTATAGTTTGTTAACAAGAAATTTGTGGAGTGGTTGAAAAACAAGTTTTTATGACTCCAACCTAATTGTATGTAAACTTCAGACTTCAACTGTATTAGTTCATCACACAGTACCACCGCCCTGATAATCACAGTGTGGAAAGAGATATTTTCTCCTTCTGTAGTTCCCTGTTATGGTACGCATCAATACTTTCTATTCCACTTCATCACTTACCACTGGTGTTCATTTAGAATGGATTACTCTGGAACAACACACAATGTTCCTAGGATTATAGATGAAGAGAGAGGGAGAGAGGGAGCGAGAGAGCAATCCTCCAGTGGATCCACATTGTTTCCTTCTGCCAAAGGGGGATTCTTATCAAAAACGCTGCCAGGACCATCATGAAAGGATATGGCAATTAACAAAGACACACACACACACACACACACACACACACTGAGGTAAAAAGGCGTGTTGAGCAGTGGGGCGTGAGGGGGTATTTACATAGCCTAGCAGAGTGCTTGTCACATTTAATTAATTACTCTCTGCTCGGGTGACAAACTTGATTAAACAAGAGAAAATATCCCCATAACATCCAATAATATATAATCCACGTCCTGCCTGCTTGGCCTGCTTCCTTTCAACATATTGCCAAATACGTTCTTCAAATGAGACACGTTTCGATGAAAGTTAGACGGTTTTTCTTTTTCTCAAGGGGGAAGTACCACGACTCCCTCTTCTCTCTTTAAAATAGGGATGAAAAACAGACCGAGAGAGGGAGGACGACAAATAGAGGGAGGGAGAGAAAGATAATGTTTATGAGGTGTTCTGTGATCATAATGAGTGGAGTTGGGTTTTATTGAAATGAGGAGGAAGAACAGAAGCGGTTTGCTGCAGGAGGAGAAGAAAGGATGGAGAAATAAATAAAGACGCTAATGAGCATCAGTGTCCTCTCCTCACATCTGATGCCTCTCACCCTTCCTGTCCTCCTTCACACAGACTATTAACACTGTTGTCACGTCAATTAGTACTCTAGGTGAGGACAGACAGAACACACAGCCTTTGATAAACAGATGGTGGATGTTTCTACTCGTTGCACTATAAAAGGAATACAGTACAAATCAAGAGGGGAATTAGCCTTGTATCTTTGAATCAGGACGATATTTTTATGAGCATGGCCATATTTATATTACAGCATATTGGATGACTGTTGTGCTGATTTACAGAAATAATATAACTGGCCTTCTTGAGACTAGTTGAGTATCTGGAGCATCAGCAATTGTGGGTTCGATTACAGGCTCAAAATGGCCAGAAACAAATCACTTTCTTCTGAAACCCGTCAGTCTATTCTTGATCTGAGAAATTAAGGCTATTCCATGCGAGAAATTGCCAAGAAACTGAAGATCTCGTACAACGCTGTGTACTACTCCCTTCACAGAACAGCGCAAACTGGCTCTAACTAGAATAGAAAGAGGAGTGGGAGGCCCCGATGCACAACTGAGCAAGAGGACAAATACATTAGTGTCTAGTTCGAGAAACAGGCGCCTCACAGGTCCTCAACTGGCAGCTTCATTAAATAGTACCCGCAAAACACTAGTCTCAACGTCAACAGTGAAGATGCGACTCTGGGATGCTGACCTTCTAGGCAGAGTTGCAAAGAAAAAGCCATATCTCAGACTGGCCAATAAAAATAAAAGATTAAGATGGGCAGTCTGAGATATGGCTTTTGCTTTGCAACTCTGCCTAGAAGGTCAGCATCCCGGAGTCGCCTCTTCACTGTTTACGTTGAGACTGGTGTTTTGCGGGTACTATTTAATGAAGCTGCCAGTTGCTCCCCTGTAGCTCAGTTGGTAGAGCATGGCGCTTGCAATGCCAGGGTTGTGGGTTCGTTTCCCACGGGGGGCCAGTATGAATGTGTGCACTCACTAACTGCAAGTCGCTCTGGATAAGAGTGTCTGCTAAATGACTAAAATGTAAAATGTAAATAATGGGCCTCTGTATGCCTATGTAGATATTCCATTAAAAATCTGCCGTTTCCAGCTACAAGAGCCATTTACAACATTAAGAATGTCTACACTGTATTTCTGATCAATTTGCTTTTCTTTCGAAAACAAGGGCATTTCTAAGTCACCCCAAACTTTTGAATGGTAGTGTACATATATGGACAAGCAATGACAGAGCGGCATGGACTAAGATACAGTAGAATATTATAGAATACAGTATATACATATGAGACGAGTAGTGCAAGATATGTAAACATTATTAAAGTGACTAGAGTTCCATTTCTTAAAGTGGCCAGTGATTTCAAATAGGCAGCAGCAGCCTCTAATGTGCTAGTGATGGCTATTTAACAGTCGGATGGCCTTGAGATAGAAGCTGTTTTTCATTCTCTCGGTCCCAGCTTTGATGCACCTGCACTGACCTCGCCTTCTGGATGATAGCGGAGTGAACAGGCAGTGGCTCGGGTGGTTGATGTCCTTGATGATCTTTTTGGCCTTCCTGTGACATCAGGTGCTGTAGGTGTCCTGGAGGGCGGGTAGTTTGCCCCTGGTAATGCGATCGGCAGACCGCACCACTCTCTGGAGAGCCCTGCGGTTGCGGCGGTGCAGTTGCCGTACCAGGCGGTGATACAACTCGACAGGATGCTCTCAATTGTGCATCTGTAAAAGTTTGTGAGGGTTTTAGGTGCCAAGCCAAATATTTTCCGCCTCCTGAGGTTGAAGAGGCTCTGTTGCGCCTTCTTCACCACACTGTCTGCGTGGGTGGACCATTTCAGTTTGTCAGTGATGTGTACGCCAAGGAACTTGAAGCTTTCCACCTTCTCCACTGCGGTCCCGTCGATGTGGATAGGGGGGTGCACCCTCTGCTGTTTCCTGAAGTCAATGATCATCTCCTTTGTTTTGTTGACGTTGAGTGAGAGGTTATTTTCCTGGCACCACACTCCCAGAGCCCTCACCTCCTCCCTGTAGGCTGTCTCATCATTATTGGTAATCAAGCCTACTACTGTTGTGTCATCTGCAAACTTGATGATTGAGTTGGAGGCGTGCTTTGCCACGCAGTCATGGGTGAACAGGGAGTATACAGTGGGGAGAACAAGTATTTGATACACTGCAGATTTTGCAGGTGTTCCTACTTACAAAGCATGTAGAGGACTGTAATTTTTATCATAGGTACACTTCAACTGTGAGAGACGGAATCTAAAACAAAAATCCAGAAAATCACATTGTATGATTTTTAAGTAATTATTTTGCATTTTATTGCATGACATAAGTATTTCATCACCTACCAACCAGTAAGAATTCCGGCTCTCACAGACCTGTTAGTTTTTCTTTAAGAAGCCCTCCTGTTCTCCACTCATTACCTGTATTAACTGCACCTGTTTGAACTCGTTACCTGTATAAAAGACACCTGTCCACACACTCAAACAGTCTCCAACCTCTCCACAATGGCCAAGACCAGAAAGCTGTGTAAGGACATCAGGGATAAAATTGTAGACCTGCACAAGGCTGGGATGGGCTACAGGACAATAGGCAAGCAGCTTGGTGAGAAGGCAACAACTGTTGGCGCAATTATTATAAAATGGAAGAAGTTCAAGATGACGGTCAATCACCCTCGGTCTGGGGCTCCATGCAAGATTTCACCTCATGGGGCATCAATGATCATGAGGAAGGTGAGGGATCAGCCCAGAACTACACGGCAGGACCTGGTCAATGACCTGAAGAGAGCTGGGACCACAGTCTCAAAGAAAACCATTAGTAACACACTACGCCGTCATGGATTAAAATCCTGCAGCGCACGCAAGGTCCCCCTGCTCAAGCCAGCGCATGTCCAGGCCCGTCTGAAGTTTGCCAATGACCATCTGGATGATCCAGAGGAGGAATGGGAGAAGGTCATGTGGTCTGATGAGACAAAAATAGAGCTTTTTGGTCTAAACTCCACTCGTCGTGTTTGGAGGAAGAAGAAGGATGAGTACAACCCCAAGAACACCATCCCAACCGTGAAGCATGGAGGTGGAAACATAATTCTTTGGGGATGCTTTTCTGCAAAGGGGACAGGACGACTGCACCGTATTGAGGGGAGGATGGATGGGGCCATGTATCGCGAGATCTTGGCCAACAACCTCCTTCCCTCAGTAAGAGCATTGAAGATGAGTCGTGGCTGGGTCTTCCAGCATGACAACGACCCGATACACACAGCCAGGGCAACTAAGGAGTGGCTCCGTAAGAAGCATCTCAAGGTCCTGGAGTGGCCTAGCCAGTCTCCAGACCTGAACCCAATAGAAAATCTTTGGAAGGAGCTGAAAGTCCGCATTGCCCAGCGACAGCCCCGAAACCTGAAGGATCTGGAGAAGGTCTGTATGGAGGAGTGGGCCAAAATCCCTGCTGCAGTGTGTGCAAACCTGGTCAAGACCTACAGGAAACGTATGATCTCTGTAATTGCAAACAAAGGTTTCTGTACCAAATATTAAGTTCTGCTTTTCTGATGTATCAAATACTTATGTCATGCAATAAAATGCAAATTAATTACTTACAAATCATACAATGTGATTTTCTGGATTTTTGTTTTAGATTCCGTCTCTCACAGTTGAAGTGTACCTATGATAAAAATTACAGACCTCTACATGCTTTGTAAGTAGGAAAACCTGCAAAATCGGCAGTGTATCAAATACTTGTTCTCCCCACTGTAGGAGGGGGCGGAGCACGCACCCAGTGTTGAGGATCAGCGAAGTGGAGATGTTGTTTCCTACCTTCACCACCTGGGGGCAGACCGTCAGGAAGTCCAGGACACAGTTGCACAGGGCGGGGTTCAGACCCAGGGCCTCAAGCTTAATGATGAGCTTGGAGGGTACTATGGTGTTGAATGCTGAGCTATAGTCAATGAACAGCATTCTTACATAGGTATTCCTTTTGTCCAGATGGGATAGGGCAGTATGCAGTGTGATGGCGATTGCATCGTCTGTGGATCTATTGGGGCAGTAAGCAAATTGAAGTGGGTCTAGGGTGACAGGTAAGGTAGAGGTGATATGATCCTTGACTGAGTGCTACGGGGCGATAGTCATTTATTTCAGTTACCTTTGCTTTCTTGGGTACAGGAACAATGGTGGCCATCTTGAAGCATGTGGGGACAGCAGACTGGGAAAGGGAGAGATTGAATATGTCCGTAAACACACCAGCCAGCTGGTCTGTGCATGCTCTGAGGACGCGGCTAGGGATACCGTCTGGGCCGGCAGACTTGCGGGGGTTAACATGCTTAAATGTCTTACTCACATCGGCCATGGAGAAGGAGAGGCCACAGTCCTTGGTAGTGGGCCTCGTCGGTGGCACTGTGTTATCCTCAAAGCGGGCGAAGAAGGTGTTTAGCTTGTCTGGAAGCGAGACGTCAGTGTCGGCGACGTGGCTGGTTTTCCTTTTGTAGTCCTTGATTGTCTGTAGACCCTGCCACATACGTCTCGTGTCTGAGCCGTTGAATTGCGACTCCACTTTGTCTCTATACTGACGTTTCGCCAGTTTAATTGCCTTGCGGAGTGAGTAGCTACACTGTTTGTATTCTGTCATATTCAAAGAATGGCCCGTACTGAAGAGCTCAGTGACTTTTAACGCGGCACCGTCATAGGATGCCACCTTTCCAACAAGTCAGTTTGTCAAATTTCTGCCCTGCTAGAGCTGCCCTGGTCAACTGTAAGTGCTGTTATAGTGAAGTGGGAACGTCTAGGAGCAACAACGGCTCCGCTGCAAAGTGGTAGGCCACACCAGCTCACAGAACAGAACCGGGGCGAGTGCTGAAGCGCGTAAATATAGTCTGTCCTCGGTTGCAACACTCACTACAGAGTTCCAAACTGCCTCTGGAAGCAACGTCAGCACAATAACTGTTTGTCAGAAGCGTCATGAAATGGGTTTCCATGGCCGAGCACAAGCCTAAGATCACCATGCGCAATGCCAAGCGTCGGCTGGAGTGGTGTAAAGCTCGCCGCCATTGGACTCTGGAGCAGTGGAAATGCGTTCTCTGGAGTGATGAATCACGCTTCACCATCTGGCAGTCCGACTGATGAATCTGGGTTTGGCGGATGCCAGGAGAACGCTACCTGCCCGAATGCATAGTGCCAACTGTAAAGTTTGGTGGAGGAGGAATAATGGTCTGGGATTGCGTTTCATGGTTCAGGCTATGCCCCTTAGTTCCACTGAAGGGAAATCTTAACACTACAGCATACAATTACATTTTAGACAATTATGTGCTTTCAACTTTGTGGCAACAATTTGGGGAAGGCCTTTTCCTGTTTCAGCATTACAATGGCCCCGTGCACAATGCAAGGTCCATACAGAAATGGTTTGTGGAGATCGGTGTGGAAGAACTTGACTGGCCTGCACAGAGCCCTGACCTCAACCCCATCAAACACCTTTGGGATGAATTGGAACACAGACTGCGAGCCAGGCCTAATCACCCAACATCAGAGCCCGACCTCACTAAAGCACTTGTGGCTGAATGGAAGCAAGTCCCAGCAGCAATGTTCCAACATCTAATGGAAAGCCTTCCCAGAAGAGTGGAGGCTGTTATAGCAGAAAGGGGGGACCAATTCCATATTAATGGCCATGATTTTGGAATGAGAAGTTCTACGAGCAGGTGTCGACATACACTACATGGCCAAAAGTATGAAAAATATTAAAATCACACTCATTGCTTTTATCTCACAAAATACATATTGAAATGTTATATTGTTGTGTCAACATTTACAAACCAAACACTAGAAAACCCCACATGGGTTTATAGAAGACTTGGAGGGGAGCTTGGGCCTGTTTCTGTAAGAATGAACAAAACACCCCATAGGGATTCTGTAAGAATGAACAAAACACCCCGAAGGGATTCAATACAGAAATCTACAATTCAAATGTGTGAGAGCTCTTCCTCACAGTGCTCTGTACTGAAAGATATCCCAGCAGCAGTCTGTGGCCAATTCTTCACTCATAGCTCTCACACACACCCACACACCTTTCTGAGGTGACCAACCTGCCGCTGCCTGACGCCGAAGTGAATCCATTCGTCAGGAAACTGCTTTCAGAATGGACATCATTCAAATAACCCATTTTCATACAAATGTCATTTTCAATACAAATGTCTCCCCATGAAATCTCTTTTCCCCCTCTCCCTTTGGCCCTTTGTCAGTGAATATAATAGCATGCTTCATTGAGATTATCTATAGCTGGGGCCGAGGGCTACACCTCACGCTAAGAGAGGTATAACAAACACACTAACTGGGGAGAAATAGTTTTAAAACCGTGACGGGAGTGTTTTTAGTCATGAAGTATATTTTATCTCAATCACCCACACCTTCACCTTTTTCAGCTCATACAAACACTTCTCTCTCCCTCTCTTACATACACACACATACACACACACACACTTTACCGCCCCAAGGCGTCAGTCTCTCCGACAACAAACGCTGACTCACCAAAGACCCACACAATGAAAACACACAGAAACCCTTGATTGACAGGCGTGTGTTTTAGCATCGTGGCACCCCCACCACTATAACTTAGTGTAAAATAAACTATAATTGCTTAGCCAGTGTTTGTGTGCATTGAAAAGGTGAACGAGTGCCTTTCCCAGCCGCGGGAGTCGGAGCAAATACAGCAACGGGCAAGCAACATTACTAGATTGATCCCAGTAGTGATAACACTGGCCAATCAGGTCAATCACTTCTCTTTCTACTCTTGCTGTGACTCACAACTCAGACAGCTCTGATAGTATTCAGACTTCTAATATTTTTCCACATTTTGTTACGTTACAGCCTTATTCTAAAATGAATGAAATTGTTTTTTCCCCCCCTCATCAATCTACACACAATACGGCAGGTAGCTTAGTGGTTAAGAGCGTTGTGCCAGTAACCGAAAGGTCGCAGGTTCTAATCCCCGAGCCGGCTAGTTGAAAAAGCTGTCGATATGCCCTTGAGCAAGGCACTTAATCCTAATTGCTCCCGTAAATCGCTCTGGATAAGAGCGTCTGCTAAATTACAAAAAAAAAAAAAAAACATAGTGACAAAGCAAAAACTGGTTTTTAGAATGTTTTGCAAATGTATAATTCAAAACACCCGGAAATATCACATTTACATAAGTATTCAGATCCTTTACTCAGTACTTTGTTGAAGCACCTTCGGCAGCGACTACAGCCTTGAGTCTTCTTGGGTATGACGCTACAAGCCTGGCACACCTGTATTTGGGGAGTTTCTCCCATTCTTCTCTGCAGATCCTCTCAAGCTCTGTCAGGTTGGATGGGGAGTGTCGCTGCACAACTATTTTCAGGTCTCTCCAGAGATTCAAGTCCGGGCTCTGGCTGGGCCACTCAAGGACATTCAGAGAATTGTCCCGAAGCCACTCCCGAGTTGTCTTGGCTGTGTGCTTAGGGTCGTTGTCCTGTTGGAAGGTGAACCTTGGCCCCAGTCTGAGGTCCTGAGCACTCTGGAGCAGGTTTTCATCAAGGGTCTCTCTGTACTTTGCTCCGTTCATCTTTGCCTCGATCCTGACTAGTCTCCCAGTCACTGCCGCTGAAAAACATCCCCATAGCATGATGCTGCCACCACCATGCTTCACCGTAGGGATGGTGCCAGGTTTCCTCCAGACACAACGCTTGGCATTCAGGCCAAAGAGTTCAATCTTGGTTTCATCAGACCAGAGAATCTTGTAGATCATCAAGGACATCAACCACCCGAGCCACTGCCTGTTCACCCCGCTATCATCCAGAAGGCGAGGTCAGTACAGGTGCATCAAAGCTGGGACTGAGAGAATGAAAAACAGCTTCTATCTCAAGGCCATCAGACTGTTAAATAGCCATCACTAGCAAATTAGAGGCTGCTGCTGCCTATTGAAATCACTGGCCACTTTAAGAAATGGAACACTAGTCACTTTAATAATGTTTACATATCTTGCACTACTCATCTCATATGTATATACTGCATTCTATTCTATAATATTCTATGGTCTCTTAGTCCATGCCGCTCTGTCATTGCTTGTCCATATATGTATATATTCTTAAATCCCATTCCTTACTAGTTTTGTGTGTATTGGGTATATGTTGTGAAATTGTTAGATATTACTTGTTAGATATTACTGCACTGTCGGAGCTAGAAGCACAAGCATTTCGCTACACCCGCTATAACATCTGCTAAACACGTGTATGTGACAAATAACATTTTATTTTATTTTATTTGTTTCTCATGGTCTGAGAGTCTTTAGGTGCCTTTTGGCAAACTCCAAGCAGGCTGTCATGTGCCTTTTACTGAGGAGTGGCTTCCGTCTGGCCACTCTACCATAAAGGCCTGATTGGTGGAGTGCTGCAGAGATGGTTGTCCTTCTGGAAGGTTCTCCCATCTCCACAGAGGAACTCTAGAGCTCTGTCAAAGTGACCATCTGGTTCTTGGTCACCTCCCTGACCAAGGCCCTTCTCCCCCGATTGCTCAGTTTGGCCGGGTGGCCAGCTCTAGGAAGAGTCTTGATGGTTCCAAGCTTCTTCCATTAAAGAATGATGGAAGGCACTGTGTTCTTGGGGACCTTCAATGCTGCAGAAATGTTTGGGTACCCTTCTCCATATCTAAGGACAATTCCTTCGACCTCATGGCTTGGTTTTTGCTGTGACATGCACTGTCAACTGTGGGACCTTTTATAGACAGTTGTGTGCCTTTCCAAATCATGTCCAATCAATTGAATTTACCACAGGTGGACTCCAATTAAGTTGTAGAAACATCTTAAGGATGATCAATGGAAACTCAATTTCGAGTCTCAATGAATACTTATGTAAATAAGGTTTTTCAGATTTTTATAAAATTGCAAACATTTCTAAAAAACCTGTTTTCGCTTTGTCATTATGGGGTATTGTGTGTAGATTGCTAAGGATTTTTTATTTTTTTAAATCAATTTTAGAATAAGGCTGTAACGTAACGAAATGTGGAAAAGGTCAAGGGGTCTGAATACTTTCCGAAGGCACTGTATGTATGTATGTATGTATGTATGTATGTATGTATGTATGTATGTATGTATGTATGTATATATATATATATATATATATATAAGTATGTGGACACCCCTTAAAAAACTATCAGTGGATTCTGCTATTTCAGCCATACCCATTGCCATACAGCCATGGAATCTCCATAGACAAACATTGGCAGTAGAATGGCCTTACTGAAGAGCTCAGGGACTTTCAACATGGCACCGTCATACGATGCCACCTTTCCAATAAGTCAATTCATCAAATTCTTGCCCTGCTAGAGCTGCCCCGGTCAACTGTAAGTTCTGTTATTGTGATGTGGAAACGTCTAGGAGCAACAACGGCTCAACCGCGAAGTGGTAGGCCCCACAAGCTCACAGAACAGGACCAGCGAGTGCTGAAGCGCGAGCGCGTAAAAATAGTCTGTCCTCGGTTGCAACACTCACTACCGATCGGGAGCTTCTTGAAATAAAATGTGTTTCCATGGTCGAGCAGCCGCACAGCTCGCCGCCATTGGACTCTGGAGCAGTGGAAACACGTTCTCTGGAGTGATGAATCACACTTTACCATCTGGGAGTCCGACGGAAGAATCTGGGTTTGGCGGATGCCAGGAGCACTCTACCTGCCCCAACGCGTAGTGCCGACTGTAAAGTTTGGTGGAGGAGGAATAATGGTCTGGGGCTGTTTTTCATGGTTCAGGCTAGGTCCCTTAGTTCCAGTGAAGGGAAATCTTAACGCTACAGCATACGATTACATTTTAGACGATTCTGTGCTTCCAACTTTGTGGCAACAGTTTGGGGAAGGCCCTTTCCTATTTCAGCATGACAATGCCCCCGTGCACAAAGTGAGGTCCATACAGAAATGGTTTGTCAAGATCGGTGTGGAAGAACTTGACTGGCCTGCACAGAGACCTCAACCCCATTGAATACCTTTGGGATGAATTGGAAAGCCGACTGCGAGCCAGGCCTAATCGCCCAACATCAGTGCCCAACCTCACTAATGCTCATGGGTGAATGGAACAAGTCCCCGCAGCAATGTTCCAACATCTATTGGAAAGACTTACCAGAAGAGTAGAGGCTGTTATAACAGCAAAGGGGGGACCAACTCCATATTAATGCCCATGATTTTGGAATGAGAAGTTTGACGAGCAGGTGTCCACATACTTTTGGTCATGTAGTGTATATTCATCTCACAGTCAGCCTAACAGACAGAAAAACCGCATTGTAAATGTAGGCAGCACTACAATAATGTATCTATCTGTATACCATTCATCTGACTGACTCAGCCAACACAGCACAGGCCCTTCACAATCCCCTTTCCTTCTATGTCATGCACAGCACAGACAGACAGAGTGCCTCAAGTGTCACAAACACATAAAACAGGCTCACACACGTACACACACGTGCACGGCCGCGCACACACACACACACACACACACAGTCATAAAACAGCCAATCAACAAGCTCCTACCTGCAGTTAGGTGGCGGGTCCAAGGTTATCTCAGCCAGCTCCTTCTGAATCCTGGGGAAAGAGGTGGAACACACATGTTATGCACACATCCATTTTATACACAAACATCACACACAGATTATATACTGAGTGTACAGACTGACAAGGTGAATCCAGGTGAAAGCTATGATCCCTTATTGATGTCACTTGTTAAATCCACTTCAAATCAGTGTAGATGAAGGGGAGGAGACAGGTTAATGAATGATTTTTAAGCCTTGAGACAATTGAGACATGGACTATGGGCAAGACAGAAGATTTAAGTGCCGTTTGAACCGGGTATGGTAGTATGTGCCAGGTGCACTGGTTTGTGTCAATAACTGCAACACTGCTGGGTTTCCCAAGAATGGTCAACCAACCAAAGCACATCCAGCCAACTTGACACAACTGTGGGAAGCATTGGAGTCAACATGGGCCAGGATCCCTGTGGAACGCTTTCGACCCCTTGTAGAGTCCATGCCCCGACGAACTGAGGCTGTGTAATACGATACACACGCAGACGCAGACACAGACTAGCTAGTGTGTTATATAAATCCTGCCAATAAAATCAATCTGTAAGTGTACACACTGAATAACTCATTGATGTCTTAATGAGCTCCTAGAGTTGTGATTGAATACAGGAATACGTCCTGTCAGGCTATATCAACATTGGGATGCACTGTTGAATTCCTCACCTAGTTTCATGGGCCTGTGTAAATTGACATTGACGTCAGACAGGCCTTGCTAGGTAAAATAGTCATATCTGCTTTCTGGACAAATACATCGAGGCAGATTGAGATAAGGATTTTAATGACTCAGGGTGAACTAAATCTGATTTTGATTTAGTCCCTCTCTCCTCTCTCTCCCTCTGTCTCTCCCCTACTCTCCCCCCCTCTTTCCCTCCTCTTCTTTTCTTCCCTCTCCCCCTACCTCTCTCTCTCCCTTCCCCCTCCCTCTCTCCCTACCTGTTGGAAGTATTTTTAGAAGAATACATAAATAAACAGTGGTTTAGTTTAGTGAGTAGACGGGATCAGGGCAGTGATTTGCTCTGAAGATTTCAACAGGCAGGTGCATTTTTTTTTTACAATCTGTTACCTCACCGTCCATTAAGGCTGCAATATTCCACTCACACTGAGCCAATACTGACAATAGGCTACTCTCCAAGGGGTTGGAACAGAACCAAAAACTGGAAAATAACAACATTTTTAGAGGGGCAGAATCAGAACCAGGAACGAAAGTGATCTATACTGTTCCGGAACAGAACCGTTATTTTAAAAGCATGGGAAAAGGTTAATAATGTTATTTTACGTTCAGGGCACTTTTTTCCAGTCCCCCTAAAAAACGCAACAAAGCGCCTATGCAAAGCCCTCCCTCTGTCACTCAGAAGCGTATTCCAGTGTCTACCTGCCAGCTGGAAATCTTTGCCAGTGTGTGTGTGTGTTTAGGCTACCTGCCCCTCCCCCCTCCGAAGCATAGGCTACTGTAGCCTCAGAAATTAGGGAGAGATTTTTAATTAGAGAAGAATGAATTCACTTTTTCAATGTTAGTTAAGGATACTATAGTTATAACGTTTCACATTGGATTTATTAACTATAAATAGGTAAGCCGTGTTTTTACTTAAATTCTGGTGACGCTCTGCACACACAAGCTTGTTAGCTAGCTAGCTCTGGTCCAACGTTAAGCCAACTCTCGGGAAGTTCAAAGACATTCAAAGTTTCCTCCTAGAAGCCCTCCTCTGTAGGTATACTTCTGTGGGCCTAATAAAGATAATGCATGTCATAACAAGATGCCCAGCGCTTCAAGCCAAGCCTCCTCCTCCACCCTCTCTCACCACCCACAACATTTCAGTTGCATCTCGGGCCCTACACTTGTCTGTCCAATGCATGTATACAACTAGTTATAGCTTGCCCGCTCCATAGTAAGCTGCTCTATCCACACTGATTGGTGAAGTCATTTAATGTGGAGCTAAATGTTTACAAAAAAATTGACTTCAGAGGTTTAAAAAGGAACAGAAAGGAATGATATAAACTGTTACATTTTTGGGGTTTGAACTGATTCAGAACTTTATTTTGCTGGTCAGAACAGTGGAACGGAACAAAATGAATAATCATAACCCTACAGATTGAGATATAAACTTGGTTCTGAATGTAGCAAGGGTCTCAGAGTAGGAGTGCTGATCTAAATCCTAGTCTGAGACACTTCATACATACAGCCCCTGGCCCTAAATCATCTATTCACAATGTTCACAACAACTGATTACACTATCTGTTAGATGAGCAATACAAACAGTCAGCTGCGGCCATGGTGGAGGACAACGACAAGCAGCCTTTCAATAACAGGAGACAGGGAAGCATCACAACATCAATAGAAATGGCAACCCACCGTTCACCACCACTACCACCACCGCTCAGAGCGGGAGAGAACCTCAGGTGGTCCTTTTGTTCATTTCACCTGTCATCCCTGTCGGCTCGTTCCCTCGGTACTCTCCAAATGCCACGCCACGAAGGAGTGCACACATGCACGCGCGCACACACACACACACACACACACACACACACACACACAGAGGAGTGCTGACAGGCAGGCACCACACCTCAGGGAGCGAGCGAGGGAAGAGTAGAACAAACGATCCCTTCCTCTCCTCTGTGTGCGCTTGTATTGATAATAAACTCTCTGATTAATGATGAGAGGAGACTGAGGGTAAATCATTGGGGCCTACTATTCCCTACAGGCAGGGGCTGTATAACTGTAATACAATCACTGCGGTTATGGAGTAAGTCGTTCCCAGGCTTAAATGCATGATACGCTCTGTAATTTTATCTACAGTATTTTCTACTGAGGTGGCACATTTTACGTGGTAAGGCTGCAGGCTGTTAAGAGCGGATGGAAGGAGGAATGAACGAGGGAATCCAGGGGGAAATGGACCAATTACAGAACATGCAGGACTCCCTCTCTCACGTTCACTCATCCATGGGCTCTCTCTCTGTGACACAAACACTTTGTTTTTCTCTAATGTCCCTCAGATCATTGCATTTCATAATAACCCATCGATGGTTATAATAAACCCACTGCTTTAAGGTGCATCTGAGTCAATATCATCTCCGTATTATACTGCAAATTACATTCTTGGCTCAGAATGGTGCATGTACACTGATTGTACAAAACATTAAGAACACCTTCCTAATATTGAGTTACCTCAATTCATCGGGGCATGGACCCCTGTGGAAGGTGTCGGAAGCGTTCCACAGGGATGCTGGCCCATGTTGACGCCAATGCTTCCCACAGTTGTGTCAAGTTGGCTGGATGTCCTTCGGGTGGTGGACCATTCTTGATCCACACAGTAAACTGTTGAGCGTGAAAACCCAGCAGCGTTGTAGTTCTTGACACAAACCGGTGCATCTGGCACTTACTACCATACCCTGTTCAAAAGGCACTTAAACCTTTGTCTTGCCCATTCACCCTCTGAATGGTACACATACACAATCCATGTCTCAAGGCTTAAAAATCCTTCTTTAACCTGTCTCCTCCCCTTCATCTACACTGATTGAAGTGGATTTAACAAGTGACATCAATAAGGGATCATAGCTTTCACCTGGTCAGTCTATGTCATGAAAAGAGCAGGTGTTCTTAATGTTTTGTACACTCAGTATTCTGGACCATAAATGCACTACCTGCATATTGTATTTGAACAAGACCATCAAGGACACTATTACACAATCTACATGGACAGAATAGAATAGAGAGAATTGCAGATCTACCTCTTGGCGCTGGTGGAGAGCTTGGCAGCGGTCTTGCTGGATATCTTGGCCTCTTTCTTCTTGGGTGTTGTCTGATCCCTCTCCCTCTCCTGACCCTGAACCGGTGGGGCCACCTCTCTCTGCTCCACGTCCCAGCTGCCCCCACTGGTGTTGGGACTATCGTCCGGCCTTGAGCTGGGCTGCACCTCACTGGACATCCTGGCTCTGGGACACACACACAAACACACATATAAGTCGAGGGTTTGGGGTTTCCCTACACACCTTGCAAAGCAAGCTCATCACCTGCCTAAAGCTATAGCAGTCGAAGGTGAGAATCCTATTGGTTCTGTGGTTGTCCTTCAGTCAGTAGCTATTCTGATAGAAGTACGGTATTAAAAACCAAACGACCAGAGACGGCCAGCCAGCCACAGCCAACAGAATGAAATACTGTTCCCCTCCTAGCTCTCAGGTCTTTTAAAGGCCATTATAGTAAGGCAGGCTGGTGCCATGTCCTCACGGACCAGCTCACACTACAGCCTCTATTTATAATCAAAGCTCCTTCTACATATTTTTATTTTTAATTTATCCAATTACTGTCTGTGCAGAATGTTGCCCAATGGATCCTGAATGTTCATGACCATTGAGGAAATGTAATTTCCCAACATACCATATGAGCCCTCAAGGTGAAGCTGTATATTTTGAACATTCACAGAATGAGAAGTAGTTGTTTGGGTAAATGGGGGTTGTGTGCAGTGTGTGTAGGGCTACTGTAAAGGAGCAGATGGTTGCTGAAATGAGCATCACATTCCAGAAAGAGCATGATGACAGACAACAGATCGTCAATCAATGCTAAGTGCAGTTAAACCACACACACTTTGGTCATGAACATTCAGGATCCATTGGGCAACATTCTGCACAGACAGCAATTGGATAAATAAATAAAATAAAAATCCTGATACAGTGATTGGTGATTTCTACTGAGGCAACTGAGGAGTGTTGTTAATAGGCTAAGCATACAATAACAAATAATTATATTCTATAAAACATTATGTTTCTATTCTATTTTACTGATTCTATTATATGAGTCATATATATTTGACAAGTTAAAGGATCAATAGAAAATACTGTGAGATTTGGCTATCAAAGACATGGGCACACTTTGTAACAATAACTTAACACCATCAATGTAACACAACCAACGGAACACTCCACAACCCCCTCAATGAGAATATCGTTCTTCTCCCAGGCCATCCGCTCTTTAAACACTTTCAGTGTTCTCCTTTTGAACCAAGCCGGTGATGATAAAAACTGCTAAAAAGTAAAAAATCCCGGGCTACATTGGTCTCACAGTCATTCATACGCCAACAAATACGGATGAGCACATTTATTTTGTAGTGTAAATAATCCCTGTTGTCACGCGGGGCTGTCAGAATAACTGATCCAGTAGATCTACTGCTGGGGGAGCAGCCGTCATATCGCGTGCACTCCACATAATTGAGAAGGCCTAAAAATTAACACCCTAACGTTAATCGGAGAGCCCTCGTGTGCCATCATAGCCTAAAGGTACACACAACACAAAATGTTCGAAGCAGCTTGAGAGAAATCTTAGCTATGAAGCTTTCTAGTGCCCACATCAAGAAGAGCCGTCTCCGCACAAAAGACACCGAACACCCCACAACCCCATGAGGATATCGTTCTTCTCCCGGGCCATCGGCTCTTTAAACATTACTTTCAATGTGCAGTTGCTACAATGTTTCTGAAAGAGATTACCTTCCAAATAGTTGACACACGGACGGTCGATGCAAACAATCTTCTATCAACCCCTGGAGTAGGCTATATCCCGTGTGTTGCTCGGCCGTTCTATTCGATATGGTTCTCCGTTCGCTTTCGTTATCCGCTCAGACTGGCTGCGAGAGAATGAGACAACCCGACCGCCTCTGAGCGCGCGCTCTCCTTTTTTTTGCACAGTGGGTACACGAGTGCGCGCAACCAAGTGTGTGTGTATTGGGCTGTTCAAATCGGGTACCAAGCATTGGCAGTAGAGGGTTAACGGTTAACCAACCGAACAATATCATGAATAGGCTAATGTCCTTTTGCTATATTAGAGCATTTTTCCTTATACTTTTTCTTTATTTGCAAAGTTCAAGAAAAGTTAACAGAAAACTCTATAATCTTCTAATCAGATGAGCTAGGGAAGATAGCATATGTGGTTTCAAAACAGAATTGTTTTTCTTTCAAACTAATTCTTATGAATTGTCAATAGGCCTACAGTGCATTCGGAAAGTATTCAGACCTCTTCTCTTTTTCCACATTTTGTTAAGTTACAGCCTTATTCTAAAATGGCTAAAATAAAACATTTTCCTCATCAATCTACACACAATACCCCATAAAAACAGGTTTTTAGAAAGTTTAGCAAGTTTATTAAAAATACAAACAGAAATACCTTATTTACATAAGTATTCAGACCCTTTGCTATGAGACTCGAAATTGAGCTCAGGTGCATCCTGTTTCCATTGATCATCCTTGAGATTTTTCTACAACTTGATTGGAGTCCACCTGTGGTAAATTCAATTGATTGGACATGATTTGGAAAGGCACACACCTGTTTATATAAGGTCCCACATTTGACAGTGCATGTCAGAGCAAAAACCAAGCCATGAAGTTGAAGGAATTGTCCATAGAGCTCAGAGACAGGATTGTGTCGAGGCACAGATCTGGGGAAGGGTACCAAAACATTTCTGCAGCATTGAAGGTTCCCAAGAACCCAGTGGCCTCCATCACTCTTAAATGGAAGAAGTTTGGAACCACCAAGACTCTTCCTAGAGCTGTCCGCCCGGCCAAACTGAGCAATCGGGGGAGAAGGTCTTTGGTCAGGGAGGTGACCAAGAACCCGATGGTCACTCTGACAGAGATCCAGAGTTCCTCTGTGGAGATGGGAGAACCTTCCAGAAGGACAAACATCTCTGCAGCATTCCACCAATCAGACCTTTATGGTAGAGTGGCCAGACGGAAGCCACTCCTCAGTAAAAAGCACATGACATCCCGCTTGGAGTTTGTCAAAAGGCACCTAAATAACTCTCAGACCATGAAAAACAAGATTCTCTGGTCTGATGAAACCAAGATTGAACTCTTTGGCCTGAATGCCAAGCGTCACGTCTGGAGGAAACCTGGCACCATCCCTACGGTGAAGCATGGTGGTGGCAGCATCATGCTGTGGGGATGTTTTTCAGCGGCAGGGACTGGGAGACTAGTCAGGACCGAGGGAAACATGAACGGAGCGCTCGTCCTTGATGAAAACCTGCTCCAGAGTGCTCAGGACCTCCGACTGGGGCAAAGGTTCACCTTCCAACAGGACAGCGACCCTAAGCACACAGCCAAGACAACGCAGGAGTGGCTTCGGAACAAGTCTCTGAATGTCCTTGAGTGGCACAGCCAGAGGCCGGACTTGAACCTGATCGAACATCTCTGGAGAGACCTGAAAATAGCTGAGCAGCGATGCTCCCATCCAACCTGACAGAGATTGAGAGGATCTGCAGAGAAGAATGGAAGAAACTCCCCAAATACAGGTGTGCCAAGCTTGTAGCGTCATACCCAAGAAGACTCGAGGCTGTAATCGCTGCCAAAGGTGCTTCAACAAAGTTTTTTTTATTTTTTTTATTTCACCTTTATTTAACCAGGTAAACCAGTTGAGAACAAGTTCTCATTTACAACTGCGACCTGGCCAAGATAAAGCATAGCAGTGCGATAAAAACAAACACAGAGTTACATATGGGGTAAAACAAAACAAAGTCAAAAATACAACAGAAATACATATAATATACAGTGTGCAAATTTAGCAAGTTATGGAGGTAGGCAATAAAATAGGCTATAGTGCAAAATAATTACAATTAGTATTAACACTGGAATGATAGATGTGCAAGAGATGATGTGCAAATAGAGATACTGGGGTACAAATGAGCAAAATAGATAACAATATAGGGATGAGGTAGTTGGGCGGGCTAATTTCAGATGGGCTGTGTACAGGTGCAGTGATCGGTAAGGTGCTCTGACAACTGATGCTTAAAGTTAGTGAGGGAGATAAGTGTCTCCAGCTTCAGAGATTTTTGCAATTTGTTCCAGTCATTGGCAGCAGAGAACTGGAAGGAATTGCGGCCAAAGGAGGTGTTGGCTTTGGGGATGACCAGTGAGATATACCCGCTGGAGCGCAGACTACGGGTGGGTGTTGCTATGGTGACCAATGAGCTAAGATAAGGCGGGGATTTGCCTAGCAGTGATTTATAGATGGCCTGGAGCCAGTGGGTTTGGCGACGAATATGTAGTGAGGACCAGCCAACAAGAGCGTACAGGTCACAGTGGTGGGTATTATATGGGGCTTTGGAGACAAAACGGATGGCACTGTGATAGACTACATCCAATTTGCTGAGTAGAGTGTTGGAGGCTATTTTGTAAATGACATCGCCGAAGTCAAGGATCGGTAGGATAGTCAGTTTTACGAGGGCATGTTTGGCAGCATGAGTGAAGGAGGCTTTGTTGCGAAATAGGAAACCGATTCTAGATTTAACTTTGGATTGGAGATTCTTAATGTGAGTCTGGAAGGAGAGTTTACAGTCTAACCAGACACCTAGGTATTTGTAGTTGTCCACATACTCTAGGTCAGACCCGTCGAGAGTAGTGATTCTAGTCGGGTGGGCGGGTGCAAGCAGCGTTCGGTTGAAGAGCATGCATTTAGTTTTACTAGTGTTTAAGAGCAGTTGGAGGCTACTGAAGGAGTGTTGTATGGAATTGAAGCTCGTTTGGAGGTTTGTTAACACAGTGTCCAATGAAGGGCCAGATGTATACAAAATGGTGTCGTCTGCGTAGAGGTGGATCTGAGAGTCACCAGCAGCAAGAGCGACGTCATTGATATACACAGAGAAAAGAGTCGGCCCAAGAATTGAACCCTGTGGCACCCCCATAGAGACTGCCATAGGTCCAGACAACAGGCCCTCCGATTTGACACATTGAACTCTATCTGAGAAGTAGTTGGTGAACCAGGCGAGGCAGTCATTTGAGAAACCAAGGCTATTTAGTCTGCCAATAAGAATGCGGTGGTTGACAGAGTCGAAAGCCTTGGCCAGGTCAATGAAAACGGCTGCACAGTACTGTCTATTATCGATCGCGGTTATAATATCGTTTAGGACCTTGAGCGTGGCTGAAGTGCACCCATGACCAGCTCGGAAACCGGATTGCATAGTGGAGAAGGTACGGTGGGATTCGAAATGGTCGGTGATCTGTTTGTTGACTTGGCTTTCAAAAACTTTTGAAAGGCAGGGCAGGATGGATATGGGTCTGTAACAGTTTGGATCTAGAGTGTCACCCCCTTTGAAGAGGGGGATGACCGCGGCAGCTTTCCAATCTCTGGGGATCTCAGACGTTACGAAAGAGAGGTTGAACAGGCTAGTAATAGGGGTTGCGACAATTTCGGCGGCTAGTTTTAGAAAGAAAGGGTCCAGATTGTCTAGCCCAGATGATTTGTAGGGGTCCAGATTTTGCAGCTCTTTTAGAACATCAGTACTGAGTAAAGGGTCTGAATACTTATGTAAATGTGATATTCCAGTATTTTCTGTATTTTATTTTTGCAAAACTTTGTAAATACCTGTTTCTGCTTTGTCATTATGGAGTATTGTGTGTAGATTGATGAGGGGAAATTATTTAATCAATTTTAGAGTAAGGCCGTAACGTAACAAAATGTGGAAAAAGTGAAGGGGTCTGAATACTTTCCGAATGCACTGTAAGTATTCAGCCCCTTTATTTTGTTGAAGCACCTTTGGCAGAGATTACAGCCTCGATTCTTCTTGGGTATGACGCTACAAGCTTGGCAAACCTGTATTTGGGGACTTTCTCCCATTTTTCTCTGCAGATCCTTTCAAGCTCTGTCAGCTTGGATGGGGAGCATCGCAGCACAGCTATTTTCAAGTCTCTCCAGAGATGTTGGATCGGGTTCAAGTCCTGGCTCTGGCTGAGCCACTCAAGGACATTCAGAGACTTGTTCCGAAGCCACTCCTGCGTTGTCTTGGCTGTGTGGTTAGGGTCGCTGTCCTGTTGGAAGGTGAACCTTCGCCCCAGTCTGAGGTCCTGAGCACTCTGGAGCAGGTTTTCATCAAGGATCTCTCTGTACTTTACTCCGTTCATTTTTCCCTCGATCCTGGCTAGTCTCCCAGTCCCTGCCGCTGAAAAACATCCCCATAGCATGATGCTACCACCACCATGCTTCACCGTAGGGATGGTGCCAGGTTTCCTCCAGATGTGATGCTTGGCATTCAGGCCAAAGAGTTCAATCTTGGTTTCACCTGACCAGAGAATCTTGTTTCTCATGGTCTGAGTTCTTTTGGCAAACTCCAAGCGGGCACTCATGTGCCTTTTACTGAGGAGTGGCTTTCGTCTGGCCACTCTACCATAAAGGCCTGATTGGTGGAGTGCTGCAGAGTTGGTTGTCCTTCTGGAAGGTTCTCCCATCTCCACAGAGGAACTCTGGAGCTCTGTCAGAGTGACCATCGGTTTCTTGGTCACCTCCCTGACCAAGGCCCTTCTCCCCTGATTGCTCAGTTTGGCCGGGCGGCCAGCTCTAGGAAGAGTCTTGGTGGGTCCAAACTTGGCTAGGTTACCAATGTATACTGAACAAAAATATAAACGCAACATGTAAAGTGTTGTTCCCATGTTTCATGAGCTGAAATAAAATATCCCTGACATTTTTCATAGGCACAAAAAGCGTATTGCTCTCAAATGTTGTGCACAAATTTGTTTACATCCATGTTAGTGAGCATTTATCCTTTGCCAAGATAATCCATCCACCTGACAGGTGTGGCATATCAAGAAGCTGATTAAACAGCATGATTATTACACAGGTGCACCTTGTGCTGGGGACAATAAAAGGCCACTCTAAAGTCTGCAGTTTTGTCACACAACACAATGCCACAGATGTCTCAAGTTTTGAGTGAGCGTGCAATTGGCATGCTGACTGCAGGAATGTCCACCAAGGCCTCCCGAGTGGTGCAGCGGTATAAGGCACTGCATCACAGTGCTTGAGGCGTCACTACAGACCCGGGTTCGATCCCAGGCTGTGTCACAGCTGGCCGTGACCGGGAAACCCATGAGGCGGCACACAATTGGCCCAATGTCGTCCGGGTTAGTGGAGGGTTTGGCCGGCCGGGATGTCCTTGTCCCATCGCGCTCTAGCGACTCCATGCGGCGGGCCGAGCGCCTGCAAGCTGATGTCGGTCGCCAGCTGTGTGGTTTTTCCTCCGACACATTGGTGCGGCTGGCTTCCGGGTTAAGTGAGCAGTGTGGCTTGGCAGGGTCGTGTTTCGGAGGACGCATGGCTCTCGACCTTCGCCTCTCCCGAGTCTGTACGGGAGTTGCAGCGATGGGACAAGACTGTAACTACCAATTGGTTATCACGAAAAAGGGTATTAAAGTAAAAAAAGAAATACAAAAAAAGGAATGTCCACCAGAGCTATTGCCAGAGAATTGAATGTTCATTTCTCTACCATAAGTCGCCTCCAACGTCGTTTTAGAGAATTTGGCAGTACGTCCAACCGTCCTCGCAACCGTCCTCGCAACCGTAGACCACATGTAACCACGCCAGCCCAGGACCTCCACATCCGTCTTCTTCACCTGTGGGAACGTCTAAGGGGGTGCTGAGGAGTATTTCTGTCTGTAATAAAGCCCTTTTGTGGGGAAAAACTCATTCTGGTTGGCTGTGCCTGGCTCCCGCCTCTGCCCAGTCATGTGAAATCCATAGATTAGGCCCTAATTTATTTATTCCTTAAATGAACTATAACTCAGTAAAATCTTTGAAATTGTTGCATGTTGTGTTTATATTTTTGTTCAGTGTAGAATGATTATATCCCTCAACAAAAAACAGGGAAAAAATCGGATTATCTGTTTTCCACACTCAAAAACTCACTGACCGTGGTGGAACCTAAATTATGGGAACGATTCTCCTCACGTGGTGAATAAACTGTGGAACAGTGTTGCCATGTTCGCTGTTTTCCTGCTATTGTGCTACTTTGAAAACAATGTTGTGGGTGCCACCTTCATTAAGCAAGGAATTCCCTACAAGATAATAGGCAAAGGTATTGAACAGGAGTGGTGGTGGATGTGTGGCTGAGAGGAGGGGTGCTAGTGGTAGTGAATTACTATAATCTGTGTCAGATATTGGAAATGGAAGTGCTGGAGAGGGTGGAGGGCCAGGAAAGGAGGAAGGTAATGTGGTGTGGGGATTTTAATGCCCACAACACGCTTTGGGGGGGGGGGGGGGGGGGGGGGGATGGAAATGGCCAAGTGATGGAAAATTTGATAGACAATAAAGATCTGGTATGCCTGAATGATGGCAGAGGGACCAGGATTGATGTAGCCACAGAGAAAGAGTCTGCCTTGGACCTCACTCTGGTATTTAGTGCGATGGCAGGAATATTACATTTACGTCATTTAGCAGACGCTCTTATCCAGAGCAACTTATAGGAGCAATTAGGGTTAAGTGCCTTGCCCAAGGGCACATCGACAGATTTTTCACCTAGTCTGCTCAGAGATTTGAACCAGCAACCTTTCGGTTACTGGCACAACGCTCTTAACCACTAAGCTACCTGCCCGTGAGTGGGAGGTATGGGAGGAGTCGACAGTAGGGAGTGATCATTACCCCATAGTATGTACAGTAGGCCGGAGGGAGGAGGAGGTGTAGGCAGGTGGGTGTTTGGAAGGGCAAAGTGGGATCAGTTTCAGTAGCTGAGTGAGCAGGTGATGGCTCGGGTGGATATGAGAGGGGATGTAGATAGTATGAATATCTGGGTGAGAACAGCGTTAGTGGGGGAAGCTACTGAGGCTATACCTAAAAGTTCAGGGAGGAGGAGGAGGAAAGCAGTCCCATGGTGGACGGAGGAATGTGGGGCAATGGTGAGGATTAGGAACAGGGCATTTAGAGTACTGAAAAGGACGCATAACTTCCAACATCTGTATCAGTATAAGCAGGCCCAGGCCATGGTGAGGAGAACTATCCGTCAGGCAAAGAGGTCATGTTGGCATCGGTTCTGTGACACCATTGGAATGGCGACACCTGTGGGAGAAGTGTGGGGGATGATTAAGAGGATGAGTGGGATCAGAAGGGAGTGGGATTATCCAGTGTTGACGAGTGGGGAGGATGTGGCAGTAACAGATGAGGAGAAAGCAGAGATGATAGCCAAAGTATTTGTCCAAGTGCATAGCTCCGCAAATCTGTCAGAACAGGGGCAGAGGGGGAGAGAGAACACGAGAGAGGAGCATCCTGGAGTGCTGGAAAGGTGGGAGGATGTAAATGATGCGTTGAGTGCACCATTTACCAGGGCAGAGGTGAAAAGAACAATAGGTAAGGGTGGGTTAACTTCACCTGGGAAAGATGAGGTGTGCTATGTTATGTTGGCCCATCTTAGTGATGAGGCACTGGATAAGGTATTTGTGTTGTACAACAGAGTATGGGAGGAGGGGAAACTACCAGGCAGATGGAAGGAGGCAGTAGTGGTACCAATCCGGAAGCCCGGGAAGGATCCAACGAAGCCAACAAGCTATCGGCCAATAGCTTTAACATCACATGTATGTAAGATTATGGAACGTATGATTACGGAGAGGCTAACTTACTTCCTGGAGAGCAGAGGGCTAGTAACACCATATCAGAGTGGATTCAGGAAGGGTAGGGGAACTATGGATCCAGTGCTCTGCTTAGAAGCAGAGGTCAGGAAGGCTCAGGTGAACAAGGAGACTGTTGTAGCTGTCTTTTTTGATGTGGAGAAGGCGTATGATATGATGTGGAAGGAGGGGTTGTTAATCAAGCTTGATATTATGGAAGTAGGAGGAAGAATGTACAACTGGATAAAGGACTTCCTGTTTGGAAGGTCTATCCAAGTGATGGTGGGGAAGTCTTTATCAGGCAGCTACTTGGTGGATAATGGTACACCGCAGGGGAGCGTGATTAGTCCTCTGTTGTTCTCAATCATGATCAATTATGTTTACTCTCAGGTACAGCCGAATATAGGGAGGTCGTTATTTGCAGATGATGGTGCCTTATGGAAGAGGGGAAGAAATGTGCCATACATAGTCAGGAAGGTACAGGAAGCAATTTATGAGGTAGAGCGGTGGGCATTAATGTGGGGATTCAGGTTCTCTGTAGAGAAAACTCAAACAGTGTTCTTTACCAGGAGGAAGGTAGGATGAGGTATGCTTGAGGTTTATGGGAGAAACTTGGAGAGGGTGGGGGCCTTCAGGTTCCTTGGGGTATACTTTGATACTAGACTGACCTGAGCAGAACACATTGAGAGAGTGGTGGGAAAGTGTAAGAAGGTGCTAAATGTGATGCGCTGTCTGACGGGGAAGGAGTGGGGGGCTGGGCGTTCCTCATTGAAGACCATGTATGTTGCATTGATCCGATCTGTAATAGACTATGGAAATATAGCATATGGTTCGGCAGCCCAGACCTCACTGGATGTCATACAGGGGCAAGGACTCAGAATATGTAGTGTGGCGTTTCGGACGTCCCCAGTGGCTGCATTACAGGTGGAGATGGGGGATATGCCGTTGCAGATTAGGAGACAGCAGCTGTCAATGAATTATTGGGTCAACCTACAAGGACATGGGGTGTCTCATCCTGCGAAAGGGATTTTACAGGCATGCTGGGAACATGAGCGAAGACCGAACACGAGCTTTGGGTGGGTGGGTAATACCCAGACGAAGGAGATGGGACTGTATGGAAGGGAGTTTAGTCCAACGATAGTTATTCCTGTAAATCCCCCATGGCTACTCCCGCCTCCAGTAGTTGATATAGAAGTGTTGGAGAGACTACAGAAAGATAGGGAGGGGGTTGGTCCAGCTGATTTCTTTAAGAGACATCTGGAAACTGTGTATCAGGATTTTGTGGCCATTTACACAGATGGTTCAAAAGATCCAAGGACAGGACGTACTGGGTCAGCATTTGTAGTGCAGGAGTGTGGGGTGGAAGTCAGGAAACGTATTACAGATCATCTGGCTGTATATACGGCGGCGCTGATGGCCATACTGTTGGCCTTGCAGTGAGTGGAGGATGTTAAGCCAGACAGAATAGTTATTTGCTCTGACTAATGTGCAGTGTTAATGAGTCTCCAGTCCTTTAGCTCACGTAGCAGACAAGACCTGCTTTATGAGTTGCTACAAACCCATGGCAGGATTAAGCAGATGGGTATTCAGATAAGTTTTACTTACCACTACAGCCCCGTCGATGAGAATGGGGGCATGCTCAGTCCTCTTTTTTTTCCTGTAGTCCACAATCATCTCCTTTGTCTTGGTCACGTTGAGGGAGAGGTTGTTATCCTGGCACCACACGGCCAGGTCTCTGACCTCCTCCCTATAGGCTGTCTCATCGTTGTGATCAGGCCTACCACTGTTGTGTTGTCGGCAAACTTAATGATGGTGTTGGAGTCGAGCCTGGCCATGCAGTCATGGGTGAACAGGGAGTACAGGAGGGGACTGAGCACGCACCCCTGAGGGGCCCCCGTGTTGAGGATCAGTGTGGCAGATGTGTTGTTACCTACCCTTACCACCTGGGGGCGGCCCGTCAGGAAGTCCAGGATCCAGTTGCAGAGAGGGGTTTAGTCCCAGGATCCTTATCTTAGTGATGAGCTTTGAGGGCACTATGGTGTTGAATGCTGAGCTGTAGTCAATGGATAGCATTCTCACATAGGTGTTCCTCTTGTCCAGGTGGGAAAGGGCAGTGTGGAGTGCAATAGAGATTGCATCATCTGTGGATCTGTTGGGGCGGTATAATAATATAATAACAATAATAATATGCCATTTAGCAGACGCTTTTATCCAAAGCGACTTACAGTCATGCGTGCATAAATTATTTTTTTTGTGTGTATGGGTGGTCCCGGGGATCGAACCCACTACCTTGGCGTTACAAGCGCCGTGCTCTACCAGCTGAGCTACAGAGGACCCAAATTGGAGTGGGTCTAGGGTTTCTGGGATAATGGTGTTGATGTGAGCCATGACCAGCCTTTCAAAGCACTTCATGGCTACAGACGTCAGTGCTACGGGTCGGTAGTCATTTAGGCAGGTTATCTTAGTGTCCTTGGGCATGGGGACTATGGTGGTCTGCTTGAAACATGTTGGTATTACAGACTCAGTCAGGGACATGTTGAAAATGTCAGTGAAGACACTTGCCAATTGGTCAGCACATGCTCGGAGTACACGTCCTGGTAATCCGTCTGGCCCTGGGTTCCAGCCCGTGTGGGGTGGAGGGGAACGAGGCAGTAGATGAACAGGCTAAACAAGCACTTAGTAGTGGGGATGTTGATTTTGAAGTGTCAATGAGCAAGGCAGAGGCAAAAAGACTGATATATACAGTGATGGTGCAGAGATGGCAGGAGCAGTGGAATAGAAATAACAAGGGAAGGCATTTATTTCAGGTACAGAGGAAGTCGGGGAGGGGAGGACGGCAGGAAGGGACAGAAGAGAGGAGGCTATTTCTACAAGATTAAGGGTGGGACACAGCCAGTTGAATAAGACATTAAACGTGATAGGAAAGCATCCATCAGGATAGTGTGATTATTGTCAGGAAATAGACTGTGGAGCATGTATTGCTACAGTGTGGGCAGTATCAGAGGGAAAGAGAGAGGATGAGATTTAGTATGAGGGAGAAGGGGATACAGGAAATTAGTTTAAAGAGTATATTGAGCAGAACGTCATTAGATATAGTCTCAAATATTTTGTTATCTTTTTTAAGAGAGACGGGGTTGGCAGGTAGGATTTAGTTTCTCCCTGTCTCTGGCCCACATTCCAGTATGGTAGGTGGCGGTAATGCACCATAATATTAGATGCCAACCGCCGATAAACCCCACTGAAGAAGAAGAAGAAGAAGAAGATGTCGTGGGTGAAAACATTTTGGTCACGGATTGCGGTTTTTTGTGCTATTTAAGTTGCAAATATATATATTTCACTGTGACCTGCTCCTGACTGTCAGGCAGTGAGAAAGGCCGTTATGAGTGAGTGAGTGGTGGGGAGGGGTAGATGTGTGTGTGTTGAGAGAACGCTACAGTTATTGGCTGAGTCACGTGAGCGAGAGGAGCGCGCGCGCACGTTGTGACAATTTTGTACCAGTTGTTGGTAGGCTATGTAGAATGTCATGGAGACACCTATTCCCAAACCTGTTTCCATAAAACATGTTAATACGCTAGAACTGATGCACATCAAGAAATAATAGAGACTAAGCACTGGAAAACGACTTTGGGCGCACCATTACGTACATTTGCTCGGAGGTGGTTTAAACTACATTCTAACGTTGACTGCTTAAAGGAAACGGTATCAAGCGAAGTGCTTTATGCATGCTCAGTTCTTGGGTCTACGGGGCTGACTGAGTGGAAATTTGAAATGGAAGTTATGGAACTCCGCGTGGTTCTTTTTATGGGGAAAAGTCCTCAATGAAACTGACATTAGGCTAAATGTGGATAATTATACATTTGCCTCTGTTGGCCATCAAGTAGCCTATTAATGTATATGTCATTGTAGGCTACCATTTGATACAATAAATATGTTGAAATTACGATATTACTGGAGTCATTGCAAATCAGTGTGTCACTTGTGTAGAAGGATTACTTTATCCTATCCCAGGTATTCGTTAAAGAGGTGGGGTTTCAAATGTCTCCGGAAGGTGGTGAGTGACTCCGCTGTCCTGGCGTCGTGAGGGAGCTTGTTCCACCATTGGGGTGCCAGAGCAGCGAACAGTTTTGACTGGGCTGAGCGGGAACTATGCTTCCGCAGAGGAAGGGGAGCCAGCAGGCCAGAGGTGGATGAACGCAATGGCCTCGTTTGGGTGTAGGGACTGATCAGAGCCTGAAGGTACAGAGGTGCCGTTCCCCTCACAGCTCCATAGGCAAGCACCATGGTCTTGTAACAGATGCGAGGTTCAACTGGAAGCCAGTGGAGTGTGCGGAGGAGCGGGGTGACGTGAGAGAACTTGGGAAGGTTGAACACCAGACGGGCTGCGGCATTCTGGATGAGTTGTAGGGGTTTAATGGCACAGGCAGGGAGCCCAGCCAACAGCGAGTTGCAGTAATCCAGACGGGAGATAAGTGCCTGGATTAGGACCTGTGCTGCTTCCTGTGTAAGGCAGGGTCGTACTCTCCGAATGTTGTAGAGCATGAACCTGCAGGATCGGGTCACCGCCTTGATGTTAGCGGAGAACGACAGGGTGTTGTCCAGGGTCACGCCAAGGCTCTTCGCACTCTGGGAGGAGGACACAACGGAGTTGTCAACCGTGATGGCGAGATCATGGAACGGGCAGTCCTTCCCCGGGAGGAAGAGCAGCTACGTCTTGCCAAGGTTCAGCTTGAGGTGGTGATCCGTCATCCATACTGATATGTCTGCCAGACATGCAGAGATGCGATTCGCCACCTGGTTATCAGAAGGGGGAAAGGAGAAGATTAGTTGTGTATCGTCAGCGTAGCAATGATAGGAGAGGCCATGTGAGGATATGACAGAGCCAAGTGACTTGGTGTACATCTTGCCTACATCTTGTCTAGGCTACTGTAGACTATCTGAAATGAGATGTAGGCCTAGCAGGGGCTATAGGTTACCTGCCTTTATCCAAGCAAACTATGGCAAAATTTAATTAGAATCATAAACCCAGATTTTAGTCTGTAGCCTATGCATATTGAAATGACAAGTCTGTCTCGCAAATGGGCCATTTATAACGGTTTGTTGTCTTATCATCTGGCACATAATAACAGCACAATTGCCAGAAAATAGCCTAACATTCGTTTTTTTAATGTTCATCCAAGTGTTTCTTGCTCAGAGATTTCGAGATCCTCTGTCCAACTTTCATCACTCAAACTCTCCTGTTGGATTTAGCTATAGTTATTCACATGCGCAAAGGGCATTTATTTACAATTATAAACTTGGTTCGAGCCCTGAATGCTGATTGGCTGACAGCCGTGGTAAATCAGACCATATACCACGGGTATAACAAAACATTACTTTTTTACTGTTCTACTGGTAACCCGTTTATAATAGCAATAAGGGGGTTGGGGTATATGGCCAATATACCATGGCTAACAGCTGTATCCAGGCACTCTGCTTTGATTGGTGATTAAGAACAGCCCTTAGCCGTGGGATATAGGCCATACACCATATCCACTTGTGCCTTATTGCTTAATCATAGCAGTCAAGCGAGTTAAATTGACATCCATTGATGGAAAATGATCTGGCGAGTTTAATAAAGGTGAATTATCTTTTCTCTTGTCACATATTCAAATTCCTTTATTATGTCATGTCATAGCATGCAATAATTATTATTTTGAGGAAACCCGAATTTTGCTTCTAACGTCGTTACAAGTTACTATGATATTCCTTCTTAATTGGCTCGATAACGTTATGGAAAAAGGGTTTATTGTATAGATATGTCAACTCCTCTCTTGCTGTGAATTTTTTTGGGGGGCTAGTTTTCAGGCCTTTTTCGCAGGTTTTGAGTGGTCATTGGGCTAAACATTTTATCTTGACCTGGCAACCCTGCTATGGAACTACTTCCTCTCGGTCGCAACATGCGCCATTGAAAATAAATGTAGCCGAAGTTTCAGGGCATTCATTGTTCAAGTCCTTATTTCTGTAATTTGTTGGTCAGAAAATAACAATGGAGACGATTTTAGAACAACAACGTCGCTACCATGAGGAGAAGGAAAGGCTGTTGGATGCCAAAACAAAGGAAATGATGCATAAGAAAACCACAGTATGTGTTGCATCAATGCTAATGCTGTTTAATGCTAATGAAGACGTTCATTGATTCAAAGCATTATAAACAAATTTAGATCATCTAACGTTATTGCTGGGAATAGTAACTTATGTGTTATTAACCAGTTACAATTTATCTGGCAACTATTGTATTCAGTTAGCTGCATTAGTTATTTGGCTAGTTTGTTAGCTAACGTCAGCTAGCTAACTAGTAAATAAAACCCAATGGGGATGGTGTTTGGTCCAGTTTCTGGCTTTGCATTCTAGTTAATATTTATGGATTTTTCTTCTCAAACAGTTACGCGAACAAATAAACTCAGACCATCGAACAAGAGCAATGTTGGATGTGAGTATTCTATGTGATATTGAAACATCACAACACTAACAAGTTGGACCTGTATTTTCATATTCACTTGTCTTGTGGCTAATAGCCTACTTGTCTAGGACATGCATGATGTGACAGTATTTTTTGATAACAAGCTTTGTCATCCTTTCAGAGATACATGGACGTGAGCTCAACTGTCAGGGAAGCATATGAAGACAAAGATGGGTAAGTTTGTGTGTATGCAAACGTATGTAATGTGTTTGTTTCAAGTGCTCATGCATGATCAGCCTTGTTATGTGGAGTAAATCAGTGGTGTAATATTGTTGCTTTCTCTTTCGACAGTATGAGGAAGGATGAACTGAACGCCATCTCAGGACCAAATGAGTTTGCAGAGTTCTACAACAGACTAAAACAGATCAAGGAGTTCCACAGGAAGCATCCTAATGAGGTCAACTTTTTTATCAGCTCCTTGCTGTCTGTCCTAGCTGTAAACTGAAGATATCATGTCAGAAGTACACAGAGTATACAAAACATTAAGAACACCGGCTCATGACATACACTGACCAGGTGTTTCCATGACATAGACTGACCAGGTGAAAGCTATGATCCCTTATTGATGTCATTTTTAAAATCCACTCCAGTCAATGTAGATAAAGGGGAGGAGACAGGTTAAAGAAGGATTTTAAGCATTGAGACAATTGTGACATGGAATGTGTATGTGTGCCACTCAGGGTGAATGGGCAAGACAAAATATTTAAGTGCCTTTGAATGGGGTATGGTAGTAGTTGCAATGTGCACTGGTTTGTGTCAAAACTGCAATGCTGCTGGGTTTTTCATGCTCAACAGTTTACCATGTGTATCAAGCAAGAATGGTCCACCAGCCAACTTGACACAACTGTGAGAAGCATTGGAGTCATCATGGGCCAGCATCCCTGTGGAATGCTTTTGACACCTTGTAGACTCCATGCCCAGTTGAATTGAGGTTGTTCTGAGGGCAAAAGGGAGGGGGGGATGCAACTCATTTTTAGGAAGGCGTTTTTAATGTTTAATACACTCAGTGTATATCGTCTCTATTGAGAAGGTTCTCAAAAACCCTAAGTAGTTCCAGACACAGAGATCCGTTTTAAAGGGGTAATCTGCATTTCAAACAATGACACTTTTACATTTACATTTTAGTCATTTAGCAGACGCTCTTATCCAGAGCAACTTACAGTTAGTGAGTGCATACATTTTTTCATACTGGTCCCCCGTGGGAATCAAACCCACAACCCTGGCGTTGCAAGTGCCATGCTCTACCAACTGAGCTACACAGGACTTTTGGTAAAAAGCTGAGGGATGGGGCATGAGAAATGTAACCACTCAAATTCATAGACAGAGCTAGGACTGACCATCCATGATATCAAAAGTATAGTTTGCGACGTGTTTTGAGGCTATTCACTAGTTTGTTTACAATTACGTTGTTTATAAACAATGGAGTAAAACAAGCTTATATGTTGGCTTCTGGTGGGGTATGACAGGTGAACTAAGTGCATGAGGCATTTTTAAGTTATTCTTCAAGAATCAATGGGTTTATGTAATTAATTTAATAGTCCAAAAATAGATACACCAATCGCAGATTGCCCCTTTAAATAACTATTATATAATTCTATATGTAATTCTACAGTTCCAGATGCATGAAGGAAAAAAAGTAATAATTTGTGTTATTGCATGTTCCACAATAAATGTCTGAAACCAAATCTTGAACCAAAGTTTAGGTCAACAAACCTTCATCAGGGTTTAGCATGTCTGCTGCTGTGGCTAAATCTGTACGTTGTTGTTTCAGATCTGTGTGCCCATGTCTGTGGAGTTTGACGAGCTGGTCAAGGCTAGAGAGAACCCAACTGAAGAAACACAGAGTGAGCTTTCTACAGTATGGTGGTGGAATCATTGTCATAGTCAGTGTAGGTGTTAATGTAATGATTTATGTGATCTTTCCCCAGACATGGTGGAGTTCAGTGATGAGGAGGCGTACGGACGCTACCTGGATCTCCATGACTGCTATCGGAAGTTCATCAACCTGAAAGGGGCAGAGGTAAGGTGTCCACTCTCCATACTCTAAATACTCTTCATCCTAGTCTAATGTAAAACTATACTAAAGCCTAACTTTCTGCCCTCTCTGTTTCAGAAACTGGAGTACATCAGCTACCTTTCCTCATTTGACCAGCTGTTTGACGTCTCCAAGGACAGAAAGAATGCTGAATACAAAAAGTAAGCATATTTAGATCCCCTGTAGCTCAGTTGGTAGAGCATGGCGCTTGCAACGCCAGGGTTGTGGGTTCATTTCCCATGGGGGGCCAGTATGAAAATGTATGCACTCACTAACTGTAAGTCGCTCTGGATAAGAGCGTCTGCTAAATGACTAAAATGTAATGTAAAAATTTAACAATTTGCTTTATTGTACAGACATTTTCTTTGTGATTGTACTGTAAATGCACTACATGTATTCCTATTGGATTCTAGTACCTTGTATTAATTTGGTTGGAGGTAGTTCTCCTCTGCATGTTTTTCCATCAGGTTGTGTGACACCTGTGTTCGGTGTTCTACAGGTACTTAGAGATGCTCCTGGAGTACCTTCAGGACTACACAGAGAGAGTCAAACCTCTGCTGGACCAGAATGATCTCTACGGCAAGATCCTGGGAGAGTTTGAGAAGAAGTGGGAGATGGGGACCTTCCCTGGCTGGCCAGTGAGTGTCCAAGATGGGGAAGAGGACTACTATAGTGATGGTCTATATGGGAGTTTAAATGATTTAAATGTTTTATTCTCTTCCGCTGTTCTAGAAAGAGACGAGCAGTGCTCTGACCCACGCCGGAGCTCATTTAGACCTTTCTGCTTTCTCCTCTTGGGAGGAGTTGGCTTCCCTGGGTCTGGACAGATTGAAGTCTGCCCTTATGGCCCTGGGCCTGAAATGTGGAGGGTAAGCAATAAGCATGCTCTTCTGTGGCTGGGAGGTCGTCTATGGACATACATTAAACTTGGAATACTGTAATAACAGTGTTGTAATTAGAATATTATAACTGTAACTGGAACATTGTATTGTAATGACATAATATTCCAGCCGTAGACTAGGAGTATAGATAGACGGTGTAATGATTACTAATATCGGACTGGGTGTCTCCGATGTAAGGTTGCTAAATGGGTGTATGTGGCTAAATGTGTATGTGACCCCACAGAACCCTGGAGGAGAGAGCTCAGAGGCTGTTTAGCACCAAAGGCAAATCCCTGGAATCTCTGGATCCCTCCCTGTTCGCCAAGAACCCTAAGTCCAAGGGACCCAAGAAGTATGTCATTGTCAGTTAAACATTTGCATGTTTTATGTTTTTCTTCACCTGATAGCATGTTATAGCCGTGTTATTGACCATTCTAATCTCTGCAGAGACACAGAGCGTAACAAAGAAGTCGCCTTCCTGGAGTCTCAGATTTATGAGTATGTGGAAATCCTGGGGGTAAGTAAAAGCTGCCAAGGATGACTCCTTTTACATATTTTCACAATCGTATGTAATGAATGTCTGTAGTTGTGAGGACGACTTATGAAATGGGTCTTTATATAATGGTTTGTTCCGGCCATGCAATGGGTGTGTGTTACTCCCGATAACCACACTAACACCTGTTAACAGTTCCATCTGATTGTCTTTGGCACTGTAGGAGCAGAGGCAGCTGACCCATGAGAACGTGCAGAGGAAGCAGGCCCGGACAGGAGAGGAGAGAGAGGAGGAAGAGGAGGAGCAGCTCAGTGAGAGTGAGAGTGAAGATGAGGACAACGAGATCATCTACAACCCCAAGAACCTGCCTCTCGGCTGGGATGGAAAGGTATGGAGGCAGACCTTGACATCAGACCTATGTACTAGCTGTGGAACAGCTCTGCAATAGTAATGAAATACAAATGATTATGTGTTATTAATAATAGTGTTTTTTTATTCAGAGTTTATTGTACAGCGGTTGCATGCCACCACGCTAACCTTGTTTTAAATTGTTCTAGCCCATTCCATACTGGCTGTATAAACTCCATGGCCTGAACATCAACTATAACTGTGAGATCTGTGGAAACTACACGTACAGAGGACCCAAGGCCTTCCAGAGGCACTTTGCAGTATGTTCAGATTTCTGTTCAACATTATTCGTATAATTATTATTTGCGTATTATTATTACAATGTCATATATTCGGTTATTACAGTGTTATATCAATGTCCTCCTTTTGTTTTGATATTTGCATAATAAGTTAAACTGCAAAGGATTCCATTTTAGAACTGGACTAATTCTGTTCTCAGATGATAAAGAGCATGTTGGCCATGGTTAGTTAATATTACTGCTAGCTAATATTTTGTCGCCTGTTGTCTTCACCCCTCAGGAGTGGCGTCACGCCCATGGCATGCGCTGCCTGGGAATTCCCAACACGGCTCACTTTGCCAACGTCACCCAGATCGAGGACGCTGTCTCTCGTAAGTAGTTCTGTTACAGCCCTTATAGAGGCTGAGGCAGATGACACAAGTGAAAAGAATGAGTATTGTTATTTGGGTTGAATAGAATCATGTTAGAGAAAAAAGTGTTACCAGACCAATAAATATTTTCCGGTGTAGTTGTACATCCAGATTGCCCTCGCAAAAAGGTTTCTGACCGCAAGGGTCTTTTCTGGTTAAATAAAGAATGAAAAATGACTGGTCATTCAGTCCAAGTTCTGGATAATAATCATGTCTTTTTAACCCAGTGTGGTCAAAGCTGAAGTCACAGAAGGCATCAGAGCGGTGGCAACCAGATACAGAGGAGGAGTACGAGGACTCCAGTGGAAACGTGGTCAACAAGAAGACCTATGAGGACCTGAAGAGACAGGGTCTGCTGTAGAGAGGAAACCGACCAAGACATGACATGTAAACCTTTCCGGAACCTTCTGAAGCGCAACGTGATGCCCAGTGAAAAAATGTTTTCTTTTACCTTTTCATTTACACTTCATCTGTTATCTTTAACTGTAAGCTGTAATGTTGTTTTTATTAATTCCTCCCTTTGACAACCATTTTGAAATGAAACAGCCATTGATTCTAATAATAAATGAGTACTATTTGTCACCATTGTTGTTTCTGAGTTATTTGTTCTAGTAGAAAGCAATTCTAATGTCTTAACGAGTTGCTTAAGGAATTACCTGAACCACTGCCCATTCCCTTATGGGTGATTACATATTTTTGTACATCCAATGGTGCTTTGACAGGACCAATTGTTTGGAAGAACTCTCCCATTGTCACGTGGAGGACAAGTCCCTTTTAAAGGGAGTGTACTAGAGGAAGAGAGAGGAGGGGAGTCTATAGATATATTCACACTTGCTCACTGATTCCTCTGTTTGCCTGGTAAGGAAAATTCACCTTTATTTACTAATTCATACATTCATTAAAACATTTAAGATGCTTTCTCAGCACAGCAGTCTTTTTGGCATTAAACAAATAAGACACTAGTACTGTATTTGAGTGAGCTGTTAATGATTTAAATATTGTTCTTTCATGTAGCATGTCTTGCTAGCTATGACATGCAAATTGACACAGGATCAGTTTGCCAATATAAGAGTACAGTTGAGGGAAGAAATATGTCTGAATATTACTAAAAGAACAGTGGATCTGATGTTGGATTTGGTCTGTGTTTATCCATAATATTCACCATCCAACAGTCATCATAAATGGTCATATATAAACATGTATTAAACAGGGATATGGGCATGATAGCATTTCATTGTTTACCACTCTAATTGGGCACTAATTCACATGACCACATTACCAGTCTCCAGGCTGCACCCATTAAAAGTAATTAGGAGAGGAGATAAGCATTTCCTTAGGTGACGGGTTGAGATGGCAGTTCTGGCTCCTGGTCTGGGCAAAGTGTATCCTGAGGGGATCATAAAACGACCACAGTGTGTTCTACAAGTACTCTTGGACCCCAGGGACAACACTAACTAGATGGATTTATAACGTGTTTATGAATATTCCGCTCACCAACATAACAATGCCCACGACATCACATGACTGAGAATCTGAAACCATTAATTAACACACCATTGCGTGCCTGAGTATCAGATCTGTTTGTATGCGCTCTGTTTGTACTGGGACTCATGCTACACTTTTGCAGGTTAATTCTCCACACGTCTGCTGCTGGGGGAAGTAAGCTAAAGATGTTTTTAAAACAGGACTTCAGAGGTATCGTCATCACCTTACCTAATCAATATCAGTAGTCCAGTAAATATCAGTTGGTTTTTTGCTCCATAATGACAGAACTGACCTTGATTTCCATTTTTATTTTACCATTTGAAAGCAGGAGTCCTTGGTCTTTCCGGTCCTCAAAGGAGATCTGTTGTATTTGTTCTTGGTAAGATTATAACATCACTGATATTTATTATCTGATTATCCCTGATTTATGTTGATGTTTTAATAGCTGAGATATTTAATGAAGTTTGATTATAACTCATTGATGATCAATTCATTATCATTTAGTGCTTTTGAATCTAACCATTAAGAATACTGTGGGAGACCAACATCCAACTTCCACAAATGACCCCAAGATGACCGTTGCTCAAACCACCCAACCCACCACAATCATCAGCAAACTGTATCCCATATACACAACCAGGTCAAAGACTGAAAACAGCCAAACCATTCACACCACCACTGTCGCACCAGGAAGAGACTACTACAATACAGACAGCAACAAGGAACTCTTCCCTACATCCCACACTGGGGGAGAATACACCAAAGCTCAAGATTACATCACAAACATCTCCTCTACACTCAAGATGGAGAGAAGCAACACCGAAGCAGATGATATGAACCTCATCCCTTCTTTCAAGAATGAGTTAGTGAACTATATTGATGTCATACAAACATCTCAGACCAATGGAAACCATACTCAAGATGAGGGCAAGGACATTGATGACCAAGGCTCCATTGCCTCCAGTACAACCCAAACTGAGAACTATAATATCACCACAGAGCCTACCACTACAGCTACTCCAAGATCCACCATATCCACAATGGGAGGCATGACTGTAAATGCTGCTTTGACTGGGAAGAAGGTACTAGACATTTCTTACAAATAAATGCAAAATACTGGCAATTTTTGCAAAAATGTCAACTTTTCAGCATACATTATAAATTATAATTTGCTTTCCTTCACAGATGAGGACTTGTAAAATATTTAGCTGCATCGGAATAACATGCTACAAACATATGAAGGCCATTGAGGAGTTGTGTGAGGAGGGCATGGACTTCTGTGAGGTAAGAAGACACCCATTCCTATTGTGGCTTTCTAACAAACGTCTTTACCATGCAATGTCAATATTCAATAGGCTTGGTTATCAACATGTAAGTTAACCTGAATCTTAACTGTTCATGGATGAAGTGTTGTTGTTAATGATGATGATTATGCTACTGCTGATGGTGATGATGATCACAAGGATGATATTGATAGTGATGATGATAAATACAACTGATACACCATACACTATCCCACAGCTCAAGAAAGCCTCAAGCCAGGTCACCTGGAATACATACGTGGCAGTGTGGAGTGCTGGATGCTCCAGAGACTGCAGACAGCGTACTAAGTGTGGTCCCTTCAGCTCGTACCAATGCCACAAGGAGTGTTGTGTGGCTGGGTCTGTCTCATGTCTCAGACTGGACGGTTATCTCAACATGCCTGTCAACTCTGCCTGCTGTGGCCTGGGGAGTCTCGCCCTCCTGGCCCTGAGTGTAACCTCTCTACTGGGCAGTCTACTCAACACTCGCTAATCTACTAACCTTCCTGTGACATTAGACTCACTTTTCAATACAGAGGGTTTAGTATGGATCAACTAAATGCATTTTCAGTTTTGTCATATCCACTGCTTGGGTGTCATTAGTTCTTTCATGTTTTCTTAATCTGTGAATGCAAGCTCTCGTGAAAATAAAACAGTGTTTTCCAGCTTTATGATGTCCTTAAATCACACATCACAACCTCTAGTGGATCCAGTCATGGGTTTGAGTGTGCTGTTCTTCTGTGGGCGTTACTGCCAGGGGATACATAGGCCTACAATTAACCCGCTATGGACCAATTACTGTTCAAAATGTTTTCAACTCAGACAATTAGGCTCATGCCTTAACTATGTTGACCCTTATATGTCTAGGTATTTCATCAAGATTGTATCAGTCAGCTTTACAAAAATAGGTATTTCAGATGGTGTGCAGTGTAGCTTTGGCTAAACCTCTAAAAGCCTATTAGGCTAGTGTTCAGTAATAATTAATCTTCACAAGATGGCGCTGTAGCACAGTTCTATCCAGGAGCTATTGCGTATTCATGTATCTGCCAAAATAATAGAAACGGTTGAGTAAATATGTGATACAAAGTATGTTGAAAGCAGGCGCGGTTCCTGACTTAATCAATTAACATCCCATCTTACTTAGGGTCAAGTATAAATTGCTGGGCAGGCCATTATCTTGGCTACAATGCCCCCATCCACAGGGCCACGAGTGGTCACTGAATGGTTGACGAGCATGAAAACCATATGCCATGACCGTCTCAGTCATCAGATCTCAACCTTATTGAACATGTTAGAGAACTAACCATATGTAGAGCAGGGTCACTCTCTTTCAGAACACGTGGGAGATTCTGGAGCAGCGCCTGAGAAAGAGTTTTCCACCACCTTCAACAAAACACCAAATGATGGAATTTCTCGTTGAAAAATGGTGTCGCATACCTCGAGTTCCAGACACTTGTTTAATCTATGCCACTGCGCATTGAAGTTGTTCTGGCTCGTGGCGGCCCATGTTGGTGTTTCCTTTATTTAGGCAGTTACCTGTCGTTTACTTCAAGGTTGAGTGAGTTAATTCTGGGCGGAAGCTGGATAAGTAGGCTGCTAGGGTAACTACGATGTAGCAACACTAACAACGGAGGAGCTGGGATTCAAACAGAATAAACAAAGCGGAATACATTTTATAAATACTTTTTACGACCTTGTAGTTCTTGACTGCATTTACGTGGTGAACTTTCAAAACTGAGTAGCTTGGGGTTGTTATTGAAACGTTGCAACATTTATGTGCTGCGTCTGCTGAATGAGTGCTTCTTAGTAGCAACAACTAAAATAGTTTTGATGATAGCCTAAACTCGCTGAGGAATGCCAAGATTGTCGTTGACTTTGTATTAGGCTACTGTAACGTTTAACCAATAGTCGTTAATCTCATTTTTATGTGAACAAAATTCTATGCATTTGTAGCTGCTATCATGATAGCCTACTGTTACTTGATACATTTTCTAACCCTCTCTACTTCTCTCCTTTCAGTGGCAACCCAGTGTGTGACACCTTTGTTACCATGCATGAGGATGAATGTCAAATCCAATGAGACCATGCTCTTTGAGGAGGAGGAAGAGGTGGACAAGACAAATCAGCAGGTTGAAGAGGACAATGTGTCCAGGAAGATGGTTACTGTCGACTGGGACCAATGGGACAGGCTACTGCTGCCCTCACCACTGGACTCTGGTGTGCACAGTCTGGACACAGTGTACGACAGAACCACCGTGATGATTGAACAAGACCCTGTGGGTTCTAGAACTGACAATAAAGAGGAAGAAGAGGACCTGATGATGTACCTACATGAGGGATGTGAGACAGAGGGCCGTGGAGGTCTGGAAGACCACTGGGAGGCCATGTCACAGGGGTACATCCACCACACCATCTCCCAGGACCAGATCCAGTTCACCATCAACCCTGGTTCCACACCCATGCCCCGGCACATCCAGGGGGCCACCATCACACTGCACTCTGAGTGCCCAGATAGCCACCACAGCGAGGTAAGGCATGGCCTTGATATCCAAAGACCTGAAGACTTGTGTTAACACCTTGAGTTAATGCCTGGGCTTTGGCTCAGTGGGCTAATCCCTGGTTCAACTCCAGTCGATCACATAAGCCTGTTTTGATATCTGATCATGTTCAGTGTTTATTTGGATATGTTGTCAGGAAAACACACTCCTGGTATTCTGGGTATTCTGGTTGTGAGGAGGAGAGGCATCATTGCTCATTCACATACTGTATATTCTCTAATGTCCCGGCCATGATGTCCTGAAGGATGTTACAAGGCTATAGGTAGGCAGAGAACCATTTGTAGTCTTCTTTGAAATTGAGAGTGTAGGCCTCAACCCTTAGGGCAAACATTACATGGGGTTGGTCAGGCTTACACGTGATGATCATATCATATGATGTGTATACTCAGTCTGTGAATAACTGAGACAGACCCTCTTTAGCATATCACATATACACTCTTAGAAAAAAAGGGTACCAAAAGGGTTCTTTGGCTGTCACCATAGGAGAATCCTTTTTGGTTCCATGTAAAACCCTTTTGTGTTCCATGTAGAACACTTTGTGGAAAGGGTTGTTCATGGAACCCAAAAGGGTTATACCTGGAACCAAAAAGGGCTATTCAAAGGGTTCTCCTATGGGGACAGCCAAATAACCATTTAAAGTTCTATATAGCACCTTTTTTTCTCAGTGTATAACATTTGGAAGGGAGAAAGAAGTCCCTGAGGTCATTAATTTGCATCATCATCATCACAGAGAAAATAGACCATGCTAGGTTATCAGCAGCAGCACCATATTGTGTGAAGGCGACAAGCCAACTGTTATGATGAAGTCAGTGAGTGAGAGGCAGAGACAGGAGAGGAGATTGGTTTGGGGCGGTGAAATTGGGCCAGACCGGGAGCTAGCTGTGACGCTTCTGTTTTCCCTCATCATCATCAGCCTCTCTCCCATCCAGAACCACAGAGTTAATATATTCAAGGTCTCTGCAGATGTCAAGATGAGAGGATTCTCTCACTGCTCTCTAGGCTTTTCAACCTATTGGTTCTCTTTCTGTGAAGTTAATTAGGTCTCATTCATAAATGTGCACTTCAATCTTCTCATATAAACCAATACAGCTGATTCATTTTCAGACTTGATGTATAGTAATGTTTGTCAAGTGTTACATACCGGTACTTGCTAAAAACACTTCCTACATGTTAAGCTTATGTTTATGTAAATGTTGGTGTTTCATCTTTTTGACATAGTTTATATAACGACGACAACTCTTTGCCTGTCTGTTCTGCAGGTGAAGCGTTACCAGTGTCTATACGAGGACTGTACTCGTACCTACAGCACAGCAGGGAACCTGCGCACCCACCAGAAGAGACACAGAGGAGAGTACACATTTGTCTGCAACCAGTTGGGCTGTGACAAGGCCTTCCTCACCTCCTATAGTCTGAAGATCCATGTCCGCGTTCACACCAACGAGAAACCCTTCGAGTGTGACCAACAGGGCTGTGAGAAGGCCTACAACACACTGTACAGGTAAGTGTTACACCAGTGTTTTCCCTACCATTGAAATGCCGGAGATGATACTCCAACCTAGCAGTCTTGCCCTCCACATCTATTTGGTTAATAGATCATTTCCAGGCCCACAGGCACCAAAATTATCAACTGAAGCAATAGCAGCCAAATTATTGTAGGGGATAGTCTTCCTGCCATGGGTCAAGACACTTGTCACGCGATGATGTTTCATCAGTCATGAGTTGTGCACTCTCCTGACCCCCTGATCTCAAAGTTAATGAACACACCTTAGTGACCTTTGGTATGCTGACCCCAAGTCAAGCCACAGCTCACAGTGGCTGTCTGTTGGTGTGCTGATCTGCAAACATCAGCCGTGTTTGTTCTATCTGTTGTGTTTGTGTTGATGTGCAGGCTGAAAGCCCACCAGAGACTGCACTCAGGGAACACGTTTAACTGCGAGTCGGACGGATGCACCAAGTACTTCACCACCTTGAGTGACCTGAGGAAACACATCCGGACACAGGTGAGCTCACAATGAATGGCTGAAGTTTGCAGTGGGTTGAATGGACAAACAAACGAATGAACAAATTAGTGCTTGCACGAATGAATGAATGAATGAATGAATGAATGCACAAATGAATGAATAAATGAGCACTGTGACATGCACACAATAATGAGATTATTGTGGATAGTCAGGTTAATACACTGCTCAAAAAAATAAGCAACACAATGTAACTCCAAGTCAATCACACTTCTGTGAAATCAAACTGTCCACGTAGGAAGCAACACTGATTGACAATACATTTCACATTCTGTTGTGCAAATGGAATAGACAACAGGTGGAAATTATAGGGAATTAGCAAGACACCCCCAATAAAGAAGTGGTTCTGCTGGTGGTGACCACAGACCACTTCTCAGTTCCTATGCTTCCTGGCTGATGTTTTGGTCACTTTTGAATGCTGGCGGTGCTTTCTCTCTAGTGGTAGCATGAGACGGAGTCTACAACCCACACATGTGGCTCAGGTTGTGCAGCTCATCCAGGATGGCACATCAATGCGAGCTGTGGCAAGAAGGTTTGCTGTGTCTGTCAGCGTAGTGTCCAGAGCATGGAGGCGCTACCAGGAGACAGGCCAGTACATCAGGAGACGTGGAGGAGGCCGTAGGAGGGCAACAACCCAGCAGCAGGACCGCTACCTCCGCCTTTGTGCAAGGAGGAGCAGGAGGAGCACTGCCAGAGCCCTGCAAAATGACCTCCAGCAGGCCACAAATATAATAATAATAATATATAATATGCCATTTAGCAGACGCTTTTATCCAAAGCGACTTACAGTCATGCGTGCATACATTTTTGTGTATGGGTGGTCCCGGGGATCGAACCCACTACCTTGGTGTTACAAGCGCCGTGCTCTACCAGCTGAGCTACAGAGGACAAATGTGCATGTGTCTGCTCAAACGGTCAGAAACAGACTCCATGAGGGTGGTATGAGGGTCCCGACGTCCACAGGTGGGGGTTGTGCTTACAGCCCAACACCGTGCAGGACGTTTGGCATTTGCCAGAGAACACCAAGATTGGCAAATTCGCCACTGGCGCCCTGTGCTCTTCACAGCAGGTTCACACTGAGCACATGTGACAGACGTGACAGAGTCTGGAGACGCCGTGGAGAACGTTCTGCTGCCTGCAACATCCTCCAGCATGACCGGTTTGGCGGTGGGTCAGTCATGGTGTGGGGTGGCATTTCTTTGGGGGGCTGCACAGCCCTCCATGTGCTCGCCAGAGGTAGCCTGACTGCCATTAGGTACTGCGATGAGATCCTCAGACCCCTTGTGAGACCATATGCTGGTGCGGTTGGCCCTGGGTTCCTTCTAATGCAAGACAATGCTAGACCTCATGTGGCTGGAGTGTGTCAGCAGTTCCTGCAAGAGGAAGGCATTGATGCTATGGACTGGCCCGCCCGTTCCCCAGACCTGAATCCAATTGAGCACATCTGGGACATCATGTCTCGCTCCATCCACCAATGCCATGTTGCACCACAGACTGTCCAGGAGTTGGCGGATGCTTTAGTCCAGGTCTGGGAGGAGATCCCTCAGGAGACCATCCGCCACCTCATCAGGAGCATGCCCAGGCGTTGTAGGGAGGTCATACAGGCACGTGGAGGCCACACACACTACTGTGCCTCATTTTGACTTGTTTTAAGGACATTACATCAAAGTTGGATCAGCCTGTAGTGTGGTTTTCCACTTTAATTTTGAGGGTGACTCCAAATCCAGACCTCCATGGGTTGATAAATTTGATTTCCATTGATAATTTTTGTGTGATTTTGTTGTCAGCACATTCAACTATGTAAAGAAAAAAGTATTTAATAAGATGATTTCATTCATTCAGATCTAGGATGTGTTGTTTAAGTGTTCCCTTTATTTTTTTGAGCAGTGTATAATAGTTTGATTAAAATGTTTACATCCTAATCATTTCCCTAATAATCCTGTTTACATGGACACATCTGAAATCAGGCTACTGATGGGACTTTTGATAAATGCAGAAAATCGGCAATCAAAATAAATGTTCTACCACAGTGACCATGTTATTTAAAAAATATATAATTATTATTGTTTTATATATTTTTGGTACTTTTTACCCTTTTTCTCCCCAATTTCGTAATATCCAATTGGTAGTTACAGTCTTGTCCCATCGCTGCAACTTCTGTACAGACTCGGGAGAGGCGAAGGTCAAGAGCCATGCGTCCTCCAAAACACGACCCCGCCAAGGCGCACTGCTTCTTGACACAGTGCTCGCTTAACCCGGTAGTCAGCCTCACCAATGTGTCGGAGGAAACACCGTACAGCTGGTGACCGAAGTCAGCGTGCATGTGCCCGGCCGCCACAAGGAGTCACTAGAGCGCAATGGGACAAGGACTACCCAGCCGGCCAAACCCTCCCCTAACCCGCACGATGCTGGGCCAATTGTGTGCCGCCTCATGGGTCTCCTGGCCGCGGCCGGCTGCGACACAGCCCAGGATCGAACCCGGATCTGTAGTGACGCCTCTAGCACTGCGATGCAGTGCCTTAGACCGCTGCTCCACTCGGGAGGCCCGACCATGTTATTTTTGAGAAGACTATTTGATTCTGAGTTCGGACTTATAAAGTTTGTATGTGAAAACTATTCATAAGATGCTTACTTTCTATCAGGAGAAGACCCAGAGGCAGACAGTGTCGAAGTAAAAAAAGTTTATTACAAAAACAGGGGGCAGGCAAACGACAGGTCAAGGGCAGGCAGAGGTCAGTAATCCAGATCAGAGTCCAAAAGGTATAGAACGGCAGACAGTCTCAGGGTCAGGGCAGGCAGAGGTCAATAATCCAGGGTGGTGTGACAAGGTACAGAATGGCAGGCAGGCAAGCTCAGGGTCAGGGCAGGCAGAATGGTCTAAACCAGGAAAACAGGAACTTGAGAAAGACAGGAGCAAGGGGAAAAATGCTGGTAGGCTTGACGAAACAAAACAAACTGGCAACAGACAAACAGAGAACACAGGTATAAATGAGTGTGCAGAACGCCTTCCAGAACCGGGACGAGAATCCCGGTCGGAGACCATGTCCACTGGGAGTCCATGGATCCGGAAGACGTGCTGCGCCATGAGCTGGGCCGTCTCTTTGGTGGAGGGTAGCTTGGGGAGAGGAATGAAGTGGGCGGCTTTGGAAAACTGGTCCACAACTGTCAGGATGGCGGTGTAGCCATCAAACGGGGGAAGACCTGTGACAAAGTCCAGGGATATGTGAGACCAGGGATGGTGAGGAACAGGCAGAGGTTGGAGGAGACCAGCCAGAGCTTGCCGAGGAGTTTTGTTCTGTGCACAGATCGTGCAGGCGGCGACGAGCGCGGAGACGTCAGGAACCATGGTAGGCCACCAAAAGTGCTGTCGCACAGGGTCCGACGGGAGCCCGGGTGGCAGGCAAGCCTGGAGGGGTGGGCCCACTCCAGGACCGAGGAGGGGACAGCGTCAGGAACAAACATCCGGTTATCTGCCCCCCCCCCCCCCCCGGGGTTTGGTTGTGAATTCTACGCCTCCCGGACCTGCTTGCCTATTCCCCAACTGAGTGCCGTCGCCAAGCACTTTTTTTTTTTTTTTCACCTTTATTTAACCAGGTAAACCAGTTGAGAACAAGTTCTCATTTACAACTGCGACCTGGCCAAGATAAAGCAAAGCAGTGCGATAAAAACAACAACACAGAGTTACATATGGGGTAAAACAAAACAAAGTCAAAAATACAACAGAAATACATATAATATACAGTGTGCAAATTTAGCAAGTTATGGAGGTAAGGCAATAAAATAGGCTATAGTGCAAAATAATTACAATTTAGTATTAACACTGGAATGATGTGCAAGAGATGATGTGCAAATAGAGATACTGGGGTACAAATGAGCAAAATAAATAACAATATAGGGATGAGGTAGTTGGGTGGGCTAATTTCAGATGGGCTGTGTACAGGTGCAGTGATCGGTAAGGTGCTCTGACAACTGATGCTTAAAGTTAGTGAGGGAGATAAGTGTCTCCAGCTTCAGAGATTTTTGCAATTTGTTCCAGTCATTGGCAGCAGAGAACTGGAAGGAATTGCGGCCAAAGGAGGTGTTGGCTTTGGGGATGACCAGTGAGATATACCCGCTGGAGCGCAGACTACGGGTGGGTGTTGCTATGGTGACCAATGAGCTAAGATAAGGCGGGGATTTGCCTAGCAGTGATTTATAGATGGCCTGGAGCCAGTGGGTTTGGCGACGAATATGTAGTGAGGACCAGCCAACAAGAGCGTACAGGTCACAGTGGTGGGTATTATATGGGGCTTTGGAGACAAAACGGATGGCACTGTGATAGACAACATCCAATTTGCTGAGTAGAGTGTTGGAGGCTATTTTGTAAATGACATCGCCGAAGTCAAGGATCGGTAGGATAGTCAGTTTTACGAGGGCATGTTTGGCAGCATGAGTGAAGGAGGCTTTGTTGCGAAATAGGAAACCGATTCTAGATTTAACTTTGGATTGGAGATTCTTAATGTGAGTCTGGAAGGAGAGTTTACAGTCTAACCAGACACCTAGATATTTGTAGTTGTCCACATACTCTAGGTCAGACCCGTCTAGAGTAGTGATTCTAGTCGGGTGGGCGGGTGCAAGCAGCGTTCGGTTGAAGAGCATGCATTTAGTTTTACTAGTGTTTAAGAGCAGTTGGAGGCTACTGAAGGAGTGTTGTATGGAATTGAAGCTCGTTTGGAGGTTTGTTAACACAGTGTCCAATGAAGGGCCAGATGTATACAAAATGGTGTCGTCTGCGTAGAGGTGGATCTGAGAGTCACCAGCAGCAAGAGCGACGTCATTGATATACACAGAGAAAAGAGTTGGCCCAAGAATTGAACCCTGTGGCACCCCCATAGAGACTGCCATAGGTCCAGACAACAGGCCCTCCGATTTGACACATTGAACTCTATCTGAGAAGTAGGTGGTGAACCAGGCGAGGCAGTCATTTGAGAAACCAAGGCTATTTAGTCTGCCAATAAGAGGTGAAAAGGATGGCCTCGGATTCCGGGGGTGTAGCCGCGGGGCTAACGCGGCGTGACAGCGCATCTGGCATGACATTCTTGTATCCCGGTCGGTATGAGAGGGAGAAGTTGAACCTGGTGAAAAGCAGGGCCCACCTAGCTTGCCTGGAATTGAGACGCTTGGCGGTGCGGATATATTCCAAGTTCTTGTGGTCTGTCCACACAATGAACGGATGTTCCGCCCACTCCAGCCAGTGCCTCCACTCCTCCAACGCTATCTTCACCGTGAGAAGCTCACGATTCCCCACATCGTAATTCCTCTCCGTGGTGTTGAGGCAATGGGAGAAGAAGGCGCAGGGATGTAACTTGAGGTCCATGGCCGAACGCTGGGACAGGACCGCCAGGGTGCTGTAACCCCGGATAAAGCGGCGATAAAAATTGGCGAATCCCAGGAAACGTTGCAGCTACACTCTGGACGTAGACATCTGTACACTCCCTGCCGCGATGATGTAGCCCAGAAAGGGGATGGTGGAGCGATGGAATTCGCATTTCTCCGCTTTCCTGGGCGGAGCGGGAGAAGACGAGGATGTGGTCGAGGTAGACGAAGGTGAACCAGTTCAACATGTTGCGGGAAACATCATTAACCAGGGCCTGGAACACAGCTGGAGCATTGGTAAGGCCAAATGGCATGACCAGGTACTCGTAGTGACCGCTGGCCGTTATCATTATCATTAACGTTAGGTGGTTGGTAGCTGCTGTACTTAATTTCGGCTACTGATTGCAGTCTGCCAGTTTGGCTTTATACATAGCTTGGGCTTTGTCGAGTAAGGCTTAAACTATGTATTTAGATTGTAGTTAGGTACTATAGGTAGGCATCGTGGGCTGTATATTATTAAGTAGTATAGGTAGGCATCGTGGGCTGTTGTGGGTAGCTGTTGTGTAGTTATTGTAGGTTACTTTTGTATTCGACGGTGCCGGGTGTAGCACGAAGCTAGCTAGCTAACTCACCTCCTGGATTAGCTGGCGAGTTGCTATTAGCAACGGTTGCAACTAAAAACAATATCCTTTTAGCCAGCTACATTCGTTCGCAGCGACGCCGTTTTTCAAACAAAGTCAACACAGTAGCCATTGCTAGCCAGCCAACACTACCAGCTGGCTGTACTGTGGTAGCTAAATACAATATCTTTGTGCTAGCTACCCAACGTTTAATCATTGCTGCGTTATGAAAGGTAAGCTTGGCTTCTTATATGGTGTTGAGTTAAGCTTAAACCATGTATTTAGATTGTAGGTAGGTATTGTAGTTTGGTATTATAGGTAGCTTACTCAGGTAGTTATTGAAGGTTATTGTAGGTAATTATTGTAGGTAAGGACTGTATTCGGCGGACCCCGGCGAAGCACGAGGCTAGCTTACCCACTACTTGGACCAACAAAGCTAGCTAGCTAGCTAGCGGGTAGCTACTGGTAACTTTTTGCAACTGTGGTTAATTGTTTCCAATGTTATTTCATGCTTAAGAGTACCTGTGATTGAGCCAGCTAGCTGCTACCATTCAGCTGTTTTTCTAACCTCATCCGAGGCATTAACGTTAGGTGGTTGGTAGCTGCTGTACTTAATTACAGCTACTGATAACAGTCTGCTGTAGTTTACAACAATTCTAATTTCTAAAGTGGAAGTTGGGAGAGTTTTACTCGGGTGGTTCAGTGAAACAATTATAGTTTCTGAGGTGGAAGTTGGGAGAGTTATATATATATATATTATTTTTTTTTGGTGAGGGAGGCCTGCTCTCTCCTTTCCCTGATGTTTAGTTCATTTCATTCCGATCTCCTCTGCATTATTGTAGGCATCTGCTGCAGCCTGTCAACTATGCCTCTGCCTATCCCTGTTCTCTCCTCTCCGCACAGGCTACACAAACGCCTCACACCGCGTGGCTGCTGCCTCTCTAACCTGGTGGTCCCTGCACGCACGACACACCTGGAGTTCCAGGTCTCAGGCAGCCTCTGGAACTGCCGTTCTGCCGCCAACAAGGCTGACTTCATCCCAGCCTATGCTACCCTCCAGTCTCTCGACTTCCTGGCGCTGACGGAAACATGGATTACCACTGAAAACACTGCTACTCCTACTGCTCTCTCCTCGTCTGACCATGTGTTCTCGCATACCCCGAGAGCATCTGGTCAGAGGGGTGGTGGCACAGGAATCCTCATCTCTCCCAAGTGGTCATTCTCAATTTTTCCCCTAACCCATCTGTCTATCTCCTCATTTGAATTCCACGCTGTCACAGTCACTAGCCCATTTAAGCTTAATATCCTTGTCATCTATCGCCCTCCAGGTTCCCTTGGAGAGTTCATCAATGAGCTTGACGCCTTGATAAGTTCCTTTCCTGAGGATGGCTCACCCTTCACAGTTTTGGGGGATTTCAACCTCCCCACGTCTACATTTGACTCATTTCTCTCTGCCTCCTTCTTTCCACTCCTCTCCTCTTTTGACCTCACCCTCTCACCATCCCCCCCCACTCACAAGGCAGGTAATACGCTTGACTTCATCTTTACTAGATGTTGCTCTTCTACTAATCTCACTGCAACTCCCCTCCATGTCTCCGACCACTACTTTGTATCCTTTTCTCTCTCGCTCTCCTCCAACACTACTCACTCTGCCCCTACACAGATGGTAACGCGCCGCCGCAACCTTCGCTCTCTCTCTCCCACTACTCTCTCCTCTTCCATCCTATCATCTCTTCCCTCTGCTCAATCCTTCTCCCTCCAATCTCCTGATTCTGCCTCCTCAACCCTCCTCTCCTCCCTTTCTGCATCCTTTGACTCTCTGTGTCCCCTATCCTCCCGGCCGGCTCGGTCCTCCCCTCCAGCTCTGTGGCTTGATGACTCATTGCGAGCTCACAGAACAGAGCTCCGGGCAGCTGAGCGGAAATGGAAGAAAACTAAACTCCCTGCCGACCTGGCATCTTTTCACTCCCTCCTCTCTACATTTTCTTCATCTGTTTCTGCTGCTAAGGCCACTTTCTACCACTCTAAATTCCAAGCATCTGCCTCTAACCCTAGGAAGCTCTTTGCCACATTCTCCTCACTGCTGAATCCTCCCCCCACTTTGAAAAGAAGGTTGACGACATCCGATCCTCGTTTGTTAAGTCTAATGACACTGCTGGTCCTGCTCACACTGCCCTACCCTATGCTTTGACTTCTTTCTCCCCTCTCTCTCCAGATAAAATCTTGCGACTAGTGACTGCAGGCCGCCCAACAACCTGCCCGCTTGACCCCATCCCCTCCTCTCTTCTCCAGACCATCTCCGGTGACCTTCTCCCCTACCTCACCTCGCTGATCAACTCATCCTTGACCGCTGGCCATGTCCCTTCCGTCTTCAAGAGAGCGAGAGTTGCACCCCTTCTCAAAAAACCAACACTCGATCCCTCTGATGTCAACAACTACAGACCAGTATCCCTTCTTTCTTTTCTTTCCAAAACTATTGAGCGTGCCGTCTTTAGCCAACTCTCTTGCTATCTCTCTCAGAATGACCTTCTTGATCCAAACCAGTCAGGTTTCAGGACTGGTCATTCAACTGAGACTGCTCTTCTCTGTGTCACGGAGGCTCTCCGCACTGCTAAAGCTAACTCTCTCTCCTCTGCTCTTGTCCTTCTAGACCTGTCTGCTGCCTTTGATACAGTGAACCATCAGATCCTCCTCTCCACCCTCTCCGAGCTGGGCATCTCCGGCGCGGCTCACTCCTGGATTGCGTCCTACCTGACCGGTCGCTCCTACCAAGTGGCGTGGCGAGAAGCTGTCTCCGCACCACGTGCTCTCACCACTGGTGTCCCCCAGGGCTCAGTTCTAGGCCCTCTCCTTTTCTCCCTATACACCAAGTCACTTGGCTCTGTCATATCCTCACATGGCCTCTCCTATCATTGCTACGCTGACGATACACAACTAATCTTCTCCTTTCCCCCTTCTGATAACCAGGTGGCGAATCGCATCTCTGCATGTCTGGCCGACATATCAGTATGGATGACGGATCACCACCTCAAGCTGAACCCTGGCAAGACGGAGCTGCTCTTCCTCCCGGGGAAGGACTGCCCGTTCCATGATCTCGCCATCACGGTTGACAACTCCGTTGTGTCCTCCTCCCAGAGTGCGAAGAGCCTTGGCGTGACCCTGGACAACACCCTGTCGTTCTCCGCTAACATCAAGGCGGTGACCCGATCCTGCAGGTTCATGCTCTACAACATTCGGAGAGTACGACCCTGCCTTACACAGGAAGCGGCACAGGTCCTAATCCAGGCACTTGTCATCTCCCGTCTGGATTACTGCAACTCGCTGTTGGCTGGGCTCCCTGCCTGTGCCATTAAACCCCTACAACTCATCCAGAATGCCGCAGCCCGTCTGGTGTTCAACCTTCCCAAGTTCTCTCACGTCACCCCCCTCCTCCGCACACTCCACTGGCTTCCAGTTGAAGCTCGCATCCGTTACAAGACCATGGTGCTTGCCTATGGAGCAGTGAGGGGAACGGCACCTCCGTACCTTCAGGCTCTGATCAGTCCCTACACCCAGGCGAGGGCATTGCGTTCATCCACCTCTGCCCTGCTGGCTCCCCTTCCTCTGCGGAAGCATAGTTCCCGCTCAGCCCAGTCAAAGCTGTTCGCTGCTCTGGCACCCCAATGGTGGAACAAGCTCCCTCACGACGCCAGGACAGCGGAGTCACTCACCACCTTCCGGAGACATTTGAAACCCCACCTCTTTAAGGAACACCTGGGATAGGATAAAGTAATCCTTCTACCCCCCCCCCCCCCCCCCCCCCCCCAAAAAAAAAATAAAAAAAAAAGTATAATTGTAAAGTGGTTATCCCACTGGCTATAGGGTGAATGCACCAATTTGTAGTCGCTCTGGATAAGAGCGTCTGCTAAATGATGTAAATGTGCCCTTGAGCAAGGCACTTAACCCTAATTGCTCCTGTAAGTCGCTCTGGATAAGAGCGTCTGCTAAATGACTAAAATGTAAATGTAAATGTTGAAGGCAGTCAAGAGAAACTCAATACCACGGGAACCCGAGGAGACTTAATTAGCAGGAATTGGATCGTCTCGCTGTGGTTCCCTGATACTCGTAAGTTCATGGGGTTGGTATTGTGGGTGACCTGGCCTATAGAGTGCCCGTCCAGCGCTCTAACATCCATGGGAAAGGAGAGGGGCTGAGTGGGGATACCCAGCTTGGACGCCAGGGTAGCGTCCATAAAGCTCTCATCGGCCCCAGAGTCGATGAGTACCTGGAGAGACTTCGACTGGTTCCCCCACAGCAAGATGGCATGAAAAGGGGTGCGAGTAAGGGGAGAGGAAAAGTTATCCGTATGGCCCACCAGAGTACTCGCTCCTACCGGTGAGCCTGGTCTTTTAGTGGACAGGTGGACACAAAATGATCAGTAGTCCCGCAATACAGGCAACTCTTCGTGTGAAGCCTGTATTGCCATTCGGCTGGAGACAACCTAGCTCTGCCTAGTTGCGTTGGCTTGGGAAGAGGTGGATCGGAAGACTTCGGAGACTCTCGGGGGAACTCGGGTAGCCTCGGGTTCTCTCGGCAACGGAGCCGTCGGGACTTCCGGGATGCCTCAATGGCGAGGTGGAATCCTTGGGCGGGCGAGAAGAATCGGACTTCCTCTCCTTCCTTCGTTCCTGTAGTTGCCCATCGATCCGAATGGTCAAGGCGATGAGCGAGTCGAGATCCGTCGGTAGTTCCCGGGCTGCAAGCTCGTCCTTTACTTCCTCCGATACTCCGTGCAGGAACGTGTCGAACAGCGCTTCCAGGTTCCAGGCACACACAGCTACCAACTTGCGGAAATCCACTGCATAGTCTGCCACACTGTGTAATTCTTGCCGAAGCAACTTCTGGCAGCCTCTCTCCCGGACAATGGAGCATTGAAAACCTTCTTTACCTCCTGCATGAACTCCTCCAGACTGAAGCATACGACTGACTGTTGTTCCCACACTGCCGTAGCCCAGGCGAGAGCCCTCCCGGACATCAGCATGATGAGGTACGGTATCTTAGAGTGGTCCGAGGGGAAGGAGGAGGGCTGCAGCTCGATGATGAGCAAACACTGAGTGAGAAATGGCAAACAGGTTCCCGACTCTCCAGCGAAGCGTTCCGGGGGAGGTAAGCGGGGTTCCCGGGAAACCGGGGTGACCGGGTTACTGAGGGGCTGGGAGGTTACCGTCGTGGTAGGCTGCCTAACAGACAACCCACGGAATTGCTCCAGCAATGTGTTAAATGCTCGGTCATGGTGTTCCAATGGTGGCTCCTTGGGAGGAGATGTCGTTGCGGCGCTCGTCCGAGTCTACTGGGTCAGTCATGGCCAGTTCGTACTATCACGTTTCAGGAGAAAACCCAGATGCAGACGTTGTCGAAGTAACAAAAGTTTATTACAAAAACACGGGGCAACATGACAGATCAAGGGCAGGCATAGGTCAGTAATCCAGATCAGAGTCCAAAAGGTACAGCGTGGCAGGCAGAATGGTCAAAACTGGGATAACTAGAAAACAGGAACTTGAGAAAGACAAGAGCAAGTGGAAAAATGCTGGTAGGCTTGACGAAACAAAACGAACTGGCAACAGAGAGAGAACACAGGTATAAATACACTGGGGATAATGGGGAAGATGGGCGACACCTGGAGGGGGGTGGAGACAATCACAAAGACAGGTGAAACAGATCAGGGTGACACTTTCAGTTTTTCTGAACTCACTTCACTCGCACAGATCAAATACACCACTGGAACACTGATTATTCTGTTTACATTCCTAATAATTCTAAAGATTGCTCAGAAAACCAGGTGTTTTAATCGGCGTATGCTTACTTCGATTATGACCGTACGCCGATTGAGATAAGCAGAGTAAGGTGTTTACATGACTAATGTCATACTCTGCATTCTGCTATAATCGGTTTAATATTGAGTTATTAGTGCGCATGTAAACGTACTCCATGAACGCACAAATGAATGAATGAATTAACATAAATAACTAAACTTAGTGTTGTTTTCTCCCCAGGTGTGACCATCCTGGCTGTTACAAGGCATTCACCTCTAGTGACCACCTCCAAACACACTTCCTGGGATACATAGGTACAGGTGTGTATGACAGGAATAGTGGGGTGGAGATACACAGCTAACTCCTTTAGCTCAATCCCTGTTTATTTTTAAATGAGACTAGGGGAGTTGAAATCCTTTTTTTTCAGAGTTGGAGATAAAACAATACGTTCTAGCACGTCTTTCTTTCCTCCCCGCTACGTGTTATTGAGTGTTCTTAATGGGGTATGGCTTCCTCTGCTGAGTCAGATCCTCAGACAGGTGTGTGTGTGTGTGTTGAAAACATCAGAGTTTATTCCAGCCCAGTAGATAGGCCTCGACACCGCTCAGCTCCCAAGCTTCTTATTGTCCCATTTATTCTCCCAACGCCCTGTCAGCGAATCCTGATGTGCCTATTTATCCACATCCAACAGAGTGCTGAGATCACACACACACACTCATCAAACACACACACACACTCATCAAACACACACACGCACACACACATCAAACACACACAAAACAGTCCCAAAGATCCAAACCCAGTCCATCTAGCACTCCAGGCAGGCTTAAACAAACACTCATATATTTGTAGGATTTCAAAATACTATTTGAACCCAGGTCTGATTGCTGCTGCTGTTGTTGTGGTGGAGCTATTAATACTGCTGCTGCAGCTTCCTCTGGGGCCCAGGTCCTCTCGCTCACTCACTCACTCACTCACTCACATGCACACACGCACACAGGCACAAATGCACGCACCCACCCACATGCACACACACACACACACACACACACACAGACAGACAGAGACACACACTCCATTCTGACTATAACACTGTCATTTGTCTTTCTAGCCTGTTCCTCTGATACCTATGAATCTCAGATGGGGTTTGGATCCATTACATGTGATCTGTGAATGCATGGAGACGTCTGTAAACTCACATTGATATCAGAGGCTGAGGAAACATTATCTGCCTGCCGTTTGGTTGGCTTCCCAGTGGAAGTTTCCATCTGTATCCTGCAGAACTGCTTGTGTCTGTAGCCAGGACTTTTCTCCGACTGTGTGTGTCTGTGTGCCTGTTTCTCAGACAACGCTAGTGGCTTGAACCTCCTTGCCCTTTTCCCTAAAAACCACAGTCTTCAAGGCACTAAAGGCTACATCAGCATAAAGTAATGTTATTAATGATCATTGTCATTATGCATGGACTTGGATATTGCTGAGCGTATTTCTATATCCTGTCTCTTCACCCATGAGGCTAAGAGTTGTGGACTCAAATGACCTTTCTTTCTCCAAGCCAGGACTATATCTCAAATTCTTATGGGGTTGTAAGCAATAGGGTTGGCTGCTGTATAAGAGAGACCAATAAAAGTAATATATGTCTGTGTTTGTGTGTGTGTGCAGTGCATGCACGTGCACACATATACATGTGTCTGTATGTGTGTGTGTGTGTGTGTGTGTTATTTCTCCTAGGCGAACCACCCCTCCTTCAGGGGAACACAGACGGTGATAACTCCCTAAGCTCCTCCAACAGCCTGAGGGACAACATCAAAGGTCACAAGCCTGGACCGTCAGCTGCCATAACTCACAGCCACTCCCTCTCAGAGGTGAGTCCTCCCACCATGTGACTGAAAATGGCACTTGTTAATGATGTTTTGACAATGACACATTTCATCAGTTTCTGTCTCGCACAGTATGTGTCAAGACTTACTGATCAAATATCCATGCAATCAATAGATTTTCTCTGTATTTTTCTGTCTTTTAAATCTGTTCTCAATATGCGGTGCTCTCTAATCATCTCTTATAATGAATCAATAATCATGTTTTGAAACAGGACTTGAATCCTCGTTCCCCATGTCTCAGTGATATGAGCCTGATTTCCACTGTCTCTCAGCTCAGAGAAAGTAATGTAAGTAATTTTGTACCTCTTTCTTTCCACATTTTCAATATCACACACTGTCTGAATAAACATATCACCATGCAATATGTCTTTAAAAAATACACTGTTTACGAAAATGGATCGCTCCTACAGACAATGAGTCACGTGGCTGTGGCTTGCTACAGTTGAAGTCGGAAGTTTACAAACACTTAGGTTGGAGTCATTAAAACTTGTTTTTCAACCATTCCAACATTTCTTGTTAACATACTATAGTTTTGGCAAGTCAGTTAGGACATCTACTTGTGCATGACACAAGTAATTTTTCCAAAGTTTACAGACAGATTATTTCACTTATAATTCACTTTATCACAATTCCAGTGGGTCAGAAGTTTACATGCACTAAGTTGACTGTGCCTTTAAACAGCTTGGAAAATTCCAGAAAATGATGTCTGGCTTTAGAAGCTGCTGATAGGCTAATTGACATCATTTGAGTCAATTGGAGGTGTACCTGTGGATGTATTTCAAGGCCTACCTTCAAACTCAGTGCCTCTTTGCTTGACATCATGGGAAAATCAAAAGAAATCAGCCAAGACCTCAGAAAAAAAATTGTAGACCTCCACAAGTCTGGTTCATCCTTGAGAGCAATTTCCAAACGCCTGAAGGTACCACGTTCATCTGTACAAACAATAGTACGCAAGTATAAACACCATGGGACCACGCAGCCGTCATACCGCTCAGGAAGGAGACACGCTCTGTCTCCTAGAGATGAACGTACTTTGGTGCGAAAAGTGCAAATCAATCCCAGAACAACAGCAAAGGACCTTGTGAAGATGCTGGAGGAAACAGGTACAAAAGTATTTATATCCACAGTAAAACAAGTCCTATATCGACAAAACCTGAAAGGCCGCTCAGCAAGGAAGAAGCCACTGCTCCAAAACTGCCATAAAAAAGCCAGACTACGGTTTGCAACTGCACATGGGGACAAAGATCGTACTTTTTTGAGAAATTTCCTCTGGTCTGATGAAACAAAAATAGAACTGTTTGGCCATAATGACCATTGTTATGTTTGGAGGAAAAAGGGTGTTGCTTGCAAGCTGAAGAACACCATCCCAACCGTGACGCACAGGGGTGGCAGCATCAAGCTGTGGGGGTGCTTTGCTACAGGAGGGACTGGTGCACTTCACAAAATAGATGGCATCATGAGGAAGGAAAATTATGTGGATATATTGAAGCAACATCTCAAGACATCAGTCAGGAAGTTAAATCTTGGTCGCAAATGGGTCTTCCAAATGGACAATGACCTCAAGCATACTTCCAAAGTTGTGGCAAAATGGCTTAAGGACAACAAAGTCAAGGTATTGGAGTGGCCATCACAAAGCCCTGACCTCAATCCAATAGAAAATTTGTAGGCAGAACTGAAAAAGCGTATGTAAGCAAGGAGAACCTACAAACCTGACTCAGTTACACCAGCTCTGTTAGGAGGAATGGGCCAAAATTCACCCAACTTATTGTGGGAAGCTTGTGGAAGGCTACCCGAAATGTTTTACCCAAGTTAAACAATTTAAAGGCAATGCTACCAAATACTAATTGAGTGTATGTATACTTCTGACCCACTGGGAATGTGATGAAAGAAATAAAAGCTGAAATAAATCGTTTTCTCTACTATTATTCTGACATTTCACATTCTTAAAATAAAGTGGTGATCCTAACTGACCTAAGACAGGGACGTTTTACTAGGATTAAATGTCAGGAATTGTGAAAAACTGAGTTTAAATGTATTTGGCTAAGGTGTATGTAAACTTCCGACTTCAACTGTATATGAAGCAGGCAGACAGTCATCGAGGCATTCAGTTACTGTTCGATTGAACGTTATAATTGTCAAAAATGAGTGACCTAAGTGACTTTGAGCGTGGTATGATCGTCGGTGCCAGGCGCGCCGGTTCCAGTATCTAAAAAAACGGCCACCCTCCTGGGCTTTTCACGCACGACAGTGTCTAGGGTTTACTGTGAATGGTGCGACAAACCAAAAATATGCAGTCAGTGGCAGTCCTGTGGTGGAAAACAGCTTGATGATGAGAGAGGTCGAATGAGAATGGCAAGAATCGTGCAAGCTAACAGGCGGGCCACAAACAGACAAATAATGGCGCAGGTCAACAGTGGTGTGCAGAACGGCATCTTGGAACGCACAACTCGTCGGTCCTTGTCGCGCATGGGCTATTGCAGCAGACGACCACACCGGGTTCCACTCCTATCAGCTAAAAACAAGAACAAGCGGCTCCAGTGGGCACGCGATCACCAACGCTGGACAATTGAGGAGTGGAAAAAGAGCCTGGAACATGACAGCTTACTAGAGTGGTCTGTTCAGTCCCTGCACCTCAACCCAAATAGAGCATCTTTGGGATGAGATGGAACGGGCTGTTCACAGCATGAATGTACCACCGTCCAATCTGCAGCAACTGCGTAATGTCAGCATGGACCAACATCCCTGTGTAATGTTTCCGACACCTTGTAGAATGCCCCGAAGAATTCAGGCTGTTCTGGAGGCAAAGGGTGGTCCGACCCGGTACTGAGTATATATACAGTATACAGTTAGCCCTATGCTATTGGCTATATAGACAATATTAAAGACTACAGTCATGTCTCAGGGCAAATTGTATACATGTATATGTTGTGCATACTGTATGGTAAATAATGTAGCTAAATGTAATAGATGGTAACTAAGACACGTGCTGTATATGTTTTACCTGTTAGACTAACATTACTCTGCTGTTGTCTTATCCCTGTGGCAGTCTGATGCCCTGGACCTGATGTTTGAACTGCTGTTTCAAGACAAGCCCCAGCCACAGGGTACTGTACTATGTTGTGTTCAACACCACCAGTGCTTTGTTGTCTAAATGCCTTGTCTCCTGTTAAGCCCTTCAAATCGTTTTTATCAGTCCCCTATCTTCTCCAGATGTGTCGTTGCTGGCAGTGCCCTCATGCAGTTTGGAGAACCCATCTCCAACAGTGGTGCTTCCAGAAGCATCTCCCTCTTTCATCTCTACCTGTCCTGAACCCTCTGACTCTATCCCTGGTGTACCCCATCCTGTACCCCAGCCCATCGCTGTCCTCACCCCTGGGTGGACCCCTAGTGAACCCTTTCCAGTTCCTGTCTCTCCCATGATCAGTGAAATACCTAAACATGAGGTGAATCCAGAACAGCCAGCCGCATCCATCTATTCCCAACCAGGCTCCAATCAGAGCCTACTACCACAGCCAACCGCCACCCTCCATTCCCAACCAGGCTCCAATCAGAGCCTACTACCACAACCAACCACCACCCTCCATTCCCAACCAGGCTCCACCCAGAGCCTACTACTACAGCCAGCTGCCATGCCCTCCATCTGTTCTCAACCAGGCACAGGCCCATACCCTCCACCACCCAGCTCCTCCCTCCAGGCCCCACTAACACCCCTCTCCCTGGGGTACTCTGCTCCTCCTACTGTCCCTTCCCACAGTACCCTCCAGCCCATCACCTTGTCCACTCAGAACTTCCAGTGGCTTTTGAACAGTATCAATGACCAGAGGCAGCAGGACACGCAGACACAGCTGTCAGTAAGTCATCATTAACAAGTTAGTAATAGGTTGTTATTATAATTATAACAAGTTAGGCCTTTTATAAGTTATTATAAGCAGCTAATAAGGTTTGCTATTAGATGTTGATCTAGGAATATAATATGTTTTTATAGGCCAGTTTTTTATGATTGTATAATTTGTTGTCATACGGTATTTATTGGTGTCATTATTCTAGATGCTTTATTGAAACCTCCTAACCAGGAGGGTAGTAAAGCCAGCTAATTAGAATATGGAGAAGGCCGCCGTCCAATCATTTGGTCTTTTAATAAAAATATGGAGAGGGTCGTCCAATTATTGGCCTTTTTAAAAATGGTATTTTATATATAAATATATAATTTTTTTCTCCCCAATTTCGATCTTGTCTCATTGCTGCAACTCCCCAACGGGCTCGGGAGGCGAAGGTCGAGTCATGCGTAAACTGAAACATGACCGCTTAACCCGGAAGCCAGCCGCACCAATGTGTCGGAGGAAACACTGTTCAACTGACGACCGAGGTCAGCCTGCAGGTGTCTGGCCAGCCACAAGGAGTCGCTAGAGCGCAATGAGCCAAGTAAAGCCCCCCCCGGCCAAAACCTCCCTTAACCCGGACGACGCTGGGCCAATTGTGCGCCGCCCTATGGGACTCCCGATTTTTTTTATTTGTGATACAGCCCGGGATCGAACCCATGTCTGTAGTGACGTCTCTAGCACTGCAATGAAGTTCCTTAGACCGCTGCGCCACTCGGGAGGCCCATTATTGGCCTTTTTATTAGGATGTTGTCACGGTGTCAGTGTAATGCGGTAGACGAAGTCAGGCGAAGGACACAGAACTCAAAGAAAACATATCTTTACTAAAACACGTAAAGAAACAATAAACCTCCACGCAGGGAGGAATAAACCCACTCACCAACGACGTCCGAAAACAAACAACAAACACGCACAGAACACAATGGGAGCCACAGGGTTAAATAGAGGCGGAGTAATTACAAGATGGGCAACAGGTGTGAAACACTCTGACAACAACAGGTAGATATAGAACATAGATCGGCAGCAGCTAGTACTCCGGTGACGACGAACGCCGAAACCTGCCCGAGCAAGGAGGAGGGGCAGCCTCGGCAGAATCCGTGACAGTACCCCCCCCCCCCCGGCGTCGACACCGGCCAGGAGGACGCGGTGCGGGGCGAGTGGGATGATTGCGGTGGAAATCCCTTAACATGGAGGGATCGAGGATGTCCCTCCTAGGAACCCAGCACCGTTCCTCCGGACCGTACCCCTCCCACTCCACGAGATACTGCAGGCCCCCCACCCGACGCCTCGAATCCAATATGGAACGAACCGAGTACGCCGGTGCCCCCTCGATGTCCAGCGGGGGCGGAGGAACCTCCCGTATCTCAGACTCCTGGAGTGGACCAGCTACCACCGGCCTGAGGAGAGACACATGGAACGATTAATACGATAATTAGTAGGAAGTTGTAACCTATAACATACCTCGTTCAATCTCCTCAGGACTTTGAATGGCCCCACAAACCGCCGACCCAGCTTCCGGCAGGGCAGGCGAAGGGGCAGGTTTCGGGTCGAGAGCCAGACTCGGTCCCCCGGTGCATACACCGGGGCCTCACTGCGGTGGCGGTCGGCGCTCGCCGTTTGCCGCCTGATGGCCCGCTGCAGACGTACATGAGCAGCGTTCCAGGTCTCCTGCGAGCGCCGAAACCACTCGTCCACCGCAGGTGCCTCGATCTGGCTCTGATGCCAAGGTGCCAGGACCGGCTGATAACCTAATACACATTGGAATGGAGAAAGGTTAGTGGAGGAGTGGCGGATGGAGTTCTGGGCTATCTCTGCCCAGGGGAGGAAAACCGACCACTTCCCCCGCTGGTCCTGGCAATACGACCTCAGAAACCTACCCACCTCATGGTTGACTCTCTCCACCTGCCCGTTACTCTCTGGGTGAAATCCTGAGGTCAGACTGACCGTGAATCCCAGACGTTCCATGAACGCCCTCCAAACCCTAGAGGTGAACTGGGAATCCCGATCAGACACTATATCCTCAGGTACCCCGTAGTGCCGGAAGACGTGTGTAAATAGGGCCTCAGCCGTTTGTAGGGCCGTAGGGAGGCCGGGCAGCGGAATGAGGCGGCAGGACTTAGAAAACCGATCCACAACAACCAGGATCGTGGTGTTCCCTTGTGAGGGGGGAAGATCCGTCACGAAGTCCACCGATAGGTGGGACCATGGTCGTTGTGGAACGGGTAGGGGTTGCAATTTCCCTCTGGGCAGGTGTCTAGGAGCCTTGCACTGGGCGCACACCGAGCAGGTGGAAACATAAACCCTCACGTCCTTAGCTAAGGTGGGCCACCAGTACTTCTCACTAAGACAGTGCACTGTCCGACCTATGCCAGGATGCCCAGAGGAGGGTGACGTGTGAGCCCAATAGATCATCCGATCGCGGACATCCAGCGGTACGTACACACGACCCTCTGGACACTGGGGAGGAGTGGGTTCGTTACGCAACGCCCGCTCGATCTCCGCGTCAACCTCCCACACCACCGGTGCCACCAGACACGACGCCGGAAGTATGGGAGTGGGCTCCACGGAACTCCCCTCCGTGTCATACAGTCGGGACAGAGCATCTGCCTTAGCGTTCTGGGAACCTGGCCTGTAAGAAAGGGTGAAAACAAAACAGGTGAGAAACATGGACCACCTTGCCTGGGGAGGGTTTAATCTCCTCGCTGCCCGGATGTACTCCAGATTGCGGCGGTCAGTCAAAATGAGAAAAGGGTGTTTAGCCCCCTCAAGCCAATGTCTCCACGCTTTCAGAGCTTCGACCACAGCCAACAGCTCCCGGTCCCCCACATCATAGTTGCGCTCCGCCGGGCTGAGCTTCTTCGAAAAGAAGGCACAGGGGCGGAGTTTAGGTGGCGTACCCGAGCGCTGAGACAGTACAGCGCCTATTCCAGCCTCGGATGCATCCACCTCAACCGTGAAGGCTAAGGAGGGGTCCGGATGAGCCAGCACTGGAGCCGAGGTAAACAGGTCCTTCAGACGACTAAAAGCCCTGTCCGCCTCAGCTGACCACCGCAGACGCACCGCCCCCCCCCTTCAGTAACGAGTTAATGGGAGCTGCTACCTGACCAAAGCCCCGGATAAATCTCCGGTAGTAATTGGCAAAACCCAAAAATCGCTGCACCTCCTTTACCTTGGTAGGAGTCGCCCAATTACGCACGGCCGAAATGCGGTCACTCTCCATCCTCACCCCTGACGCGGACATATGGTACCCCAAGAAAGAGATGGACTCCTGGAAGAACAGGCATTTCTCTGCCTTAGCATACAGGTCATGCTCCAACAGTCTTCCAAGCACCTTACGCACCAGGGACACATGCTCGGCCCGTGTAGCGGAGTATATAAGGATGTCATCAATATACACCACTACCCCTTGTCCGTGCAGGTCCCTGAAAATCTCATCCACAAATGATTGGAAAACTGATGGAGCATTCATTAACCCGTATGGCATGACCAGATACTCAAAATGTCCAGAGGTGGTACTAAATGCCGTCTTCCACTCATCTCCCTCGCGGATACGCACTAGGTTGTACGCGCTCCTGAGATCCAATTTTGTGAAGACGCGTGCCCGTGCAATGATTCCGTCATACTAGCTATCAGAGGTCATGGATAGCTGTACTTGATGGTAATCTGATTTAGGCCACGGTAATCAATGCACGGGCGTAACCCACCATCTTTCTTCTTCACAAAAAAGAAACTTGAGAAAACGGGTGAAGTGGATGGCCGAATGTATCCCTGCCTCAGAGATTCGGTGACATATGTCTCCATAGCCGCCTTCTCCTCCTGAGACAAAGGATACACGTGACTCCGGGGAAGTGCAGCTCCTACCTGGAGATTTATCGCACAATCCCCCGGACGATGGGGTGGTAATTTAGTCGCCCTCTTTTTACTGAAGGCGATAGCCAAATCTGCATACTCGGATGGAATGTGCATGGTGGAAACCTGGTTTTGGACTTTCCACCGAAGTTGCCCCCAAGAAAACTCCTAAACACCTCCCTGAACACTGACCGTACCATCCCTTGAGAGCCCTCTGTTGCCATGAAATCGTGGGGTCATGAATGGTTAACCAGGGAAGTCCCAACACCACAGGATACGCAGGAGAATCAATCAGATAGAGGCTAATCCTCTCCTCATGACCCCCCCTGCGTCATCATCAGCAGTGGAGCCGTGACCTCCCTGATTATGCCTGACCCTAACGGGCGACTATCTAATGCGTGAACAGGGAAAGGTTTATCAACAGCCACTGTGGGAATCCCTAGACTACGTGCATACTGGCGATCAATAAAATTCCCAGCCGCGCCTGAATCTACTAGCGCCTTATGCTGGGAATGGGGAGAAAATTCTGGAAACATAATGTCAATACACATATTAGCAACAGGGAGCTCTGGGTTAGTCGGGTGCCTACTCACCTGAGACGGTCGACCAGTGCTCTGCCTGCTGCCTCGACCTCCTGAGAACCCTCCCCAGCACTGACCAGCAGTGTGTCCTCTGCGGCCACACTTGGTGCAGGGGACGGTCCCTCTCCCAGTCTCCCTAACTGCAGCACCTCCGAGCTCCATGGGGGTAGGCTCGGAGGTGCTGGGGGATGGAATGGACAGCCCCCCATCAGAACGTCCGCGGGCTGCCAACAGGTTATCCAACCTGATGGACATGTCCACCAGTTGGTCCAGGTTGAGATTGGTGTCCCTGCAGGCCAGTTCCCGACGGACGTCCTCCCTTAAGCTGCAACGATAGTGGTCGATAAGGGCTCGCTCATTCCATCCCGCGCTGGCTGCTAAAGTCTTGAACTCCAGCGCAAAATCCTGCGCGCTCCTCATAATAATATAATAATAATATGCCATTTAGCAGACGCTTTTATCCAAAGCGACTTACAGTCATGCGTGCATACATTTTTGTGTATGGGTGGTCCCGGGGATCGAACCCACTACCTTGGCGTTACAAGCGCCGTGCTCTACCAGCTGAGCTACTTTTATTTATTTTATTTTTATTTCACCTTTATTTAACCAGGTAAGCCAGTTGAGAACAGCTACAGAGGACCACCACATCTCCTGTCGTAGGTGGACCAGACGTTCTCCCGCCGCTCTCCCTTCAGGTGGATGATCGAATACCGCCCGGAAGCGGCGGGTGAAATCCTCGTAGCGGACAGTTCTCGAGTCTATACCTCCCCACTCGGCGTTGGCCCACTCAAGCGCCCTCCCCGATAGACAGGAGATGAGGGCGGACACGCTCTCGTATCCCGAGGGCGCCAGGTGAATGGTGGCCAGGTAGAGCTCTACCTGGAGGAGAAATCCCTGGCACCCGGCAGGTGTACCGTCATATGCCCTCGGGAGCGAGAGCCGAATTCCACTGGACCCAGGTGGCGAAGTGGTAGCCAGTGTTGTAGGTGGTTGTGTGGTTGGAAATGGTGAAGGGATACCACCTCTCTCAAATCGTTCCATCATCTGGAACACTCGTTCCATTGTGGCACCGAGATTCTGAAGTACCGTCTCTTGACGTTGGACTCGTTCCTCCATCGTCTCGGTAGATCCAGTTGTTCCTGCTGACTCCATATTGGTGCGTGTTTCTGTCACGGTGTCAGTGTAATGCGGTAGACGAAGTCAGGCGCAGGACACAGAACTCAAAGAAAACGTATCTTTACTAAAACACGTAAAGAAACAATAAACCTCCACGCAGGGAGGAATAAACCCGCTCACCAACGACATCCGAAAACAAACAACAAACACACACAGAACACAATGGGAGCCACAGGGTTAAATAGGGGCGGAGTAATTCCAAAATGGGCAACAGGTGTGAAACAATCTGACAACAACAGGTAGACATAGAACATAGATCGGCAGCAGCTAGTACTCCGGTGACGACGAACGCCGAAACCTGCCCGAGCAAGGAGGAGGGGCAGCCTCGGCAGAATCTGTGACAGATGTGGAGAGGGACTGTCCAATCATTGGCCTGCTGAATCTCATCCAGTACAACTGTTAATTGACCTTCAGTTGTTTTAATGAAACTATTCCTCTGTTTAGCCACGAGGCATTGACATTCTGTTAATTATATGCTGAACATGCGCTCTTCTCTTCTTCTGTTGTATTTCAGCAACAACACGGTGGCTCAACAGTAGAGAAGCTCTATTTTACCACAGAAATACCTATGGGAGGGAACACAGGTAATTTACAGAGATTCATCTTTTGCTTTGTGATATTTACCGGTATATGCCACCTCTGATGAATTTAGGTGTGCTTTTTACACTAGTATTCTACATTTTGATCATTTCAATGTATTTGATCGCTAAACATTACAGTTGCAGAGCTGTAGATATTGTAAAGCTAGCTACAAGACCGTATCTGTGAGGTTGTTGTACTGTACAATTTTTATGGATGTATTGACTTTTTAAAACATTATTTGACATGCTCTCTGTCTTGTCTGCTAGGGATAGCTCTGCAGCAGATAGGCCTGTGTCTCCCTGTCGTCGTCATTAGACAGGGAGAGTCATGCCAGTGTCGGTGCCCCTGCAGAGACGGCAGCACAGCAGCAGACACAGAGAAACAGACTAGTTGTCAAACTACTGGTGAACCCTCTGGTACCCAGGTCAAGCAGCCCCAGGACCTATCAACCCAGGACCCACCACCCCAGCCCACTCAGCCCCAGGACCCACCACTCCAGCCCCCTCCACCATAGCAGCCTCCACCTCCACCTGTCCGATGAAAATTCAAGTCAACCTTTTTGTTACTGGAGAAACTGTTCCTGTTCCTTATCCAACTGAGGCGTCTCTATGCACTGTACTGTGTACTTAACTCTTTCTGTTGTTAATACCTAGTTCAAGATCAGGTCTCCATACCCTGTCCCCATAACCTTAACCAACAGTAATCCAATCCAACCCCAGACTGGTTGCTAAGGGTAGAAAGCAATCATATGCTGCATTTCAGTGTGGATCAGATCAATTCAGTTTAACTACAGTGTTTTATTTAGATTTATGACATGTCTGGTAGCGGTCTATTATGAATTGGGCTTGAACAGTGGCTGGCCGCTGAACGTAGTGTGGAAAATGGTTGACTCAAATACAAATCCTCTGCAGCAACATTCCTCTTTACATCCAGTCCCACTGGAAACATTAAAGGTGACATTTATTTTGATGGCGCAGACAGAAAAAGCACTGTTGTCAAAACAGACTATCACTCCCCATGCAGTACTTAGCATTGCAGTTTTTGTCAAATGTGTGTGGAATGCAAATTGTTATTTGCATAATGTGCGTCATGTATCCGTACCATTTCATTCTGAACCTGCAAATGATCTCTGTGTATTCAAGGGTCTCAAATAATGGGAGATGATGTAAGTAGCAAATGCTGCTATAACAATACAGTGCAGCGTATTTAGACACTAGCAAACTAATCTGGCAAAGCAAAAATATTTGTTTTTTCTTCAATGTTCATAATATAACCGTTTTTAATCTGGAACTGTTCTGCTTACTGCCATTTTGATCAGAGGGACAGGTTAGCTGAGGTGACTGCATCAGGCTCCTTTTGGAGCTCTGAAAAGTAACAGTTTTTTAATGTACACAAATCCACTTGATTGTGCCTCTTTGAATGTTGTTCTGCATTATTGAACTAGCTTAATGGGCTTCCTGGTTTGGAACTCTCTGAGTGGCAGAATTCCCTCGACGACGTCACCCCGGCCAACCCTGCTGCCTTTAGATGCATTTCCTCTCTCTCTCTCGCTCTCTCTCCCTTTCTTTTTTTCTGTTGTGACTTTCTGTCACTGGCCATTAGATTGGACAATGTTTTCAAATGACCTCAACATTCTAAACGTGTTACTAAGTTAACAGAAGGAAACATTATCTTTCGGTTGGAGGTTTTTCCTAGCCTGCTTCTACTTAGCTGGCCTGATGGACCCATGCAGTATGATCAGATGGCGCTGGATTCAAGGATGAACAAGCTCTGTATGGATGATGCTAATTTAGAATCTGAACTGATATGCTCAGTTTTGGTGGAACAAGCTCCCCCACGACGCCAGGACAGCGGAGTCACTGACCACCTTCCGGAGACACTTGAAACCCTACCTCTTTAAGGAATACCTGGAATAGTATAACAGTAATCCTTCTTCCTCCCACCCCCCCATTAAAAAAAAGGGGGAAAAGGGTGGTTGTCCCACTGGCTATCCTAAGTTGAATGCACCAATTTGTAAGTCGCTCTGGATAAGAGCGTCTGCTAAATGACTTAAATGTTAAATGACTTAAATGTTTTACCATTGTAGAACAGCAGTTTGGATTCCAGGCTAAGATGATGCTAAAGTCAAGGAACAACTGGCTTTCTAAAAGTCAACTACTTCTTTATTTACACCCTCCCAATGTCTTGTCAGTCAAATTCTATTTTCATACTTCTCTCTCTCTTTGATTCTCTGTCCCTTTCTCTCCTCTTCATGCTTGCTCTCTTTCTCTCCTCTCTCCCAGTTCACTGCCCTTTCGACTGTTGTCATTCTGAGTTACCAAACCATAGAGCTGTCACCTGGAATAATCTGATCTGTCACCTGGAACTAGAAACATCAGTGATGATGAGGAGTGTCGTGGCCGGCCGTTGCACGGTGCTGTGAAGCCTGACATTTATAACCGCACAACGCCTGGTTGGTTAGTTGGTGTTACCGGCTGATGTGCTTGGGCACTGTGTGGGTGGGTGTGGAATAGGACAGAGACTCAGCACTGACCCCATGGTTTTTATTTGACTTGAGTTGAGTGATGAAGTAGCTAGTGCAGTGTGTTGGGCAGGGACCAGGCAGCCTGGTATGGCTTGATAATGATAGAACAGTGTACTACAGAACAGGCTCCTTCCCAAATGGTGGGTCTGAACCTTGCTGATTCGGTTTTGTCGAAACCACCCTATTTCAAACGCACCAAAGATTCTCACATAGTAAACAGACAATATGTTTATTTTTCACCATTTAAAAGTAATACAGGAAAGAATAAGTCCTCAATGTCAGAAAGTCTCAAAGGTCACCCACACTACACAACCCCAGTGGCTATATCATTACTGTGGCTATTATCACAACATAACTAATCTGAAAGGAATAGACTTAAGTCACTCAAAACAGGCTATTTCTCTGCACTAACATAAGTCGATGTAAACCAACCAATGAAACTTTGTACAAAAGTATTTGTGTTGTGTATTCAGATGTAAAAAAAAAAAAATTAAATTCACATCAATGGAAAAGTTCATTTGAGAATGTTCATTTCAGAGAAGAACAGAAGAGTTGATGAACACAGATGAACACAGAGACAGGTTCAATCATGAGTGTAGCCCTGAATCCCAAATCAAGCCCTAGCCCCCTCCCCCTAGATGCTTTTGCAGATCTGAGAGGATTGGATAGGTGTAAGCAATATAGTGGAACCTTCATCTTGCCCTCTGATAGGCCAGGTGGAATTGTTGCTAAATCAATGGTGTGAGCCATCAGTCCCATTTGCTCCAGTCAAAAGCATACACTCCTCGAATTTATTTGGATAGTGAAGATAAAATGTGGACATTTGGCTCTATACTCCAGCATTTTGGATTTGAGATCAAATGTTTTATATGAGGCGACTACAGAACGTCACCTTTTATTTGAGGGCATTTTCATACATGTCTGTTTGACAGTTTAGAAATTACATTTACGTCATTTAGCAGACGCTCTTATCCAGAGCGATTTACAGGAGCAATTAGGGTTAAGTGCCTTGCTCAAGGGCACAGACAGATTTTTTCACCTAGTCTGCTCGGGTATTAGAACCAGTGACCTTTCGGTTACTGGCACAGCGCTCTTAACCACTAAGCTACCTGCCGCTACCTGCCGCCCCCGAAAGGAAAGCACTTTTGTGTATGTAGTCCCCCCGTTTGAAAAAGAATATTCTTATAAGTATTTGGACAAATTCACTTATAGTGTATTAAAGTAGTCAAAGGTTTATACCCCCCCCACACACACACACACAAAAAAATATGCTACACTCTCACTAACTTTCTCACTCATCATTATTCTGGATACATTCATTATTATCCATAATCATGACAGCATCCACATGAATGTAGAAGTGTTCAGAAATGTCTTCTATTCTTATTTACAATAAAAGTGACTCCAGTACATTATTCACCATTCAGTTCCTATTGGGCAAAACATAATCTGTAACACAACCAAAACATCCAACAAGTTTGTAGAGTCACAAGCTTGATGTAGTCATTGCGTGCTATGAATATAGGACCAAATACTAAACTTTTGAATACTTTAATACGCTATATGTTAATTTGTCCAAATACTTATGAGAATAAAAAAAACGTATTCGAATGGGGGGGCTAGATCCATTAAGTTTTTCATTTCTGAACGGTTAAACAGATATTACATTTACATTTACGTCATTTAGCAGACGCTCTTATCCAGAGCGACTTACAAATTGGTGCATTCATCTTATAGCCAGTGGGATAACCACTTTACAATATATTTTTTGGGGGTGGGGTAAGGGGGGGTAGAAGGATTACTTTATCCTATCCCAGATATTCCTTAAAGAGGTGGGGTTTCAAGTGTCTCCGGAAGGTGGTGAGTGACTCCGCTGTCCTGGCATCGTGAGGGAGCTTGTTCCACCATTGGGGTGCCAGAGCAGCGAACAGTTTTGACTGGGCTGAGCGGGAACTGTGCTTCCGCAGAGGTAGGGGGGCCAGCAGGCCAGAGGTGGATGAACGCAATGCCCTCGTTTGGGTGTAGGGACTGATCAGAGCCTGAAGGTACGGAGGTGCCGTTCCCCTCACAGCTCCGTAGGCAAGCACCATGGTCTTGTAGCAGATGCGAGCTTCAACTGGAAGCCAGTGGAGTGTGCGGAGGAGCGGGGTGACGTGAGAGAACTTGGGAAGGTTGAACACCAGACGGGCTGCGGCATTCTATGTATGAATAGAATAGAACAAGATATGTATGAAAATACCCTAAAATAAAAGGTGACATGCTGTACTGTCGCCTCATATTAAACATTTGATCTCAAATCCAAAATGCTGGAGTATGGGGCCAAATGTACACATTTTTGCTTCACTCTCAAAATAAATACGGTTTATATTCACAACGACTCGGAATACTCAGTAGTGAGGCCACTTTTCACACTACCATGCTGAACCAAACTGTGCTGGCTGTGCTATTTTCTTTCCAAATTGTTCTTTTCAGCAGGTTCCAGCAACTATGGTGGATGTGTAACCACTAACCAGGCCAGCTCAGTACAGCTTGGTTTGGCTCGGTTCGGCTCAGCTCAGTAGTGGGAAAAGCTCCTCAGTTTTACTTGCTCTAGTCACACCCAAAAGGTATTATTCCCATAGACTCAGTCCAATCAGGAGTCCTGTCCTCTACATGAGCCACTTGTCTTTCTCCTTGTTGAAGTGTTCGGCCCACTTCCTGGTGAGTTCCAGGTATAGATCTGACCGGTGGGGCTGGTAGTCCAGATACAGTCGCGTCACCGTCTTCCTGGGCACCGCCTTCTCAATCTGTGTCCCCTCATGCCACTCATTGAACGACGTGATGGTCACGATCTCCGGCCGCACCGATAGCGCAGCCTGCAGGCTGGTCTCGTAATAGCGTCCGTTGACCCTGTTCCTCGTGTTGTGGTTGTTCCACGGCCTCACTGCGGTGTCGACGTATCCCGGCCCAGCGCTGGGCACAAACAGCAGGTTGTTCCCGTCACAGAAGTCCTTGACCGCCTTCCAGTTCTGGTGAGAAGAGCCGAAGGAGAAGCCGTTGGAGGCGAAGTATGTATACATGCCGTCGAAGCCACCGGCCAGGATCTCGTGTTTGTGGCGTTCTTCTACGACCAGGGCAAGGAAGATGCCGTCGTAGGGCGTGCCACGGAGGGTGTGGGCGCCGGTGGGGTGGAGCAGTTCGGCCCAGGCCTCAGGTGGGGTCAGGTAGGAGTCGTAGATGTAGAACAGAGGAAGGATCCGCCCCTTGGTCGACCTGAAGCGGTAGAAGGCGCCATGGTTCCCGTACCTGAGGTAAAGATTTTGTTTACTTTAGTTCATGTTTACATATGCAGCTAGAAGCTGAATTGCAGTATACATACAAATCACGCTTTTTTTTTTATAGAGAAGTGAACAAGCAAGAAGAAAAACATATAATGACTCCATAGGTAGCCAATCTTCCACTCCCAATGTGTATCACCCACCTGGGTGATTCGATTTTACAGTCAGAGATTATTATATAAAAGTGTTTTTTAAATTTTATTTTTACACTTGTTACAAAGCAGGAGGTTCTGCCAACACAATGGTTCTCAATTGAGTGAAGTGCCAGATGTCTACAGAAAATGGTGCTATTATTTTCAAGAGCACGTTTGGAATGTGTGAATGGAGATGGAGAGATCAGCATTTATAAATGTACCCCCTCTCTCTATCTCCCACTCTCATTCTCTCTCTGGTTTATTTTCAGGCAGATGGCTAGCACAGTTGCTTGTGCAGAAGTTGGCAGAAACATCTCGCCCTGGAAACATAATAAATACAAGTCAAGGTACACTAGGCTTGTCCTCAATCACGATCATCACTGTTCAGTTAGCTTGACTACGATACGCTAACCCTACCGCCCTACCACAGAGGGTGTCTCAAAGTTGGGACAATGTTGATCACTATCATGCCTCATTATATAAAACATCACATATTCATATTTCTGTCCTCTACTGGTCTAGCCTGGTCCCGATCTGTTGGTGCACTGTAACCGACTCCTACAGATGTAAGATCTTAATTTGATCACCCTGCAGCAGGAGAACTTTCCTGCAATGCAGGAAATATTAAACTTGTAGTATATTTGAGGGTTAAAAAGGCTTCTGAAGTTTGTAATTTCCACTTTGAAATTTCAGACTTGATTTTCCCTTATGAAAAGTGTATCAACCCCTACAATAATGTCCATTAATTTTAATCCACATAATAATTCACATTCCTGTTGCTGCAGGATTATTTTCCTGCTGTAGCAAACTGGCTCAAATGAAGATCCTACATATATGTATAGTCGTTGTTCTAAATATGTTTGGCATGGCAATGACCATAGGAGTTGACAAGACTGCACAAACAGATAATGACCATAGGAGTTGACAAGACTGCACAAACAGATCTGGGACATGCAGGCTACTACTGGTCTCTTCCAACTCTTTTTATACATTTTCCCACAGGTACTAATCTTTTAGTGGCACTATCAATTGTCTCAAGCCCTCAGAGTAATACTCTAAAAGTGAAAGTGAAAGTGATACAATCACTTTCACCACTACTTGCGGTTTCATTCTCTCTACCTCCTTCAGACCTGAAGAAGGCTCCGATTTCTCCAGATCCCTAGACCTCCAGTCACTGGACATTGACATGGAAAGCAGAGCTCTGACCTTTGGCTTAAAGTAAGTGATAAGAAAATCTTAATCTGTATGAGTGCGAGTGCGAGTTTGAGAGCGAGAGTGAGGCAGAGAGAGAGAAAGGAAGAGAGAAGTGGGGAGTGAGAGTGGAGATAGAGGGAGGGGGGGAGTGGAGAGAGGAAAGGAGAAGAGATTAGAGGAGAAGTGGAGTGGCTGGCTAGAGGAAGTGGATGTACAGAACAGTCGGAAGTCCAACCTACTTGTCAATGTGTTGCTCAGTTGGTAGAGCATGGCACTTGCAGGGTTGTGGGTACTCACATCCCAATTCCCACAGGGGACCAGTATGAACGAAAAGTATACATATGTATGCACTCACTACTGTAAGTCGCTCTGGATAAGAGCATATGCAAAATGACTAAAAATGTAAAAAATAAATGATCTAGAGAGAAGAGGATTGGAGAGATATGTGAATTGTCAATGATGTAGTTTGAGAGAGAGAAGAAAGAAAGAGAGATAAGAGGACATGTTGATGTATAGGACAGTGGAAGGTCAACCTACTTGTCAATGATGTATTTGATGTTATCATGCATGCTGAGGTCAGTCCGTCCCTTGTACGGCTGGATGTGAAACGCCACCTGTGTGAACAGAGTAGGGAGACTGATCATAATAAACCCTTAATAAAGAGGACAATACTGTATGCAATACACATTTTCAAGGTCTTTGAAGCATTATTATACCACTTGAATGTAAACACTGTCCTGTAAATGAAGAAGTAATGAAAAGCAATGTTCACATTCATTAGTATATCAGCACATTGCCATTTGATTGTTGTATTGAAATGCAGTAAGGCAATGCCTTCAGAATTCAATTGGTAAGGTGTGGTGAGCACCATCTGTTTGACTGTTCAATGCACTGGCATAGAGAAATAATAAATACTGTCAATACCGTTCTTTCCAACAAAGGTACATGAACAGAATTTACTGTATTTATACACTGTTTGAAAAAAGGGTTCCAAAGGGGTTCTTCGGCTGTCCCCATAGGATAACTATTTTTGGTTCTAGGTAGAGCCCTTTTTGGTTCCATGTAGAACCCTCTGTGGAAAGGGTTCTACATGGAACCCAAAAGGGTTATTCAAAGGGTTCTCCTATGGGGACAGCCAAAGAACCCTTTTAGGTTCTAGATAAACCTTTTTTTAAAGAGTGTATTATACAGTATATTCTGTATGTTGACTATGTGTCTGTTTTCTGTTTGTACAATGTCTATTGCTGGCAGCACCTATTCACTGAGTCAAATTCTGGGTATTTGTACACGTACTTGGCGACTAAAGTGATTCGGATTATTGTTCCAAACCAATGCGTTTCGTCATTTACCCTCCAACTGGCATATCCATCAGTAAATGGTCCTCTGTAGCTCAGCTGGTAGAGCACGGCGCTTGTAACGCCAAGGTAGTGGGTTCGATCCCCGGGACCACCCATACACAAAAAATGTATGCACGCATGACTGTAAGTCGCTTTGGATAAAAGCGTCTGCTAAATGGCATATTATTTAAATAGTACACTCTTAGAAAAAAATGTGCTATCTAGGACCTAAAAGGGTTCTTCGGCTGTCCCCATAGGAGAACCCTTTGAAGAAACCTTTTTGGTTCCAGGTAGAACCCTTTTGAGTTCCATGTAGGAGAAGGTTCTACATGGAACCAAAAAGAGTTCTACCTGGAACCAAAAAGGGTCCCACCTGGAACCAGAAAGGGTTCTCCTATGGGTTCACCTCTTTTTTCTAAGAGTGTAGAACCTGTTCCTCAGGGAATTAATGTGCAATATGTGTTTAATCAAATGTCATGGACCCCAGTGTCCTTCCAGAATAACAGTTATTTTGGGGACTAATCGAACGGATGAAATTGATCCTGTCAGACTATTGTGTGTGTCAGAGGCCTCCGGGCTGGGATCAGCCAATCAGAGGTTGCCTATAGCTGGCAGATCATCTACAAATCCTTCTCTGACTCCAGGGCCTCATAGGGTGTGTGTGTGTGTGTGCGCGTGCGTGTGTGTGTGTGTGTCGATGTGGGTGTGTGTGTGTGAGTGTGAGAGAGAGCGCTTGTATCCCGAGAGTAAGGACATAAGGCAATGGAATGGCACAGGGCAGGAGCTACATTTAGAGAGAGGAGCTGGATGTGGAGTGAGTTTTTGTTTCATGAAAACTGAAAAACAAGACTGGGAGGAGGATGAGAAAGAGCGGACCGCTGAAGTAGCGACTCCTAGCTTCCAGCGGTCATATCCAATATCTAAACTCAGGACCTCAACCTCTCTGTCATGTCTCAAGTGATCCTCCATCCTCCTTTAAAAAAAGAAAAGTGATTTGGAGTTATATTCCTTCCAGTGGTCCTGCAGTGAACTTTATCTGCTGGAGATAGATAATAACCACGATACTGCTCTCTACTTTAAGGCAAATAATACTCTCTACCTTAAAGTATTATCTAAGGCCTTTTTCTCTCTGTGACTGTCTTTGCTGCAACTGAGAGACAATGCCTGCCAACCTTTCAATGAAGCACACCATGTCCTTACTTGGAGATACAGTAGATGGCATACATATAAGGTATATACAGTGGGGGGAAAAAGTATTTAGTCAGCCACCAATTGTGCAAGTTATCCCACTTAAAAAGATGAGAGAGGCCTGTAATTTTCATCATAGGTACACGTCAACTATGACAGACAAATTGAGGAAAAGAAATCCAGAAAATCACATTGTAGGATTGTTAATGAATTTATTTGCAAATTATGGTGGAAAATAAGTATTTAGTCACCTACAAACAAGCAAGATTTCTGGCTCTCACAGACCTGTAACTTCTTCTTTAAGAGGCTCCTCTGTCCTCCACTCGTTACCTGTATTAATGGCACCTGTTTGAACTTGTTATCAGTATAAAAGACACCTGTCCACAACCTCAAACAGTCACACTCCAAACTCCACTATGGCCAAGACCAAAGAGCTGTCAAAGTACACCAGAAACAAAATTGTAGACCTGCACCAGGCTGGGAAGACTGAATCTGCAATAGGTAAGCAGCTTGGTTTGAAGAAATCAACTGTGGGAGCAATTATTAGGAAATGGAAGACATACAAGACCACTGATAATCTCCCTCGATCTGGGGCTCCACGCAAGATCTCACCCCGTGGGGTCAAAATGATCACAAGAACGGTGAGCAAAAATCCCAGAACCACACGGGGGGACCTAGTGAATGACCTGCAGAGAGCTGGGACCAAAGTAACAAAGCCTACCACGTGTCCCCCTGCTGTCACGATCGTTGACGAACGAGAAGGACCAAGGCGCAGCGTGATATGCATTCATGTTTATTAACGAATAAACACAATGACAAAACAATAAACAAACGATACGTGAAGTCCAAGGTAGACAAACACAACATACCTTAACACGGAACAAGATCCCACAACCCACTAGTGCCAATAGGCTGCCTAAGTATGGTCCCCAATCAGAGACAACGAGCGACAGCTGCCTCTGATTGAGAACCACACCGGCCAACATAGATCTAGACATACTAGATTCTACAACAATGAACAAACACAACAAGGAAAATCACACCCTGACTCAACAAATAAGAGTCCTCAGAGTCAGGGCGTGACACCTGCTTAAGCCAGTACATGTCCAGGCCCGTCTGAAGTTTGCTAGAGTGCATTTGGATGATCCAGAAGAGGATTGGGAGAATGTCATATGGTCAGATGAAACCAAAATAGAACTTTTTGGTAAAAACTCAACTCGTCGTGTTTGGAGGACAAAGAATGCTGAGTTGCATCCAAAGAACACCATACCTACTGTGAAGCATGGGGGTGGAAACATCATGCTTTGGGGCTGTTTTTCTGCAAAGGGACCAGGACGACTGATCCGTGTAAAGGAAAGAATGAATGGGGCCATGTATCGTGAGATTTTGAGTGAAAACCTCCTTCCATCAGCAAGGGCATTGAAGATGAAACGTGGCTGGGTCTTTCAGCATGACAATGATCCCAAACACATCGCCCGGGCAACGAAGGAGTGGCTTCGTAAGAAGCATTTCAAGGTCCTGGAGTGGCCTAGCCAGTCTCCAGATCTCAACCCCATAGAAAATCTTTGGAGGGAGTTGAAAGTCTGTGTTGCCCAGCGACAGCCCCAAAACATCACTGCTCTATAGGAGATCTGCATGGAGGAATGGGCCAAAATACCAGCAACAGTGTGTGAAAACCTTGTGAAGACTTACAGAAAACGTTTGACCTGTGTCATTGCCAACAAAGGGTATATAACAAAGTATTGAGAAACTTTTGTTATTGACCAAATACTTATTTTCCACCATAATTTGCAAATCAATTCATTAGAAATCCTACAATGTGATTTTCTGGATTTTTTTTTCTCATTTTGTCTGTCATAGTTGACGTGTACCTATGATGAAAATTACAGGCCTCTCTCATCTTTTTAAGTGGGAGAACTTGCACAATTGGTGGCTGACTAAATACTTTTTTCCCCCACTGTACATCCAACCAGGATGAAATCCCTTGAGGTTTAAAAACTTTTTCCAGGGAGACCTGGATCGGATCCACATTCCACACACCACACCTTGAAGGATCAACAGGGAGTCTCTCAGCATTCAGATGACTGTGATTGCTGTGTGACACAGATGACTGTGTATGATCCAAATGACATGAATGGGACTGTGACAGCAGGGCTGACATACAGTTGAGTGATGGCTGCCCTCTCTCACCCCAGGGTTAGACTGATTCCAGATCTGTTTGTGCTGTATAGCCAACACCTACTGTATAGCCAACACCTACCTCACTCCTGAGTGGCGCAGTGGTCTAAGGCACTGCATCGCAGTGCTAACTGTGCCACTAGATCCTGGTTCGAATCCAGGCTCTGTCGCAGCCGGCCGCGACCGGGAGACTCATGGGCGGCGCACAATTGGCCCAGCGTCGTCCAGGGTAGGGGAGGGAATGGCCGGCAGGGATGTAGCTCAGTTGATAGAGCATGGCGTTTGCAACGCCAGGGTTGTGGGTTCGATTCCCACGGGGGGCCAGTATAAAAAAAATATGTATTCACTAACTGTAAGTCGCTCTGGATAAGAGCGTCTGCTAAATGACTAAAATGTAATGTCATTGTCGAGACAGCACAAACAGATTTGGGACCAGGGTTAAACTGCCTGACGACTAGGAAGTTTACCTCAGCTGCTGTATAGCAAAAGGTCTACTTCAGCTCACCGACAACCGCTGATAGAATCGTTGAGCCATGACGGAGCGTGGCGGGCTAGATAGAAAGGAAAGAACACCCACACCCTCTCTCTGGAAAGAACACCCACACCCTCTCTCTGGCTCTCCTTCATAAACAGTTTCCATGGCAACACAGTGTTTGGCACGGCAGCGACCGGGCTCACTCGCTCGCTGGGCTGTCAGTTTGTGTCTTCGCTGGTTTTGAAATCAGAGAGGCCGAGCGGCAAGGTGAGCTTATGTGCTGTTCAATCTGTCCCTTTCCTCATCTGAAAAAACTGTGTGTGTGTGTGTGTGTGTACAGGGGATGAGAAGCGGTTTTTCAGTTTGTTTGTTCACACGTCGTGTAGTGTAGTGGGAACAGATTCTCCTATTTGCATTCTGCCCTTAGGTGTAGCTACGCTGACTGTAAACTTGGGACGTTGATCGTGATAGAAACATCTAAATATTTAACACAGATGTTTGTTTTATCATTGTGTTTTTATTGTGAGAAGTAATAATCAACTAAGCCTGAGGCAGTTTAATGTTTACACATTAGGCTCTGTAAATTCTTATTCATTATTTAATGTGTTGATCAAGTAATTATGCAAGGAAAGAAATCTCTCTGTCCCTCTACCTCAACCTATATTTCCTGTGTGGCAGTGATTCTAGAACACTGGTTGGAACAGAACATTGCAGTGTTAGCCCTCAGGTTAGTCATACAGAGATACAAACTGTTACTGTTGTGTAAGTCCCAAACAGACCTACAGTACTTCTCATTATTCATTCAATTCCACACTACACACACTGTTGGAAATAAAGGTCTGCACTGTCTTCTGCTAATGTAAGCCTGCCATATTCTAAATATGAAAGCGGATGGAAGGAAGAACCTTGGGCTTTATTTAACTAACTCTGGACTAAGCTTGCTGTAGCTTGCCTCGCACTGTTCTGTCAAAGGCACCTTCAGCATGCTATGGGTTTATGCTGTGTGTGTGTGTGTGTGTGTGTGTGTGTGTGTGTGTGTGTGTGTGTGTGTGTGTGTGTGTGTGTGTGTGTGTGTGTGTGTGTGTGTGTGTGTGTGTGCGTGCGTGCGTGCGTGCGTGCGTGCGTGCGTGCGTGTGTGAGAGAGAGAGAGAGAGACCCTCTCGTGCCATGCACACAGGCCTCAGGCTGCATGGTCAGTCCCAGTTATGCCTCTGGGGCCAATGCTGCCTTGAACCATATTCCCTGAGTCACTCCTCCAAGTCAATTCGAAACGGTCTTCCTTTGGTTTTAAAATCCTGAAGAAAAATAAGTCTGCCTTCAGAGGACCTTCAGAGGTTTTTGAAGAAATTTGTTTTCTCTGACTACATCAATAATATAGGAGATGGAGGAAGAAAATGGGCTAGAACAGATGGTTTTAGGCATAGAAAATACATTCCAAAACCAATATCACACACTTCACCCTCTAAAAACGAAATGCATTGCGTTTGTCTTTGAGGGAACACAGTGAAGTTATGACATACACATTGGCTGTTTTTCTAACATGAATATTTCAAAGGCCATGACTGATACTCACTTAGACTACTACAACAAAGGTCAGAGTTAACATAGTCTCTTGTGACATGCTGTTACACAAGACGTAGGTCTGTTTTCTGAATCTCAAGTTTAGAATCTGAGTGAATAACATAAATCCTTAAGCACCTACCAACCAATCATCACTGCCACCTAGCCAGCCAGGGTTGAGGCCAATTCCTTTTGAATTCAGTCCATTCTGGAAGAAAACTGAAATTCCAATTGACTGAATTGGAATGGAATCGACCCCAACCCCGTAGCCAGACATTTATTAATTCAGTAAACCACCAGAAAGTGTAAAAACATACCGGTTCTCTCACCAGTTACCTTGATGCTGTGTCTGTAGGCAGCGTCCATGACAGCAGGCACCAGGTCTTCACATGGCTCACCATGGTTGTCTGCAATGCCAGGTGGGTACCATGACAGAACCAGAACCCCTGGGGAGGAAACAGTTAGTGAGTACAGTCTTTGGTATGACTATTGACATGAGGGTAGGTCTATAACACATCCCCCTTCCTATGAAAGCTCAAAAGTATGAGGTGCACAACATTGGTGCAGATTGAATTGGGGAGTTTAAGTGAAGCTACTTCAATACTTCAATATTTGAGAGGTACAGTATCATGTCCAGGACACCATTTGATGATAATATTTCAGTTTTGAGGGGTAAGTGGTGCCGAAATCCCTTACCTGCTGCAGCCGCTTCAATCTGCGACATGTGTGACTCCAGCACGGTGGGGTCTCTGGAACTGTATGGTCCTAGCTCCGGGTAGAAACTCGACGCTATGTCCTCGGGAGGAGTGTGTCTTCCTTTGGCGTGGCTGGCGGCGATCTTAGGGTCCCAGTGCGGTACTAGAACATGGTCCCAGTGAATATATTTACCGTCCATCTGTGGGGTGCCGTACCATAGGTAATAGAAGATTTGTACGTCGTAGAATATACTGTAGTCACGGTCGGATTTTGTGAAGACGACTTTGGTGTCGCTGGCTAGATGGGACTGACCAGGGGAAACTACCATGTCGTTTGAAACTGGCCGTCGCCGGTCGCCTCCTCTTTCCCCCACAAATTCTCCCATCCCCGGGGCCAGGTCTGAGAAGCCATCGCTGGGTTTCAGTGTTCTGAGGCCCATCATGGTCCCGAAAATGAAGAGGGTGAATAAGAAAAGTGCAATGAAAGCTTTCTTGCGCAGCCGTGTCATTTTGGTAGCTGTCCCTGGTGCTGAAAGAAGCTTAGTAGAACACTCTGTGCTGAGTTGCTGAGATGAATGGACAGTCGAGCGGTCGATTGCTTTCGTCGAAACTATAGCGTATGTAGATCTATGTCAGTCTCTTCCATCAACATGTGAAGTCTTCAAGTATACACACTTAGCATGAGAAGAATGTGGGAAAAGCCACTCAATCACTACAGTGGTTTGCGCGTTTCGTCATAGAGTTCAGAGTGCCAGCGTTCGTGGCTTGAGTTCGACGTCTGACTTGAACGCAAAGAATCAAATACATGTCCCTTCAAACATCTAAGCTATAGCCTGTCAAACCATCATAATTTCCTGGTAATGTGTTTTTAAACGAATCTCTCATTTGTCCTTAGTTTTCTGCCTCTATCCACGAATAGCACATCAGTCTCTAACGGTTACGGTTTAGCTTCTCCTAACGACTGACTGTCATTACTATTTCAGGGCATCGTCATTTTAGGGGTTTTATGCTTCCCGATCGCGGAGAGCTCATTTGTAGATTCCACAGAGAGAGGAGGCAGAGAAAGCATGTCGCTCTGTTCATATTTCAAAAGCCAATCTCTCGAGTTTTTTTTTCAAACTATGCTTCCTGCAAACTCCCAGCTGTTCTTCTCGGCTGTTAATTCATCACATAGTTCGTAGCACAGTTACCTTTGTCTTCTGCAAGTGCTCTCCGCTCGCCTGCTACCTCTACCCCTTGTTTATCCGCGTCTCTTCTCTACCTTGATTATGCATTTGAACCTGCTCTTCAGGGAACAAACCGTTATAATCCATCACATATCCAGAACGGTAGAATTTGTCGAAATGTAATAGTCTGCGCTAGGTCGACATGCGGTTTTAGGCAGACTGCTTTTATATCTATCGTTTTCTCGCCACACACAGCAGGAGAAGGAGGAAGGGGTAGAGGAAGAGGAGGAGGCTGAGCACAGCGCTCGATGGTGCGATGTGGGGGCGAGCAGAGTGGGTGGGATTAACCCTGGTTTTAATGTCTATGGATTAATCCCGCGCACTGCTTTGAGAGGAAAATAGAGCGCGCGTGGAACCAATGGGTAGCCTATTACTTTTGCCTTTGTTTGTGCTGTAGCCTAATATGGTTACTTTAACTCAGTATCTATGTGTAGAAATATAAGTAGGCTGCGTTGCATTCTCTTGCTATCCTCCTATTTCAAAAGATCCTCCTATTTCAAAAGCCTTTCTCTCACAGATAATTTGGCTGGTCACACTATAGGCTATGTGGGCTATATGTTACAATTTGGACACATTGACTAACATCTACAATTTATTGAACAAAAGAGATTCAACTTGTACGATTTTGCCTATATGAAACAGCCTATGTCTACAGGCTGTAGAACACAGTTTGTCAGTATATGGTAGTGGAGAGTGAAAGCGATTACATTTTAATAAACATAAAATAACAACGAGGGCTAAGGGCCCTTGTGTGGCCCCAGATGAGCGCCTTTTCAGAGTTATTTTGTTCCTTGCCAATAAAGATAACAGCAAAAAAATCTGAATCATAAATCTTTGAAATAGCCTACTTCTTCTTGAGCATTATTGCGTTTCACACAGGAGATTTCCAATTCAACGAAGCATCTGTGGGCTGAGTGGGCCTATGTCGAAACCATTAAAACATTTAAATATGTGGAAGCTTCGAAGTTGACGGTTGAGATGAAAGATGATGCCACCCACCACATCCTTTTGGACGAGCTAGAAGCCCTGGCAAGATTAGCTCCTTGGAGGCAGAAAAATACCCACTCACACGGTGGATTAGAGCCGCAGCACCGGCAGCGCGCACTGGGAACCGGAGTGGAGTGGACACCCACGGCTAGGATCTTCTCCTCGAATCGAGCCCACTGGCACAGCTCGCTTCTCTCCATAATAATCAGTCAGGCTTTTCTGTTATGGAGGGCCCCTGACTGTGCTTATGTTGCTTTCTATAGCCTAAGGCTTCTTATTTTTCATTGTTGTCTTCTTTTTTTTTAAGGCTAAAAGATCACTAGCATATATAGCTAACAAAATGGTTTTTCATTATGTTATTCTGTTGATGTTGTCTTCATTATGATTTGTATATGTGTGTGTCTTTAGGTTTCATGCACAAAAAATATAAACTCTATCTATTTAATTCAAACAAGCCTCGATCCAGTTTAGGCCTCTGCAAATGTGTAACAGAACCAGAGCGACATCTAGTGGGATGAGAGAGACATTGTTTTACAGTAATCTTCTTGATGTGAGAAATATGACTGGTGTGGATCCGAGCCACACACTATTAATGAAAGTGACCGGTTCAGTGGCATTCAGTGATGATGGAGAGAGAGGACGAATTTAATGTAATCTCTCACTGTGTCCATGCATATACATCTGTCACCACCAGGGGGAGGCAATGTATCATTAAAACGAGTTTGAATTGTGAGACGAATTGAAAGGTAGACTATAGTACCATGCACCACAAGGGATGGGTTCACAACATTTATACATGGGCGCTTTTCGTTATCGAATAACGATATCGATCGACACATGATTAGTTAAAATGTAAATAGAGACACCTTGAAGTCAATCATCAATCCCGTGTTCTAGCTCAGGAATTGACTTGATTCTGCATAAAGTGATTTGAATGTTTGAAGCTTTATGAAAAAATGCAACATTGTGGCTTGATATATGAACGTTTCTTCTGACTAACAGTCTTCGTCGAGTGCCAGATCTAACTTTCAGAAATCATCAACAGTTTGTTTTTAGAGCTTTCGCTGTAGGTGTAATAGCTGTCCAAGGTGCTGAAATAGTCTAGTGGTTAGGTTAGAGCGTTGGGCCAGTAACCGAAAGGTCGCTGGTTCGAATACCCTAGCCGACAAAGTGAAAAGTATTTCGATATGCCCTTGAGCAAGGCACTTATCCCTAATTTGCTCCGTGGGCTCTGTGCTGACCCTGTAAATCAACACATTTCACTGCACCTATCCGGTGTGTGTGACATATATATATAAATGCTACTTTAACGTTTATCGTCAAACGCCAGCCAGAAATGTTCTCTGCTCTGACACACACACACGACTGTAGAATATCTGAAAAATTTATGTGAAAATGAACTGTTTTTAGTATCTCTGTTTCTCAACCCCTATTGGCAGGTAATCAGCAAAACCAACAGTGACAGTGTCACAGCAGTTTGATGTATTGGCTCCCTCAGCAGATGGCTTGGAGATGGACTGTCTTACCTTAATCAGATCTCACAACAGTCTCAATAGTCTTATTCCATTGTACTGACTTTAACAAGTAACAACACATTAACCAATCAAACACGGTTAGCTACATGTTATTCCATTTTTAAAACGGTTAACCTGCAATCAGAATACTTCGACATGAATGTATAGGGTATGTAACTTATTACCGTTTTTTTCAATCACTTTGCTGCAATTTTAACAACTATGTGGTACATTTTCACAACTGTAGACACACAAATCTAAACAGATCATCAAAATGACTCATGTTTCAAAACTCTGAGCACATTTTCAATTGACTGAGTACAACAACAAAAAATTCAAAGTCTCTTGTTCACTGCACCAAATCGCTCTTTTCATTTACATACATATTCAAACTAAGTATCTGATTTTCACAATGCAATACTCACATTACTTTTGATAAGATTTCTTGTAATTGGCTAACAATACATACATTTAACTATCACTTAATCAAACTGCTCAAAACGGAGAACTGCTTATTCAAAATTGTATAGTGCCTAGTTTACGTATATAGTTTGAGAACTGCTGAGCACTGTAAAATGCTCTATTTTTACACCATGAATGTATCAATTTACATCAATTTAGGTTGGAAGGTAAAACCAAATCATATATGGATGTGGCTGTAATTACTACATCATTATCATTCTACATCAGCCAGTGTGCTTCAATACAGTAGGGCAAAGTGTAAAGAGTTACTCTATGTGCTACCATTTGAACTTATGGTGCAGAAGTATACATTGCACTGCTGAAATGCTGAAATACTTGGTTTGTAAATTGCAGTATATTTCACTTATTATCTGAGTTTCACTGATACACTGTAAGCTGATTCTTTTGTCAAGCAGAGCGAGAGAGGTGATACTGTAGCAGTTACAGTAACAAGTCACATAGAAAAGTTAATCTTGTGCAATGTTGCATGGGGCAGAAATGGGATACATATACCAGGCTACACCAATACCTTTTTACTGTAGGCTTCTGATTTACAGTACATGCCACAATACTCCTATATCTGATGATTTATTCTACGTATGTGCTGTTTACAGTAAGGATACTGAAACTGTAAAACTGACATTTTTCTCAACATGCTCCAAACTTTACATTGGATACAAACAAATGCTGAAAAAATAATAATATTTGCCATAAACTTGAAAAATAGTACATACTGTACATAGCTAAATACTTTATAAAAAATTGTATTTACCTTATTTTATTCCTTCTATTCAGCACTTCAAAAATATCAGTTTTTAAAATTGTATCATGCAGTTGTTACAATTGGATTACGTTAATTAAAATGACTAAACGGTGAGCCTATCATTATCTGATGTGTTGGTGACTAAACAAAATGTTCTCATGGTATTTCACGAAAAACGTTGATATTGCATGAATAACTCAGGGGTGAAAGAAATGTTTAACTCCAATGAATGCTCAATCAAAGATTCTGAACATAAGACAAGTGTTATCAGTTATAAAAATATGCCACTTGCATCTGAAAAATGTACCACAGTGATTGAAAATTTTTTTTTGATATAAAAGCCACAGGCTTTTGTAAGGAAATGTTTTTTGTGGGAGTAAGGAAGAGAGAAAAAGTGAGAGAGAGGGCTTCCTGTCAGAGCGTCACAGTATGATGTATGGATCAGGTATAGATGGATCAGGTTATTGATCAGTGCTCTGTCCCCTGGGGGAGGAAGGGGAGAGGGGAGCTGACAGCTGAAACCATATGGAGCCACTGGGCTGTTTTCTCCTTCAACCAACCACAAGGCCCTAACATGTTTCTCAGGTCAACTACTCCTCAAAGCAATTATTGATATGAAAACATGGATCAGTACACCTCATGCCCCCAACAACACACACATGTGTGCGCACACACACACAGACACAGACAGACACACACACACACATTCAATTAATTAACCCATGTCAAAAGAGAAACACTATACACTTTTGCAGCCTGGTTGTAGATAATCTTACAGATATCTTACCTGCTGTTACAGGAATGATAGTCAACAACCATGAGAGGGGTAAGATAGATAGAACCCCCTGCCCTTTCAGTCACTATTACATAACATCTGGTAGTGTGGGTGTATGCATTTGTGTGTTTGCTAGCATGCGTGTGTGTGGAAGTTGGGTGGGGGTTTGCAGTGTGTGTGACCAGTGAGCACATGTCGAGGCATTGTAATTACTAAGCCCCTGTGTGTGACAGGGGTCACCTTAAGGCCAGCCCTCTTTGTGCTCTGACCAACATATCCTGGGCCCTTCATCTCCATGGTGACCCAGAGAAGCCTGCAGTGTAGCAGCAAGCCTGAGAGATTATTAGAGGAGAATATGAATGAAACCAGTCATATAGCTTTAAATAGCTAACACCTCTCTCTAGCCATCTCGTTCTCTCTCTCTCTCTGTCCCTCCATCCCTCCATCTGCCCCTCTCCCTCTTTTTCTTTCTCCCTCTCACCTCTATATCTCTACTTCTCTATCTGCCATTCTCCCTCTCTCTCGCTCTCTCTCCCTAGCGCTCTCTCTCTCTTTCTGTCCAGTGGGTAATGCTCTAAGATAACTCATGGTTTGGTAAGATGGAGGATCCTATGTCCATCCCAAAATGACTCCCTCCTCTGCTTCCCGTTCATCATGGGGGCGCCTTATCTCACAGGTGTCGTTGGCCCACATGTAAAGAAGAAGGGTAAGGCACGAGGGTGCAGGTGACAAGGGTCCCATATGGCCCCGTGCACCAGCTGCCCAACGGACATGCACGGCCTCAAAGTGTCCTGTTCACAACGTGCGATTGGTTTCCGTTTCCTGTATCCGACAAGGTAACACGTTTTACTATTGATACGCGTGAGTCACTGTCTTTGTCAGGCGCTTTACCGCAACAGGTGGATGGTCTTTCCACTTATGATGCAGCTCATTCCCACAACCCAAGTTATCTTAGTCATTTTAATTATCCGACATTTTAATTGACTTATATCAAATGATGTCTTGTAGCCTATTGAGTTCATGCTGTGTACTCAGTGCTTAGAGGAAAGCCGGATGACACCTGCATTGTCAATGTCATGACAGCTGCCATTGGAAAGCGTTGATGGCTGAGTTAGGGCACAGATCCGGTAAAGGTGACTCATCGTCGCTAATTATTCAAATGCTTCAGCAGGGTTCCTGAACCGTTGGGTTTCAGAGGCCATAAATACCCGTGTCAAGATCTGTCAAGTCGGTGAAGGTACTGACATGTTTTACGTATAGCCTTGCCTTTGAAGAGCTCACCAAGAATTACTTTCTAAAATGTGTCCAAAAGATCCCAATTGTGGTGAGTAGCCCATTTTTTCCCTCTGTTAACTTGAAATATATGCCAAATATATGGGCACTATGAAGTAGGGCTATTGTGTGTGTGTGACTTGGTGTGTTTTACACATGATTACTTGTTCTGTTACCCATCTTTTTATCCTATTGTTACCTCACGTTTAGTCTGCAGTTCCCATCAGGGGGAATTGTCTCATTGCAGGGGATTGCATTGGTAGCCTGTAAACGTCTTATTTTTCTAGATTGTTTTTTCATCCTCCCAATCACAATTGAGATGATGAGAAATAGTCGGATTTGTAGGAGTGACTCTTCACTCAACTTTTTGGATTCATTTCAAGGTGGTTCTATCTGGATTTATTTTCCATTTAAACTTACCAATATTGAGAGGGCACTACAAAATTATAACAATGCATCCGTAATAATGTGCCCTAGCCTTGTAGTCTATAAGGATAGGCCCTCCCCCTCTCACACAAGGCAACACAACCCCTCTGTTTACGTTCACATTCATTATCTGTATCCGTTCGCGATTCTGAGGGAAACCAACCTTTTAAACCGCCTTTCACGGACGGTGCACCCCCAAGCTAGGACACAAATAACAAGCAAGTTATGGTGAATTATAAGAGCAACATTCACAGGAGGGTTGTGTGGAACTAATATCTCAAGAGATAGGTGTTTATTTCTATCCTTTATTTACAGCGTGTAGTCGATAGTCATCCTAAACACGTATGACAGTAGCAAAATATGTTAGCTCAAAATTGTTTCAAACGAAATGACAAAGGGGAATGCATGTAGGCCTGCCTATCCTGGATATTTTTGTAAGATCAGCTACCTTAATAAGGTCTTCTATTTTTTTCCCTGCCCATTGCTACATTTATTTTTCTGATATTAACCTATTCTGTTTCGTTTATAGATGTATTTTATTGTGACTTTTTTAGTGTGTTCATGTGTGAATGCAACAAACAGAAACAGAACACAGCTATAGGTTGATGTATGCTACTGGATTTAGATGTCCTTTTAACTTCAAACATGGTGGTGTGGAATGTGGAAGGGCAAGGTTTAATTTGAATGGTCTCCGTGAAACTATGCACCTGAGTGACTGACTATCCGCATATGCTCCAGGGGGTGTGGGGGTTGTGGCTCTCTCCTGTCGGGGAAGAGGAGGGGGTCGCACGGGGTGTGGGTCCCTCAAGGCCCCGCTGCTAACAGCTAGGTGGTCCTCACCGCTGATTGGTCGCTCGGAGAATTTGGGCCCTATCACCGTGGAATGTCTAATTTATCAGCCAGAAGATTGCAATTGAGCATCACGTGGTGGACTGGACCGAAAAGGTGGGGGTTGATATTAGAGGTATAGGAGGATCAGAGGGGGCTCGCTCTCTATATTGTGCAAGAGACCAGGAGAAGGAAAATACACTATTTTCCAAAGAGGGATTACCGAAAAACGTGCACCGATAAACCAGAGTTTATTGCCTGATTCTTCTGGAGTTGTATGAGGCCCAGGAACCCCCCAAACCATGGCAGAAGGTACAGGCAATGGTTCCACAGGTTCTTTGAAGATCTTGGAGGGGATTCGATGGAAAGATCTCTTTATGAGAAGAGACAAAAAGAGGGCGGGTTGGGTTTCCTTGCATTGTCTTTCAGATTTGGGGATTCTTTTGAGAAATGCTTCCCAGCAGTTTTACAGCACTGGTTGTCAGGGCGAAAGTATCTCCAACCCTCTTTGTTTGTCTCCACTGCTGTTCCGTTCCTCTTCTGCGCCTTTGTTAAACTGTATTCGGGAAAGTGTTGTTGTGTAGAGTGGAGGAGGGTTGGAGGTGGACAGGGCAGGGCAGGGGGACTGGGGAGAGGAGGACACGGCAACCCTGGATTAAAATATACCCGGGAAAGGGATGGGCTCTTATTCCGAACAGCAGTTTACAGGTAGATCGGTCATCAGTGTTTAGATAAGGAACGTTCTCCGAAAGCAACAACACACTTTTGCCTGAGAATGTTGTTGTAATTATTTATTGTTCGATTTGGGACCTACAATCTCTTTTCATGGAAGAATGGTTTTCAGTGCTTGCTTAGAAGTTTTGGGATAAATTATGACTATAGGTGATACATGTTGCTTTATACTTTTCATTGGTAACTGAATCTTCAAGTTGAATATTATCTATATATTTTTTCTTCAAATATTCAAATATATTGTGTTCTCGGTTCTTGTGGCTCCTCGTGGGATGAAAAGGCAAACTTTTATTAGGCTACATTATCAGAGTCAATCCCATACGTGCTTGGGAATTATTTAGGCCTGTATTGTGTAAATCAACAAGTTAAAATCTATAATATTACAATGGTTGATACATTTAAAACGTGTATATTTATTCAAATTATTAATTTTGACGATATTATTTCGATTAGCCTATATTTAGTACGCATATTATTATTTATAATGATGCATCATTATTATCGTCTTGTTATGTATAATTAGGCTATTATGATTATTATGATTAGACCTATTATTCTTATTATTATCACCATTAGCATATACGTTTCCATTTCAAAACAACTTGAAAAAGAGTCCGTCTAATATACCAGCTTTTTGAGAAAAAATAAGTATATTCGTATGGATAATATATCGACATTGTTTCGAATATCAACATTGTTTACACCCATGTGTTCCTAGCTTGCTGCGCTGCTCTCGAGCTCTTTACCATTAAGCAACCAATTAAATGCCTTCTTCATGTCGAACCAAAGAACTGACGCTGAAAAATATCAGAGTAAGAGCCTCCCCAACTCGTTTGCCTGCCACAAGACATGCCATATTTGAAACATCTATATTTTCTAAACTGACTGAGTGACATTATTTTCTCTCGAAAGGGGGCTGTGCAAAGACCGAAGAGGAGGAAACCACGGGCTCCGAGGAGGATCTGGGTTCGTCTCGTGGCAGCGGCGTGTGTAAATGGTTCAACGTCCGGATGGGTTTCGGGTTCCTGTCCATGACCAACCGAGATATGACACCGCTGGAGGAGACTGTCGATGTATTCGTTCATCAGGTGAGGTCTATTGTGGGACTGGGACTCGAAGAGTGTGGTGTTGATGTTCGTCAAGGCCTGTCTCGAGCTCAAAACAGGTCCGAGGGGTTCTCTTGGCGCGTTTTTTGTGCAAGTGTATGTCTTAAATTTATCAACAATGTAAATATCCCACTTTTGTGATGTTTTCGTTAAGGTAGTTAATTATTCGTTTCCCTCCGTGATTGTGCATTTTAGGCATTTTAATTCATCGATCATGCAATTATATAGGCCTATCGATAATTGTTTATAGTGCTTGAAAAAACACTTTCCTGCACTCATTCAAAACGAATTTATAGTTTATATGTTTTCATAGCTTATATGTTGGGCAAGAGGCAATATTACTTTTAATCTCTTTTAAACATTTGACAACATTATCTTGAAATAGTCAGCTGATTCTAGTTTGAGCATTGACTAAAATAGGTAGGTCTATTTTTCAGCAGTGCATTTGGTTAATGTTATTCTTACAGACTGAACAACTCTTATTAGGCCTACATTCGTTTATTACTCAGTTATAACTTATTATGTAGATAATATTACCAAATCGAAACAAGCATGATAAATAAAGTCAAGTAGCTTTAAAAACTAAAAACAAGATTTTGTTTATCTTATGTTCAGATGATATGCCATCAATGCTATAACTGGAATCAGAGGCCCATCATCTTTATAGCCTGCATGATAAACTTAATGTTGTTGTCAAGAAGTGACATGTAAAATAACCTCTCTAAAGTAAGATATAAGCCAGCCAAGAACAAAAGTACTTGGTTAATTGATCAGTTGTTGCATCTGATTAGGCTTCTGATTAGGTGTTGGTTCTCTTGGCGCCTTTAGAAAATTTGGTAGCCTTTAGATAAATGTATTATCATATTGCTCTAAAACTAGCTAATGAATGAAACATTTACAGACAAAAATATAACATTTTCATGGTAATAGATTGTTTGTATTTGGTGTTTTAATAAACCTACCAGAAAATGAAATGTATTGAATGTGAATATTGGTTTTGAAATACCAACGGATGCGTTCAATATTTAAAAAAAATATTGACACATTTTTTCCACACAATCTTTTAAATACTTCAGAGTCACATTTATTTCCAAAAGTTTTACAAAGGCAGATAATGAATGACAGGAAATGTTGGGGGAATAAGTGTTTTGTAAAATGTCGGAATTAGGAGTCATGTACAGTATAGCCAAGTTAGTAAAGCCGGAGGGAAAATCTAGTTGTTGTTTCCAATGGAACGCTAAGCATCCTAAAGGACAGCCTAATGACTCCAGGGTTGTTTTGACAAATGAACCTGGAGATTATCAACAGGCCTGAGTACCATAATGTCCAATGCTGTCATCTCCACCGTCCTTCCTGAGTTAAGGTAGAGGTCTGAGCTACTTCAAGGTAGAGTTTGGGCATGACATTTAATACATGCTAAACAGGGGAGATTGATTTACATGGGGAATTGGTCTGAAAGTGCTAATATTAGCAAATGGACATAAAAGGAGCAGACAGAGAGACAGGGGTTAGTCTAAGCAGAGATAACAAGGCTCATTCCTCTTAGTCCCCATCAAACCCTGCTTCCTGTTATAAAGTCCTTCAAACATCAGGGGAGTTGGCCTCTTATGTGGCAGCCCACCCACCCCAGACTAGCCATACCCTGACTCCTACCTACCCCAGACTAGCCATACCCTGACTCCCACCCACCCAGCCCCTCTGCCCGTAGCCCCAACCTATCCATCCACCCTCCCCAGCCATCCACCCCCAGCCCTCTGCCCTCTGTAAACCTGGGGGCTAAAGACCAAAGTCCTCTCCTCAAATTTCTCTGCTCCATGTTCCTGTACATTGCTTAATCTAAGGAAGAAAACAAGTGATTCACCCATAAAAAGGTTATCAAACACCCACATTACCAGTCCCCTAATCCACCTCTGCCCTCATACAGGCCTGTAGGGGCTGCTGGACAATGGCTGCTACTGTCAATGTAACAGAGAGGAAATCCTGATGGCTGTGATCTTGTATTGTGATCTTGTACTATCTGTGAATAATCTGGCTAATCTGTGAATGAAGAGTGTGTGGTGGTAAGGTTGTGTGTGTGTATGTGTGTGTGTGTGTGTGTGGGGGGGGGGGGGTATAAGTGTGTGTGTGTTGGGTGTGTGAGAGAGAATGAGCTTGACAGAAACTGAGAGAGAAAGAGAGAGTTTGAGACCTGTGTTCATTCACAAGAAAGCAGTCGAGAGAGGGAGAGGTGGGGTGGGGGTGATTGAAGGAGGAGAGGTCAGGGGGGTCAGGGGATAGTTCCGGCCCATTCACCTCCTGACGGGGGTTGGGACTGGAGGAAGGAATGCTGAAGGTTGTCAGGCCATCATGACCTGGATTCCTTTCCCACCATTATCACTTCAAACCCCCCAGAAGAGAGACGGGTGTCTGGGTTAAGACTGATGACATGCAAGGGCCACAAACTGACCCTCCACATCACAGCCCTCTCACCATCAAATGCTGCTCCACAACATTTTAAGATTGGCTTGGGGAAAAAATCTATGAGCATAGTATAATCTGGGAAACCAGCCCAGTATCATAGAATAGACGTAACATAGTAAATGTAAATCCGGGACACTCAAATTAGGATAATATGTTACGTTTGGTATACGTTTGGGGGGCAGGTAGCTTAGTGGTTAAGAGCGTTGTGCCAGTAACCGAAAGGTCGCTGGTTCTAATCCCCGAGTCGACTAGGTGAAAAATCTGTCGATGTGCACTTGAGCAAGGCACTTAACCCTAATTGCTCATGTAAGTCGCTCTGGATAAGAGCGTCTGCTAAATGACTAAAAATGTAAATGTAAATGGTATTGTTACAGAAGGCAGAAGGTTACTGAAGGCAAAAACAGAGCATTTCATATTATTCTTTACGTAAATCCGAGACACTCCATTTAGTATGATATGTTACGTTTCGTATGGTACAGTTGAAGTCAGAAGTTTACATACACTTAGATTGGAGTCATTAAAACTTGTTTTTCATCCAATCCACAAATGTCTTGTTAACAAGCTATAGTTTTGGCAAGTTGGTTAGGACATCTACTTTGTGCATGACACAAGTAATTTTTCCAACAATTGTTTACAGACAGATTATTTCACTTATAATTCACTGTATCACAATTCCAGTGGGTCAGAAATGTACATACACTAAGTTGACTGTGCCTTTAAACAGCTTGGAAAATTCCAGAAAATAATGTCATGGCTTTAGAAGCGTATGATAGGCTAATTGACATAATTTGAGTCAATTGGAGGTGTAGCTGTGGATGTATTTCAAGGCCTACCTTCAAACTCAGTGCCTCTTTGCTTGACATCATGGGAAAATCAAAATAAATCAGCCAAGACCTCAGAAAACAAAATGTAGACCCCCATAAGTCTGGTTCATCCTTGGGAGCAATTTCCAAATGGCTGAAGGTACCACGTTCATCTGTACAAACAATAGTATGCAAGTATAAACACCATGGGACCACGCATCTGTCATACCGCTCTGGAAGGAGACGCGTTCTGTCTCCTAGAGATGAATATACTTTGGTGCGAAAAGTGCAAATCAATCCCAGAACAACAGCAAAGGACCTTGTGAAGATGCTGGAGGAAACAGGTACAAAAGTATCTATATCCACAGTAAAACAAGTCCTATATCGACATAACCTGAAAGGCCGCTCAGCAAGGAAGAAGCCACTGCTCCAAAACTGCCATAAAGAAGCCAGACTACGGTTTGCAACTGCACATGGGGACAAAGATCGTACTTTTTGGAGAAATGTCCTCTGGTCAAAAATAGAACTGTTTCGCCATAATGACCATCGTTATGTTTGGAGGAAAAAGGGGGAGCTTGTAAGCCGAAGAAGACCATCCCAACCGTGAAGCACGGGGGTGGCAGCATCATGCTGTGAGGGTGCTTTGCTGCAGGAGGGACTGGTGCACTTCACAAAATAGATGGCATCATGAGGAAGGAAAATTATTTGGACATATTGAAGCAACATCTCAAGACATCAGTCAGGAAGTTAAAGCTTGGTCGCAAATGGGTCTTCCAAATGGACAATGACCCCAAGCATACTTCCAAAGTTGTGGCAAAATGGCTTAAGGACAACAAAATCAATGTATTGGAGTGGCCATCACAAAGCCCTGACCTCAATCCTATAGAACATTTGTGGGGCAGAACTGAAAAAGCGTGTGCGAGCAAGGAGGCCTACAAACCTGACTCAGTTACACCAGCTCTGTCAGGAGGAATGGGCCAAAATTCACACAACTTATTGTGGGAAGCTTGTGGAAGGCTACCCGAAACGTTTGACCCAAGTTAAACAATTTAAAGGCAATGCTACCAAATACTAATTGAGTGTATGTAAACTTCTGACCCACTGGGAATGTGATGAAATAAATAAAAGGTGAAAGAAATCATTCTCTCTACTATTATTCTGACATTTCACATTCTTAAAATAAAGTGGTGATCCTAACTGACCTAAGTCAGGAATTGTGAAAAACTGAGTTTAAATGTATTTGGCTAAGGTGTATGTAAACTTCCGACTTCAACTGTATGTATTAATTTGTGGATGTCCATCATCCATTTCGTATGATATGTTACAAATGACAATTTGAATGCTATGTTATGGATTTGCAAAACATACAATATCTTATGAATTTGCTAAACGTATGATATGTTATGAAGTCCAATTTGTTGTGGCTAACGTTAGCTAGGTGGCTAACGCTAACATTTGCTAGCTGGCTAACGTTAGCTAGGTTAGGGGTTAAGGTTAGGGTTAAGGTTAGGAGTTAGGGCCTCCCGAGTGGCGCAGCGGTCTAAAGCACTGCAGTGCTTGAGGCATCACTACAGATCCGGGTTCGATCCCGGGCTGTGTTGCAGCCGGCCACGACCGGGAGACCCATGAGGCAACACACAGCATCATCCTGGTTACGGGAGGTTTTGCCCGGCCGGGATGTCCTTGTCCCATCGCGCTCTAGCGACTCCTGTGGCGGGCTGGGCGCATGCACGCTGGCAAGGTCGCCAGTTGTACGGTGTTTCCTCCGACACATTGGTGTGGCTGGCTTCTGGGTTAAGCGAGCAGTGCGGCTTGGCAGGGTCGTGTTTTGGAGGAGGCATGTCTCTCGACCTTCGCCTCTCCCGACTCCGTACGGAAGTTGCAGCGATGGGACAAGACTGTAACTACCAATTGGATATCACGAAATTGGGGAGAAAAAGGGTTAAAACGTCTAGAAACCCAAAGGTTGCGTGTTCGAAATCTCATCACGCACAACTTTAGGATTTTAGCTAATTAGCAACTTTTCAACTACTTAGCATGTTAGCTAACCCTTCCCCTAACCCTAACCCTAACCCCAACCCTAACCTTAACTCTTTTAGCTAACCCTTCCCCTAACCTTAACCCTTTAACCTAACTCCTAACCCTAACCTTAACCCCTAACCTAGCTAACGTTAGCCACAACAAATTGGACTTCATAACATATCATACATTTTGCAAATTCGTAAAATATTGTACTTTTGGAAATTCATAACATATTGTACGTTTTGCAAATTCGTCACATCATACGAATTGTAATTCGTAACATATCATACGAAATGGATGATGGACATCCACAAATGAATACATACCATACGAAACATAACATCATACTACATTTACGTAAAGAATAATACGAAATGCTCTGAGACCAGGTTGGCGAAACAGATCAGTGTTACATTCTGTGTCTCTGGAAGGTCTTGAACAAGGCATGATTCTTCACCTTGAGCTCTTTAGTCTTATCCATTTGGAACACTCAATGGTATCAAATTAGTGTCATACCTACCGCTGTTCAGGCAACTTGACAAAGCACATGAAGAAGATAGAACTAGGTGGCCATGTAATCCAAGCTTCCCTTTCCAGGGCCCCTGGACTAAGGGTGACAATGGCAAGGAAATGTCTTTCTCAAGGTGGACACATACATTCTTGAAACCATTATTTATGTGCCTTTTGGGCAGCTATCCCAAGAATGCACACCTCCCCCCTCCTCCCTAATTTTCCCAGCATCCTTAGCAGTGGTCAGTCTGGGACTTGACCAGGTGGAGTTCTTTTGGAGAGTCTATTGGCTGCTGTGTGTGGTGGTGGAGAGGAAGGGGAGGGGGGGTTGAAGTTTGGAATGCTGTGACTAGCTTGGGGGATGGGGTAACACTGTCCACGCACACACACACACACACACACACACATTCTGAAGGGGGAGGGGTGTAGTAAGCAAGCAGTTATTGATGTTTTAACAGGGCTGTCAATGGGACTGGAATCTGGATTGGCTGAGGGCTGAGGTTAGAATCTGGATTGGCTGAGGTTGGCCCCTGAGAGTGCGTGAGAGGGCCTGGATGTTTCCATTGATGTATTAAAACCTATGCAGAACGCTGATGTATGCATGTATGACCCCAATTAAGGAACAGTTCTTAGCTGTAATCACCTCAGAAGACAACATGTGAAGGGGACCAGCTATATGCACAAACAATGGCAGAGTAACATTCATAAAAAATAAAAATAAAATAAAAATAACATTTCAAGTCTTTTTGTCTCTGCTTCCTGACCAGGCTGGGAATTGGGCTGGGAAACAAATTCACACTCTGTAGCCACAGGAAGTGCATCCTATCTGGCCTCAGAACTGTTCTCCACAGTTCTTCACAGGCTTAGAACCGTTTTCATATCTTCTCAACAGTTCCCTGGCCAAAGAACCTTTCTCCAACCCTGACTACTCATTCCCCATTCCCTCACAGAGTAAGCTCCCGCTCTACCCTCACCTAGAACAGTTCTCATGCCGTTCTAAACCATTCCTCGACCACACTCATGCTCCCTCTCAACCTTCACAGAGCAAGCTGGACATGGAGGGCTTCTGGCCTTAGAACAGTTTCCTAACCCTGATCCCTAACCATCCAATCCACCTCTCAACCTACACAGAGCAAGCTGCACATGGAGGGCTTCTGGCCTTAGAACAGTTTCCTAACCCTGATCCCTAACCATCCAATCCACCTCTCAACCTACACAGAGCAAGCTGCACATGGAGGGCTTCTGGCCTTAGAACAGTTTCCTAACCCTGATCCCTAACCATCCAATCCACCTCTCAACCTACACAGAGCAAGCTGCACATGGAGGGCTTCCGTAGCCTGAAGGAGGGCGAGGCGGTGGAGTTTACCTTCAAGAAGTCGTCTAAAGGCCTAGAGTCTGTTATGGTGACGGGGCCAGGGGGAGCACAGTGTGTGGGCTGTGAGAAGACACCCAAGGGGCAACAGAAACGACGCTCCAAGGGGGACAGGTGAGACAGTTATTTAAATGGCACATAGCCTAACCATGCATCTCTAGATATCCCCACTCACTCAAAATAATTCCATGATATGGAAACACTGTAACACTCTGCTTATACTATTAAATATGAAGATCGCTGCAATATTAACAATGAGCTTATCTGTAGCATGGTTGTTAACAAATCCTCTGAGGGTGTTGAACATATCTGGTATCATCATCATGAAAGTTGGCAAGTTTACCGTTTTAGCTACAATGGTCTGACATCAAACTGATTTATTTATCCTCTTTGGTGGAAATTCAGGACCTAGTTATGCGAGCATAAATTGAACTTTATTCCCTTTTTATGCATGGGGAAAATACCAGTGCCAGCAAGGTACGCGTTTGGGGTGGAGATCAAAGAAATGGAGGTGTGGCGGAGGTGTGTCTACAGACACACTGTATTCTGACCTTGATTTAATTCCCTAATAATTCCACCACCTTTACGTGCGAGGAAACCATGAATAAGGTCAAGCGTACCTGCCGGTTCCAAGTAGAAAAAGCATTAATATATTTTCTGATAGAAATAACAGCATTCTCCATACACTGTAATTCAACCTGCAGGGATTCAATAAAAAGGCAAAGAGTCCTCTCTAGAATGGTTTAATCATACAGTATGCCCCGACTTTTCCTGTTTCCTTCAACTAGTAGGCTATAGCCTATGCTATTATTAGCCACTATCGGTAGGGATGGTAAGTAAACCAAGAGTGTGCAAAGCTGTCATCAAGGCAAAGGGTGGCTATTTGAAGAATCTCAAATATGAAATATATTTTTGGGGTTACTACATGATTACATATGTGTTATTTCATAGTTTTGATGTCCTCACTATTATTCTACAATGTAGAAAATAGTAAAAATAAAGAAATAACCTTGAATGAGTAGGTGTGTCCAAACTTTTGACTGGTAGTGAATATATAGACTGTGCAACTCACTTTATTTATTTTTATAGCTTGCAGTTCATTCGCTGTTAGTCAACACCTCTACACTAAGTGATGTTCTCTGGGTGTGCTCCAGCTCCAGCTTTTTATTAGCCTATTGAGTCTTATGACATCAGACACCACATAGATGTGAGTGTATCTAACACTGTCTCTGTCTCTCTCGCCGACTCACAAACATAACAGTGGGATGCAGAAGTAAAGAGGAAAAAGGATCCTATTCATTTAAACTCACTGACTCTCAAACACAAAAGTGGGAATAGGGGATGCAGAAAAGGGAAAAGGATCAATTTAATTGATACCAGATGTAGGTGCCCTGAGAGAGGTCATAGATCATGGCTGCCATGGCAACAGTGGGGTGTGTTGTGTAAATGAGGTGGGGGAAAGGCTAGGGGTCAGGGGTTAGAGGTCAGGGTGCAGTATTGAAACAAAGAGCCCCCTCTACTCTCCTCTCCCACCCTGGTGCCCACACTGATCAATAATCAACGGCGCCATAGGAGAGGAGAGGGTGTGTGTATGGTAGGGGGTTGGGACTCAGAGGCAAAGGGCAGAGGACAGAGGAAGGAGGGAAGTGGTAGTAAGCTTGGGGAGGCTCTGATGCTCCAGGGCTTCATCTGCATTGGAGTTAATGCAATCACAAAATCCCCCATTGTTACTATAATCACAACATCTACTGATTTGAGATTGTGTGAAATGTATGTGTTGAGGCATTGGTTATAATGCACTATACACCTCCTAAAATGATCACACACAAGTATGCAGTAAATAAACTATGCATACATAAGAGGCAGTCATACTAATAATGCTGATACTTTCTCAAAATTTACTTAATCTTATCATAGATTAAATCTGAGGAAATTAAACAATCTGAAACTAAATGTGGGAGAACACTGCCCTCTGGTGGAATAATATGTTAACTGTCTGAAATCATTGTATTAGTGTGAGTCCCCTTCTCCCATTGTGTTCTAGATGCTACAACTGTGGAGGACCTGACCACCATGCCAAAGAATGCCAGCTACCTCCTCAGCCCAAGAAGTGTCATTTCTGCCAGAGCATCAGCCACATGGTGGCCAACTGTCCAATCAAAGCACAGCAGTCCTTCCCTGGCTCTCAGGGAATAGCATCATCATTGAGGGATGAGAAAGAGGAGCAGAGCCACGCCCCCTTGCTCCAGAGGGAGAGCACTGAATGATCCATTCAGGGATTCAGCCAATCACAAGGTTTCATTGTAATGCTGCTTTTGGAACTACATCAGGCTGTCTTTATTCATCGAACTAACAGCAAGAAAATGGTAAATTTATTGATGCGATAGTTGAGATTGAGAGTTAGCTCTGTGTTTTAATGCACAGAGAGACACATCTATCCACCTTCTTTGCAACTCAAATACTTTAAAGTAATTCCTTTTCTGTCTATGAAGTTATTATTTCTGCATTAGATACTGAAATAATCTAAACTCACTGTGTTTACAAACTGCAATAAGCCTTGTATTGTCAGTTTTTACCACTGTACGTATGTGCACTGTTAATTTTATTTCCCCTGCTGCAGCTAAATCAGAGCTAGCCTATGTTGATTTTACTGGAGATGATCGTGAGTGTTTTCCCCAAAACCTTTTGTTAGAAAAAGGTAAAGAAAATACAATCATACAAGTGAATGTACAGAAATAGATTATTTCTTGTCTTTCTGCTTATTGAAATCTTCTTTGGGTATTATAAGTCATTGTGCATTTCTTCGGCCAAGTGAATGTTTTAACCCTTTCTGCTCTATGAATGTTGGTACACCATGGTTGCCGATAGGACTGTGTACAATACAGCTTGTCATATGTGCCATAGCCTGTTCATTTGTCTCATGGGTAGTTGGATGTTGCCTCCTCCCATGCATTTTACAAAGCTTTGACTCAAGGCTAAATGCGAGACCAGCGTTGATTGTATGACAGACTGTGTCTTTCTGTCTGTCCCATAGCTTTTACTATGGATGTAGACATGGCTTTCTAACATATTATACATATTAGGGGTGTTCTCATACCCTTCCCAATACATTACCTGTTTATCATTGTCTCGTTGAACTTGGAAACTATTTAGAAAAAATGTGCTTTCTTGGATGGAGCTGAGTGTTCTTTCTTTTCTTCAAGGACATATTTTCAGGATTGAGTGCAATGATAAAGGGACTCAAGTGTTGAATAAGATGGTTATAAGTTTAGTCTTCATTCCTCGTATACAGGAGTGGCTGGAATACTGTACACCACTTAAATGTATATAGATATTGTTATCTTTTTTATATTTATTATTTATTCATTGTCTTAACTCTCTAAACCTCTCTAATTGATACAGTATCACAATTTCTAGCTCATTTCTGTTTAAACTGAAACTGGCGTTGGTTGTAGGCTCTTGAGAGCTTCATGGTCGTATTTAGCAAACGATTATGCTTTACTTTTCAGTGTCTCTTTCAATGGGCTTCATTTTCAGTTGACTTCGTAATATATTGTGCGTAAACCATTGCAACAATACTCTGCACTAATCATGTGTAGGAGTATGGGCATTTCTTAGAGATACTTAATTGCTCATTGATCCTTATGACTGCAACTAGGGTTTAGTTTCTCTGAAATCCTCATGTTGAACTCAGGGAAACCCCTTTAAAGACGAGCTACTTTGGAAGGAGTGGTAAAGTGTTTTATGTGTGTACCTATAGCCTGGGTTGCCGGAAAACCCATGCAGAACATTGATTGCCAAAAGATCCAAAAGGGCAATGCACTATTTACACTTTGCTATGACGTTACTGTAGTAAAGCTAGCTATATTTCATGTTATATCCTAGTATTGCTCTCTTTTTCTGACTTAATTGGTGATCAAGTTGTAAGACAGTGTAGGTATTAGAGAATAATTCTATTTCCTTAGTTACTTCTGTGGTCTCTCTCTGGAAGTGGCACACAACCAGTCTGAAGCACCAAACCATCTACCTCCCCACTTTCGGCGGTTATTGTAAATATTCAGCTTCGTCACAATATTAATATAATGTTGTTTATTCCCGTGTTTACTTTGCATGGTAGTCAGTCAGTAGTTAGAATATAGTAGACTCGCCGCTCCATGTAGGGACTACAGAATGGCCGCCTTTGTAGACAAAGCATTTTGATGACCAGGGTTGGACTGGCCATCTGGCATTTCAGGCAAATGCCAGATGGGCTGGTCCATTTTTAGCCCAGTGGGCCTGTCTAACTTGGGGTTTTTGGGCAGAATTATCATTATCTGGCTAATAATGGGCGCCTTGAGGGAGAAAATGGGCCGGTGTGGGGGATCAAGAAAAATAAATGACCTTGTTGATGACCTTTCAAGAGCTTGTGTTGATGGGCTATGACATTTGCCATTTTATGTCACACACAGTCATATGGGTTTGAGCCTAGTATTTTATCCCTTCATCTATTTAGGCTGTAAAGTCCAGACAATGGGTCTAATCTTTTTATTTTATTTAGAGTGGGTTGTGTTTTTTTAATTAAAATGTTCTTACTATATGAGAACAAGACAGAAATGCCTTGTCAAGAATCTATACAAGTCTACCTCAGGATGTTTTTGAAAATTGACAATGACAGATTTTTTTGAATCAAGATGGATTTGTCCATTACTTTTGTGAGATTGTTTTGAATGATTTATTTTGCGTGAATGATTTATTTGTTTCAGTTTGCAATGCGATGTGTTCTACCTCCCACAGAAATGCTGTTGAATGATTGTTTACTGTTTTTATTTTTTGTGACTAAGCATTGTCTGCACCAATACATCACAGACATTTTTGTATTATTCTATGCATTGATATACTTTTGTGTATGTATAACATGATAATACTGAACTCAAAGCCAGAGGGGTATATTGTTCGAAAGAGTGACTGTATGTAGGTGACAACAGCGCCTCTTGAACAAATCACCTTATCTATACTTACCAGGACAGACAAACGCCCTAACAACTTCAAGCAACCTCAATGAACCTCTGATATCTCTGTTATGTTTATGCAGACGTGTGACACTATGCCTACTTAAATACCAAAGCGTCAAATATAATCATATTCAGCATAGGCTGTGGGAAGAATACCATGACTTACTGTCAGAAACGCATTTGTTTAACTTTGTTACAAATATACCTCTGATCTTTTGATACATTGTAATGTGTTTGTGCAGGTTAATCTTTTGCATATGTTTCTTTCTTATATGAGTTGAAAGTATGGTTAAAAATATTCAGAATCATTCCTCACAAAATTAATACCCACCTTTTTTCCCTTATCTATTCTTTCTTGTCACTATCTCAATTAGGCCTATATGTCAGTATTCAATTCAGAAAGTATTCACACCTGTTTACTTTTTGTGCATTTAGTGTTACAGCCTGAATTTAAAATGGATTAAATTGAGATTTTGTGTCACTGGCCTACACAAAATACCCCATAATGTCAAAGTGGAATTATGTTTTTAGAAATGTTTACAAATTAATTAGAAATCAAAAGCTAAAATGTATTGAGTCAATAAGTATTCAAACCCTTTCTTATGGAAAGCCTAAATAAGTTCAGCAGTAAAAATGTGCTTAACAAGTCAAATAATAAGTTGCATGGACTCACTCTGTGTGCAATAATAGTGTTTAACATGATTTTGAATGACTACCTCATCTCTGTACCCCACACGTACAATTATCTGTAAGGTCCCTCAGTTGAGCAGTGAATTTCAAACACAGATTCAAACACAAAGACCGGGAAGGTTTTCCAATGCCTCGCAAAGAATGGCAGCTATTGGTAGATGAAAAAAAGAAAAGAAAAAGAAGACATTGAATATCCCTTTGAGCATGGTGAAGTTATTAATTACACTTTGGATGGTATATCAATACACTCAGTTACTACAAAGACACAGGCGTCCTTCCTAACTAAGTTGCCAGAGAGGAAGGAAACCACTCAGGTATTTCACCACGAGGCCAATGGTGACTTTAAAACAGTTACAGGGTTTAATGGCTGTTATAGGATAAAACTGAGAATGCATCAACAACATTGTAGTTACTCCACAATACTAACCTAAATGACAGAGTGAAAAGAAGGAAGCCAAAACATGCATCCTGTTTGCATTAAGGCACTAAAGTAAAACTGCAAAAAATGTGGCAAAGAAATGAACTTTATGTCCTGAATACAAAGCGTCATGTTTGGGGCAAATCCAACACATCACGGAGTACCACTCTTAATATTATCAAGCATGGTGGTGGCTACATCATGTTATGGGTATGCTTGTAATCTGCAAGGGAGTTTTTAAAAATAAAAATAAACAGAATAGAGCTAAGCACAGGCAAAATCCTAGAGGAAAACCTGGTTCAGTCTGCTTTCCAACAGACACTGGGAGAAAAATGCATATTTCAGCAGGACAATAATCTAAAACACAAGGCCAAATATACACTGGAGTTGCTTACCAAGACAACATTTAATGTTCCTGAGTGGCCTAGTTACAATCTATGGCAAGACTTGAAAATGGCTGTCTAGCAATGAAAACAACCAACTTGACAGAGCTTGAAGTATAAAAAAAAAAAGAATGTGCAAATATTGTACAATCCAGGTATGCAAAGCTCTTAGAGACTTAACCAGAAAGAACCACAGCTGTAATCACTGCCTAAGGTGATTCTAACATGTATTGACTCAGTGGTGTGAATACTTAAGTAAATTATATATTTCTGTCTTTAATTTTCAATAAATTTGCAAAGAAATTGTAAAAACATGTTTTCACTTTGTCATTATGGGGTATTGTGTGTAGATGGATGAGAAAAAACATATATTTAATCAATTTTGAATTCAGGCTGTAACACAAAATGTGAATAAGCCAAGGGGTATGAATACTTTCTGAAGGCACTGTATGACGTACAAAACAAACAGTAGGCCTCATATTGTGTGTTACTTGATTTCTCTGCATTGCTGTTTATTAGACCAAATAATGTAGCTATGTTGACTGTTTTCACCAACCACAGAATGTGGTACAGTAGACCTATAGCTCACTTTGACAAATCATGTACCAAGCTGTATTACAAACTGAGTTGCGAACAAGACATAGTAGTGTTGACACGTGCATCATTGACTCGCCTGTTAATAAACATATATCAATATGATACACGGTGGTGGGTTTGTCTCTTTTCAGGCCTACATCACATCATCCTTCTGTTATTCTCTAATTTAACCTACAATTACTGACACACTGAACATGTGATGCAATGCTGGGCCTATATTTGATTAATGGGTTGGTAGTCTAGTGCCTAGAGACTTTAAAGTTGTTTTACCAAGTAACAAAAAAACCTTTCAAGAGACAATGTTTATAATAACCGGTTTATGAATACTTTGTTGCAACATTGTGCACCTCTTCTTGTACATCATGGTGCTGTCCTTTTAAGAGCATGCTCCAAACAGGTACTGTGATAGGGGAGTTACATTTTCTGCAACCATTTTGATCAAGATAAAATACATATTCTAGTTCTTTGTTGATACTGCCTACTATATAAAATGATGGCTGAGATAAATGTAGCTTTCAGTGCGTCAATTCATTCAAGATCATTGACTTATCGTCTGTGTTGTGTCAACTGTAATGTTACATCCTGCAAACTAAATGTGTCATTCAGGGGGGTTTCCGGAAGAACAATACCATTTTACAAACATGAAATGTCACGATAACTTAAGATGGTGATACAAAAATTAGAAAAATTAGAATTTAATATTTTTTTCAAGACAACCTATTTCTTTGATGTCATTAAGATGTTGTTACTATCCTCATCAGAAACCACTCACCCCGGTCAATGTCGGCGAAAGAAGGTTGCCACATTTAAAAATGTATTCAAAATGTATTTTATTCCTCGTTTTACTGGTGTAATGAAGCTTTTCGGTAGAATATGGGAGGAAGTTTCCAGCGCAAGAATCCATGGGCATGGTAAAACACAGGAGGTTGGTGGCACCTTAATTGGGGAGGACAGGCTCGTGATAACGGCTGGAGCGGAATTGTGGAATGGTATCAAATACATGGTTTCCATTTTTTTTATGCCATTCCGTTTGCTCCGTTCCAGACATTATTATGAGCCGTCCTCCCCTCAGCAGCCTCCACTGATAAAACTATGCAATGAACGGGGGAACAATTATTTCCCATTTCAGCTAGATAGAGGCTTGCATAAAAGGCTCAACAACAAAAAAAAGTGAAAGGAAGGGGGCAGTATTTCCCACGACTGCTGCTGTAGAGCACCCTGGCTGTGTTGTTTTGGGAGCGAGCGAGCGCGCGCTGTTGACGGGGTACTTGAGCTGCAGGTCTGGGATCTCTCAGCACGGACCTTGTCTGTCTGCGCGAGAACGTGTGTAGCTGCGGGAGAAAGTCAACAACAAATGAATCGTTGAGGGAAGACGAAAACAGGTAAATGTATAGCTTGCTAGATATATAGCTAGCTACTCTGTTTCCTTTCCTCGTCTTCAGAAGAAGCCAGCTCTTTTGTCTGCCCGTGCGACATGGTGCTTGGTCGTGTGCGCAGGTGTGTGGGACTGTTACGCGTTAGTTAGCCGAATGTGCTAGCTAATTTTAGCTCCGCACAAGCAGGGCAATGAAGGTGTCCACGATTTGAACAAGCTACCCCCCCCCCCCCGGGTACACGTTTTGGTTTTTGCCCTATCACTACACAACTGATTCAAAATAACCAACTCATCACAAAGCTTTGATTTATTTAATGTATGTTAGGGCAAAAAAAACGAAATCTGCACCTAGGGGGGTGGGGGACATAGGACCGAGTTTGGGGAAACCCTGACATAAGGTACTGAGCTAGCTAGCTAACTTCTCTATATTCCCATGTGGTAACATAGATAACAAGATACCATTTATATAGCTAGCTAGTTATGATTCTAACAAACGATTCATGTGTTTTTAGCCAGCATTTTCTAAAAACAGTTTCGCTTCCGTGTTAGCTAGCAAGCTAATTCCCCTAGAGTTTAGCTGATTAAACGTAACTTACTATTTGATATATTTGTATTTATTGTTACATATTTGGCCAGTAGGCTGACATGGCATAGCTAACGTCAACTTTCCCCTCATTCTGTAGCTGTCAGCCATGCGTTAGTGCGCACGTAGCAGGTCAGATCTGAGGGGGCAATGTTGATTTGTTTACATTTCGCATGCTTTGGCCTCTGAGGTTTTCACATTTGCTCTCTTGCGGGTAGTCCAATATGTAACCTTTAGGAGCCTACCATTACTCCTTAAGGTCCAAGGACTTTATATGATATCGTCAGAGGTAGACTGGCTCAGGCAGCCAAAAACATAATCTAAACGTGAATTGATTCCTAAATTGCGATACGATTCTACACTTAACAAAAGTATAAAGGCAACATGTAAAGAGTTGGTTTCATGAGCTGAAATAAAAGATCACAGAAATTTTCCATATACACGAAAAGTGTATTTCTCTCAAATGTTGTGCACAAATTTGTTTACATCCCTGTTAGTGAGCTTTTCTCCTTTGCCAAGATAATCCATCCACCTGACAGGTGTGGCATATCAAGAAGTGGATTAAATGGCATGATAATTACACAGGTGCACCTTGTGCTGGGGAAAATAAAAGGCCACTCTAAAATGTGCAGTTTTGTCACACAACACAATGCCGCAGATGTCTCAAGTTTTGAGGGAGTGTGCAATTGGCATGCTGACTGCAGGAATGTCCACCAGAGCTGTTAAAGAGAGTTTAATGTTAATTTCTCTACCATAAGCTGCCTCCAACGTCGTTTTGGAGAATTTGGCAGTACGCCCCAACTGGCCTCACAACCGCAGACCACGTGTAACCACGCCAGCCCAGGACCTTTACATCCAACAGTATTTTTCAGTGATCATACGTTTCTCGCGGTCTCCTTTCTTTACATACAGGTGTTCGGAGCATGCTAGGTAGCTAATTGGCACAGGTGGTCCCTCTGTCTTCTGTAAACGCGCTGTATGGTGATATGGCCGTGTGGGAACCCTAACCCTATAAAGGAGTGTATCAATGAAAATGCTTTTTAAAATGTTTTTTAATGATTTGGAAGATAAGGTCTTTATGCTTCCAAAACCACACCGCAAGTGACTCATGTTAATGTTCAGGCCGAGTGTTGGTGCTCTTAACAAAACTCCACAGTACAGAAGACGCCTTCCTTCGATGACTCTTATGTGTAATGTAATGGAACTGAGAGTCATGATCAAGGGCTATCTTGCGGGTAGCCAACCAACACATCATTTTACTTGCTAAAACTTACACTAATGTTATTTGTGTCATGCATCTGACAGTGTGTCACTTAGCTAGCTAGTTTGTTTTCCTGAGATAATTTAGCAGATTACTTCTAGACTAGGCCTATAGCTATGGGTAAGGAGCAGGGGGCTGTCATGTCAACTCACAGATATGCTTTTCTTAATTTAGAATGACAGATTAACCCACTGTGTCCAGTAGCTGAGGGTCATCAGGGTTACATTCTCAGTCTGTGCTGCTGACCTCACCTAGCTCTCAACAACAATCAGTGGTACCCCATTAACACCCCCCCCCCCCCCCCCCCCCCCCACAGTGAGGAAGAGGATGGTGAGCAGCCAGCCGAAATACGAGCTGATCCAGGAGGTGGGGCGTGGCAGCTACGGCTTGGTTTACGAGGCGGTGGTGAAACGCACCGGGGCCCGGATGGCCGTGAAGAAGATCCGCTGCCACAGCCCGGAGAATGTAGAGCTAGCCCTCAGGGAATTCTGGGCCCTGAGCAGTATCCAGAGCCAGCACCCCAACGTCATCCACCTGGAGGAGTGTGTCCTGCAGAGAGATGACCTGGCTCAGAGGATGAGCCACGGGTCCAGCTCCCCACTATACCTAGAGGTAATACACTTTATATGGATAAATAACAGGCTAGCTGTAGTAAAATGCAGATGGACCTGTCCAGATGATGAACCACGGATCCAGCTCCCTGCTATACCTAGATGTAATGATAATAGACTTAAAACAGAATGTACAGAAACCACGTTTTACACATGAAGCACAGGGATTCACAATGAGTACAAACAATAGATGACTAAATAAATAATTAAATGTAATAAATTAGAACCTAAGTAAAAGCAATGCATGAAATGCACAGAAAGGGGATGAGGCAAAAACAACCGGGGGAGATGGGAGGGCTCACTGGGGGTCAGGTTGAGGTTTCCCCTTTGTCAATGTGTAAGGTGACGGGGTTGCTCATATGAAAGGACTCCGCTAGCGTATAGGAGAGGGTTATATAGGATGTTTTCAAATAGGCTCCAGGTGGGAGGTACTAGTGGGTAGGCTTGGCGGTATACAGTATACCGGGGTATTTGGAAATAGCCACGGTATGTCTTTTTTTTTTATACTGTCAATACCTCAAACTATTTTGAAGTTTTTTAAATACATTTGAATATTTGTTGGTACTTTTTAAGTAAATACCTGCATCAACTTGTGCAATACGTTAGGAGATAAAGAAGATCACGTTCTTCATTTCACCTGTCACATAATTTTCCATTATGAAGCTTACCGGTAGTCCCCAGTCATGTGGTGTTTGTTTCCAAGCACACAACGACGAGAAACCGGAGCCTTGTGAGTCACTCACTGTTGTGCAGCACACGCCAGGTGATCTAGTTACAGTATGGAATTCACAACTAAATGTTTGCCAGCTAGATATCTTAACTATTAAGTTAATTGTCTGCAGTTGTGCATTTGGTTTGCTAATTTAGTTGCTAGTTAGCTAAGTGGTTAGCTTATTCCAAAATCAAGCTTTGCTTGGTAACAGCAGGGAATCCCCTCCTGGAACAAGAGCCTTGCTGTCTAATATTTGTTTTGTGTGTGCAGCAAGCTGAGTAGAATTTTTGAGTTACTTGTATAACTTTATGAACTGGGATGTCTGTCCTGTTCGCAATGTGTTTGTTAGCATTTAGTTAGCCTACTCTATAGGAGTTTACATGTTCTTAGCCTTTGTAATCCGCCCCCAAAGATTAGTAATGCCAAGTAGGGTTTGAAAATAGTTCCCCATGTGTTCAGTGCAGGTATTACTGGATATCCCAGTATGGCACAATGTCAGTATGAGAATCTGGATACTGCCCAAGCCTACTAGTGGGTTTAGGTGAAGGGTTGTAAGGATAGGCCTAGTTTTTGAAAATCAAACATGTTTTCAATTATCTGTAGACTACTTAACTTATCATCAGATACTTATGAGTAAGGTTAGGCCCTAGTACTAAGGCCCCAGTTCAAACCCATTGTAGGCTTAATCATATGGAAGAGTACAAATTCAGACCAGAGGAATCACATCTTGAGCTTATCTGTTGAAAGACCACAGCCACAGAAGAACCTCACAAACGGATCTGTGCTGGCAGGGCGGAACTTAACATTCAACCTCAAGGTTCTGTCTTGTAGATACTGAGAAGCATCTTGGCAGCCGAGGAGGAAGTGGTGAGAGCAGAGGGGAAGGAATCTGACTCTATGTTGACGGGTAGAATGTTAGTGGAGAAGTTTCTTTTTGAAGTCCTAAACTCAATTCACCAATGGGAAATTATAGAAGTGATAGAAAACACAACACCAGGATAGCCTAAATACATTTACCGTAATATCATACGTTTACAATAACATAACTTAATGTAACAAACATACCATAACAAGTTAATTATGTAGGACAAGACAGGACAGATGCACACACTCAGTGGATCCCAATGTAGGCTATAGGATGATGTATTGGACATTGAGCACAGTCACGCTAGTTGATAAAGGGAGTGTTGGCTTGTTTTCCCTTTTTGGTTGTTCTACATATTGTTGCCAGCACATTGTTGCCAGCCACACAAGTGGCTGAGTACATTGATGTACCGACGGACACAGAGATGCCAGAAATGGCTAGTCCAGGGTTTGCTAGTAATTCAAGGTATTCGCTAGTGTTGCTTCCAGTGTTTTGGCCTCTCATTCAGCCTGTTTGATGCCTCTACAGAGTGTTTATACTGTGACTCTAGTTAGTTCAGAAGACTCCTCTTTATTTCTATCCTCTGTGTGTGTCGAGTTATGCCAGGGTGTTTAGCTTGTCTGTGGTGTGTTCAACACTGGTTTTTAAGGGGGCATCTCATGTCCTCATTGAGCACTGTGGTTTAAAGGGACTCCTCTCTTCAGTCAACCTGTAGTCTGTCACCACCAACATGTCCCTCCCTGTTCCTCCCCCTTGGCTCACTGAGGGTTTAAAGGGCCTGGCAACAACTGATTGTAGCCTCTCAGCAGCACGTGGGCCATTGTCACACACACACTCGCATACATTGTCCGACCGCTCTACGAGCTTGTTAAACACTGCAGCATGTTGGGCTTGGCCACTTTCCCAGAATCCTTTGTTCCGACTGAGTCTTCTTTTCTGTAATGTTCAGCTGCTGCTTATAGAGGGAAAATATTTGATAATAGGACAGGATTACGGCGTGTGTGGGGGGAGGAAACACCATGATAATAGACCCCTGAGGCCATGGACCGTATTATCTGACTGTGGCAATGCTGATGAATTATTTGCATCTATTAGGTTACAGGTGGCTCGGCTCACTGACCCATTTTGTGTACAGACTGGTTTTCCCTGGCCGGAGTGTCAATGTGTTGTTTTGTACCATAAAGATTGTCAGGCATTTGATTTGTCTGTAATTTAAAACCGAAGTAGTTGTGCTGCTGACGTGTGCATGTCAAACCTGCAGCACATTTTCTATGGGAGGGGATAGGTTTTCAATCTGGTCAGCTGTCAATAGGAGTGTGTGTGCTCGATTAACCCAGTTCCTCCAGCAGAAGCCTTTTAAGATCAGCGTCATCACAACGAGCTTTGATTTTTTTAAAAATTTACGCAAGGAGCCAGCGAGACAGAAAAACTGACAACACACACACGCCCCTCCATTTGACAGATCACAGAGGAGGATGGCAGTCATGCTGTGAATTCAAAGCCAAGGGCACGAAACAAGGCAGTTTTGCTTGTTTGTTGAAAATGATCCCCCCCTTCTCAAGGAATTGAATATAATGATAAGTATTTTTCTTCTCCCATCTTGGCTTATCAATAATCAGCACTGCCACTGTGTTTAGTTTACATAATCAATTTCCCTGTTTTCATGTAATGTTAAATCTGTCAGTTAGGTAGCGCTGATAGAAATAGCATTTTGTTGCGCTTTCTTTGTAATTTGCCTCCAGTTAGCGTTTTCTCTGAAACGTGATGGGAATTGACACAGAGACCCTGTCGGCTTGCTCCCAGCAGCCTTTTTGAATTATTTATTTTTGATCTGTTCAGCATTAATCTTATTGGTGGCATTTTCTGAAGCAAGCCAAGTGTTCCAGAATACAGAGCAATGGTCTCTTCTCTCATGCTCTAATGTGGTGCCAATGGCTCAGTCACAGAGTCATTGGTTAGAGCATGGTGCTGGCAACCCCATGGTTGTGGGTGAACTTCCTGCATGGACCACATATACTGAATGCCTGTATATACACTGTCTGTTTTGGATTGTGTCTGGCTGTCTGCTAAATTACTATATGATGTACTATTACTACTAATGGCCTTTCTGTTGTCTCTGTTTTATCTCCAGCTGGTAGAGACATCTCTGAAGGGAGAGATAACCTTTGACCCGTGCTGTGCCTACTACCTGTGGTTCGTCATGGACTTCTGTGACGGGGGAGACATGAACGCTTACCTGCTGTCCCGTAAACCCAGCCGCAAGACCAACACCAGCTTCATGCTGCAGTTAGGAAGCGCCCTGGCCTTCCTCCACCGAAACCAGATCATCCACCGAGACCTGAAGCCTGACAACATCCTCATCTCCCAGGGAAGGACCTTGGCGGGAACCCCCGAGCCCACCCTGAAGGTGGCAGACTTCGGACTGTCAAAGGTCTGCTCCACGTCAGGCCTCAACCCTGAGGAACCAGCCTCCGTCAACAAGTGTTTCCTCTCCACAGCGTGCGGCACGGACTTCTACATGGCTCCAGAGGCGTGGGAGGGCCACTACACGGCTAAAGCAGACATCTTTGCCCTGGGCATCATAATCTGGGCCATGGTGGAGCGGATCACGTTCGTTGACGTGGAGACCCAGAAGGAGCTCCTGGGGAGCTACGTGCAGCAGGGGGAGGAGATTGTGCCCCTGGGGGAGGCGCTCCTGGAGAACCCCAGGATGGAGCTGCTGATCCCGGCCAGGATGAAGAGCATGAACGCCGGCATGAAACAGCTGATCAGGGAGATGCTGTCGTTCAACCCTCAGGAGAGGCCTGATGCCTTTGAACTGGAGCTCCGACTGGTCAGGATCGCCTGCAGAGAGCTTGACTGGGACACGTGATAATGGGGGTGGATAGGAGGAGAATGGACCATGGGACTTGTAGTTACAACGTCCAGCACATGTATCTAGTCCTAATTCACCACTGTTAGCTCTGGTGGCGAAGGCCACACAATGGGAGTTTGTTTTTATTTTCAAGGGAACAATTTAAAGGTTGCAAAGATTTTGGCTTTGCGGTTGGATATTGGTTCAGATGTAGGACTACTGGTAAACCTAGCTCATAGCCAGTCTGTAAAAATGTTTGTTTTGAATGTTAACATAGCAAGGCTGTCCATAAGCACATTCAGCTGTTGGTCTCTCAGAAGGAGAGGTGTTGCTAGCTACCCCAGTGGTTTAGGCGAACCTGTTAAAGTTGACTCTCTCTTTAGTTGTTTGCCTACAAATTCCACCCCAGTCTCGGTGCTAATAATCATACTTCGGATGCAATTTATGATACAGGGAGACTGCATCCTGTGTAGATATGGATGCAATTAAATTCCAATTTATACATGCCTCAGTGATCGTAAACTGTGCACAGCTGGTTTTACCAGTATTCTGTGATTCTGTGACCACACCCTGCTCCTCCCCATCAACAGCCACACACACACACACGCACAGGCACGCACACTTCCCACTGCTCAGGTAAAAAACGAAAATATACTATTGGTTGGGATTTGAAGACAAATGGCTGTTTGAAGAGAGAGCAGCACGACATTTCACAGAGGCCTGTGTATTCTGAGCTGGCCCTGAGCCAACTATGGGAATCAGGCTAGTGGGAGCAGACAAGGTCTTGGTATGCCAGCCCAGTGCAGAACTAACATAACCCCCAGCCCAGTGCAGACAAAACCTTACATAACCCCAGTCAGCCAGTTTCATAATAGGCCAGGAATGTGTCATGATTGGCCCATAATTAAAATAATTTGAGTGTTTGAAATGTAATTAACTTGAGTCACCATAAGTTAAAGTCCAGAGACAACAAGCTGCTTATTCTAAACACATAAAGGAATGTGTTGTTGCCCCAAACTAACATCAATGTATTTAACTGAAGAGCCAGTGTTCTGCTTGTAATATTAAAATATAGTGCTTGAATTTAGACTGAAGGCCAGTTTAGTTCCGAATGAAACCTGTGTGAACGGAATGGTTAGACTTCACTGGCAATCACTTGACGACAAATGCACTTTTATTTTGTTATTTTCCTTTTTCATAACTTACCCTGCTATTATCTATCACCTTGAGAAACAGTGTTTACTAAGGGCCTGGGAGGACATATTGTCAAACAGCAAATAAGAAGTCTAATTATGCATGCAATGCCACTCACACACCGGTGTATTGTCAGCACACAGAAAGTTTACTTATGCATGCAATGCCATGCCTCTCCCCTTCAGCGAGAGAGAAGAGACACAAGCAGCACAGCACACACAATTGTCACTGAGCCCAGAGGATCTATAATACACAAAATACCATTTTGTGTTTAACCTGATCTCCTCTCGCTGTCAGTTTTCTCCTCGGTTTCCACAGAACACAGATACACACCTCCATTTCCCCTGGGTGCAGCTGGATCGTACTGGTAATCCTTTTCTCCACGCTTCCTTCCGACAGACTCATACTAAGCCTATTAGGTTTGGTGTAGGTGAGGTTTGGTGTAGGTGTCAGAGGTAAAGGAAGGCGCTCTCTCTGGACCCCGGCCTATCGCCTTGCAGGTCATAATTTGTGCGCTTCTAACGGTTGTCAGCAAATGTTAATCTGAAAAAATTTAGTTTCAGTGTCATTCAAACAGTGGCATACGTTTTACATTGTTATTTCGTACGAGCTGGCTGTCGCCAACATTAACCTGCATTACTGCCTTTTTAAATGTCTTCCATCGCCAAAATACCCTTGTCTTTCATGAGATTAACATACTTTATGCCTTATTTTAATATCTCCACACACTAGCACCTAGCACTATATTGTGTGATTTGTGGCGGAAATCAGCAGTTGCTATATTGAACAAAAATATAAATGCAACCATTTCAATGATTTTACTGAGTTACAGTTCATAAAAGGAAATCCAGCCAATTGAAAGACATTGATTAGGCCCTAATCTATGGATTTCACATGACTAGGCAGGGGTGCAGCCATACCACCTTGGGAGCCAGGCCCAGCCAATCAGAATGAGTTTTTCCCCACAAAAGGGCATTATTACAGACCGAAATCTGCCTCAGTTTCATCAGCTGGTGGCTGGTCTCAGATGATCCCGCAGGTGAAGAAGCCGGATGTGGAGGTACTGGGCTGGCATGGTTACACGTGGTCTACGGTTGTGAGGCTGGTTGGATGTACTGCCAAATTCTCTAAAACAACGTTGAAGGCAGCTTATGGTAGGGAAATGAACATTCAATTCTCTGGCAACAGCTCTGGTGGACATTCCTGCAGGCAAGCTAATTGCGCACTCCCTCAAAATTTAGACAACTGTGGCATTGTGTTGTGACAAAACTGCACATTTTAGAGTGGCCTTTTATTGTCCCCAGCACAAGGTGCACCTGTGTAATGATCATGCTGTTTAATCAGCTTCTTGAAATGCCACACTTGTCAGGTGGATGGATTATTTTGGCAAAGGATAAATGCTCACTAACAGGGATGTAAACTAATTTGTGCCCAACATTTTAGAGGAATAAGCTTTTTGTGCATATGGAACATTTTCAGGGATATTTTATTTCTGTTCATGAAACTTGGGACCAACACTTGTTGTACATGTTGCATTTTATATTTTTGTTCAGTATACATCCATTTTCGGACTTATAAATTAATGATATGTACCCATTGATTTATGAATATACACTGTGTACAAAACATTAGGGACACCTTCCTAATATTGAGTTGCATCCCCTTTTGCCCTCAGATCAGCCTCAATTCGTTGGGGCATGGACTATACAAGGTGTTCGAAAGCGTACCACAGGGATGCTGGCCCATGTTGACTCCGCAATGGTTCCCACAGTTGTGCAAAGTTGGCTGGATATCCTTTTGGGTGGTAGACCATACTTGAAACACACAGGAAAATGTTGAGTGTGAAAAACCCAGCAGCATTGCAGTTCTTGACACTCAAACCGGTGCGCCTGGCACATACAACCATACCCCGTTCAAAGGCACTTTAATATTTTGTCTTGCCCATTGACCCTCTGAGTGGCACACATACACCAGTGGAGACTGCTGAGGGGAGGACTGCTCATAATAATGTCTGGAAAGGAGCGAATGGAATGGCATCAAACACATGGAACCCAAGTGTTTGATGTGTTTGATACCATTCCACCTATTCCACTCCAGCCATTACCACGAGCCACCAACCTCCTGTGACATACACAATCCATGTCTCAATTGTCCCAAGGCTTAAAAATCCTTTAACCTGCCTCCTCCCCTTCATCTACACGGATTTGAAGTGGATTTAACAAGTGACATCAATAAGTGATCATAGCTTTCACTTGGTCAGGCTATGTTATGAAAAGAGCACGTGTTCCTAATGTTTTGTACGCTCCGCGTATATACTGTATGTGAGCTACTACAGAGGCTAAAGGAGGAGTTTATGGACATGTGTCTGGATTATTACACTCGGTTTTTAAGGGCCTTGACATTGTTTGAGTTGTATATTTGCTGTGATGGGTTGATCTTTACTTCAGCTTCCATTATCTTCTGTCATTGATACAGAAGCGTTATTTAAGTTGAATACTGTGTTGGTGTGCTGGTGGTGATAATTATGTCTTCATTGGTCGAACGTTCGTTGATCATTGGTGTGTGTGTAATGATTGTGTACACACACACAACTGGGGTCAACTTCTCAAAAACGTCTTTGCTGCTTCTGATTTAACTTAATATGGAGATAAACAGAGCTCGTTGTCTGAAATATAATCCTACCAGACTCATCAGATGTGTCACCTTTGGTGAAATCTGCATCCAAAATGGCACCCTATTGCCTGGTCAAAAGAAGTGCTATATATGGTGCCATTGGGAACACAAAAATCATAAGTGCCCTATTCAGAACCATTACAACGAGAAACCTCATCAGTTGAAGATAAACACCAAGCATCACCAGTGTACATTATAACCAGGTGTATGGGGGGATCAAACTTTTCTATGAACAATATTTCCTTTGTATGTTGTTGTAAAATATTTTGTAGAGATTAATTGAAATGTATCAAAATAAATGCTGTAATAAATGTAATTCATTGTTGAATTGATGGCGTTATAATTAAAATGTTTAAAAAAAAACATGGATTAATTATTTTCTATTGTTGTACGTAACAAAGTACTGTTAGATTTCATATCATAGTGAATGTTTTAGTGAGAATTAACTTGCCTGCAAGTTTTCAATTTATTTAGCTGCTGATTGAGTGGTAGATGCCCTTTGTTGATTGGAGAGATTATATGGTTGCTACACTTCAGCCTCTGATTGGATAATTGACTAACATTTTGCTAGTGAGTTGAAATGTGGTAATCTGTCAAGAGTAACACCTTTCAGTCTCATGGGATAGTTCTAGTGATCAAAACTAACTAAAATCCCTCTTCCAACAACACGTGGGGTCAAGGTGAGTTTTGAAGAGACCTGCAACTAAGATGTCACACAAATGAATTTAACTAGCATTTAAAAGTTTGAATCACTCATTGTCACTGCTTTCAGTAGATGTGTTGTGCAGTTCAGTGTGTTTTTCCAAAGGATACAACAGGGGCTCAGATATGGGAAGTGGATTCAGGTGCAATCAGTACCCAGGTGGATTCACCACCTCACAGTCAGGACAGAAGACAACCAAGGTGTTTCTTTTAACCCTGATGCCGTCATAACATAACCCATAACTGCTCAATGACAATGTTGTCTTGGAATGCATTGAACTAGCATTCTTATATTATAAAATAGATATGCTTCAGTGGACCAAAATGTGACTTAATGTTCTGATGTAAATGTGATGCTTCTTATTGCCCTGCTGTGACAGAGGTCAGTCCTCCAGATGATGCCGTGCACTGTGTCCCAACTGCTGTCTGCCATGGTTGCCAGGGAAGTCTTCAGCGTTGGTGACATCGAGGTCAACCAGGTGTGTGTTTCTGTTCCACCAGGTGAGGGTCCCTGTTGGTAGAGAAAGCTAGAGCCTGTTCTCAGTAGGTCCTGTCTCATGTTTATCCACCTTTTTCACCAAAAACCCTGGTCACAGAAAAAACGTTTTGGCATTGATTGAACATCCACACACACACCTGTTTTGCATTTGATTTCTGGATGAAGGTATCTGTGGTGGGTATCGTCAGGAGAACGGTTCCCTCTGTAAGCAATGTCTTGTACTCCGTGGACGACATGACTGGACCACCATTGGACGTGAAGCTCTGGGTGGAGACTGCGGTAAGTGGATAATCAGTGGTGGAAAAAGTACCCAATTTGTCATACTTGAGTAAAAGTAAAGATGCCTTTAATATAAAATGACTGAAATGAAAGTCACCCAGTAAAATACTACTTGAGTAAAAGTCTAAAAGTATTTGGTTTTAAATATACTTTATCAAAAGTAAATGTATAAATCATTTAAAATTCCTTTATATTAGGCAAACTAGACGGCACAATTTGTTTATTTTTATTTACGGATAGTTAGGGGCACATTTCAACACTCAGATGTAATTTACATACAAATAATTTGTGTTTAGTGAGTCCGCTAGATCAGAGGCAGTAGAGATGACCAGGGATGTTCTCTTGATAAGTGCGTGAATTGCGTGTCAGGGAAAATGTATGGAGTAAAAAGTACAATATTTTCTTTAGGAATTGAGTGAAGTAAAAGTTGTCAAAAATATCAATAGTAAAGTACAGATACCCCCAAAACTACTTAAGTAGTACTTTCAAGTATTTTTGTTTACACCACTGTGGATAATTTATAGGTCTTCGTCCAGAAATGTCTCAAATGTGAAAACTAGGTCGGGAAAAATAGGGCATCGCCAAGTTCATTATTTTCTAATACTTCATATAGCAGATAAATATATATTACTGAATATTTGCCTTACAGGATCCTGGTGTGGACAGTACTTTTGTTTCCCCAGGGACTTATGTCAAAGTCTCTGGAAGTCTGCGCATCATTCAGGTAAATGTATTCCATTTAGTACTTTGTCTAGTATTTCTCTGCACATTTTTGTACCCCTTCACGTACCTCCTGACAGGGCCAAAGATCATTGGTGGCTTTCAACCTCTGTTGCCTTGAGGACCTGAATGAGATCACCTCTCACATGCTGGAGGTAGTGCAGGCCCACATGCAGCACAACAGGAACCTGTGTGGTGGTGGAAATGCTGGAGACAGATGCATCAAACTACGGGCTGAGTGCCTGTCAGAGCCAGGTCAGTTTTCTAGCCCTGCAGCACAAACAAAGCCTATACCCTAGCTTCTAATGCCTGATTCAGACAATAGGGCTGAACCGTACTATGCTGGTTCAGATATTTTCTTTTCACATTGTCCTTTCCAGCACAGTTCCAGCAACTAGGGTGAATGTGAAACCAGTACAGCTAAGCTTGGCTTGGTTTGGCAAAGTAGTGTGAAAAGTGTCTTGGGACAGGGGGTAGGGGTTGTTTCTGGATAAGGTCTCAGTTTACAGTTTTGAAACCAATGCGACAATGGATTTGTCTGTGTAATAATAACTATTAGGCCTATAGACTAAGGCTGCATTTACACAGGCAGCCCAATTCTGATCTTTTTTCAATAATTGGTATTTTGACCAATCAGCTCAGCTCTGAAAAATATCTGATGTGAAAAGATATCATGTGATTGGTCAAAAGACCAATTGCTTTATTTCTCCTCCTGTAAGGTGTTGAACCTGATCAGGAGTTGCTCAGACTCAAAGCCCAGGGGCATCAGTCTAGAGGAGCTACACATTTAGCTGGGGTACCTCAGCATGACTGCCATCAGGTAACAGATGCTATTTTTTTCACTTGGGTGTGTTCAGTGGGGAGAAAATGTTTTTAAATCATAGTGAAAAGAGAAGATCTGGTCTAATGCTTCCTCTTCCCCTTTTACTCCATGCAGCCAGTCCTTGGAATTTCTAATCAGTGAAGGCCACATCTTCTCCACCATCGACGACAAACATTTCAGGTCCACTATTGGCTAGCCCTCAAACTCAACTCTGGACCTTGAAGCCAGTTCCACTGCATGTTTTCATTGTTCCCTTCCAATCAGGGACTGATTTAGACCTGGGGCACCAGCTGTGTGTGCAATTCATTATCAGGTAGAACAGAAAACCAGCAGGCTCCGGACCTCGTAGGGTAAGAGTTGAGTTACCCCTGGGCTAGAGAATGTATTTTGTTGTTTCAGGTCAACTTACATCAATGGCTATAGGAATTTGATTTAATAAAAATGGACAGAACATTTTGGTTTATCAACATGCATGATTTGTTATTTATATTATTTACATTCAAATATGGTGATTCTGTGGCCTAATTTGTTTTATGTTTGCGGTCCTCAATGGTATGTGACAGCTGATGTACAGTGTAAAATGTTGATTGGATAAATGATTGCTTGGTGAAATGTCATTATGCAATGAAAATGTGTCTTGATTTGCAAAACAAACAAAAGATGTTGACGCAAACTTCCACAATCGTGGGAAACTTGTTATAAACCTAACCAAAACAATTTTATCTCCAACGTATATAGCATAGACATTGAAACCAGGGGAATTAATGTCGGTTTACTAACTTTCATAATATTATTTCATCATAATAAACTACGATTCCCAGCTTTCTACAGACTTCCCTGTAGTCCTCACTTTCCCAGCATTCACTACTAGTACACGGTGTAAGATGGCAGCAAACCCAAGCACAAACACACCTCTTTTTGACTGCCCGTCATGGTAAGACCTGCGACGATGTCTAATGCATAATTTTGACTGTCAAAAATCAAAAGCATGCAGTAGAGTGTTGTAAGGTCCATGTCGGTGAAGGAAATTAGATTGTCTCATCGAAATAGGATGTAGTTTGCGTGCTAGAAACATGAGCTAACTAGCTATCTGGGTAACTTAGCTATGATATTGGAGTGCTCAGTCAGTCGTATGCTAGCTGTTTGATGAACATTCTACTAACGAGCTTGTCAGTGAAATCCAGCAGCAAGGTTTGATAAAGCTGTATGGCGTTCCACAATGCTTACTGTTATGCAGCATTTGCCAGCATATTCCTTTCCCAAGACAAGACTGACAGTATTGCTTGTGCAGTTTACACAAGCAAAACATTTGAAGAAATGGCATTGCAAATCCGTAGTTTTGTTCAACTAGTTTTTCAGCAAGGCAGTGAAACCGCAGTCATTTGAATAAAAGCATAATTACGACATGCAATTGACATTAACTTTATGTGTGTGTTTTGTCAGGGCAGGGAAACCTCCCCCTGGACTTCATCTAGATGTGGTGAAGGGAGACAAGCTAGTAGAGGTAAGTATACTAGCCTAGTCTTAACCCTGACCCCAACTTCAACCTTTTTGACAATAACAGCTTCTGGTGCTGGACAAAAATAACCACAGAAGCAAGAGCAATGCCTGTGTGCAGAATACGTGGCTTGTATCAACTAGCCTACTGTTCATTTAAATATGATAACACTTGAAGTCCGTTATAAGGTGTAGAGCCTATATTATATAGTTGCTGCACATGCCACTGTGTTGGAATGGAAGAACGTCTCTGTACCTAGTGACCCCCTTGGATTCCAAGGCTGTTAAATACCTACACGTAATTTAACCCTAAATTGATCTTGAGCAAGGCACTTAACCCTAATTTGCTGACCCTGTAAAACAACACATTTCACAGCACCTATCCGGTGTATGTGACAACTTTTTATATAGAGAACCATAGCAATACCAGTCCATGACCTATGATAGGCAAATCTCTTGACATTTCATCCTGGCTTTTTTTTTCATTTGGTAGAAGCTAATCATTGATGAAAAGAAATACTACCTGTTTGGGCGGAACCCAGACTTGTGTGACTTCACGATAGACCACCAGTCGTGTTCTCGTATCCACTCAGCCCTGGTCTACCACAGACACCTCAAGAGGGTTTTCCTGCTCGACCTCAACAGCAGTGAGTATCTAGTACTGCTTAGTATCCTGCAGTGTTCCTTGGTTGTCTGACAGTCAGTTGTCAAGTGTTAGTTTCAGTGTAAATGTTCCTTCAAGAAAGAGAACCATAGCTTGCTGGCCCCAGGTACAAAAAGGTTTGGGTCATGCCACGTCATTGTAGATGCCAAATACAAGATATGTAAACTTCAACTTCAAGTATGAAGTTACATTTCGAAAGGACAATCCATGTTACTCTGTCCCCCTAGCTCATGGTACGTTCCTGGGTCGTATCCGCCTGGAGCCCCACAAGCCCCAGCAGGTGCCCATCGACTCCACCATGTCGTTCGGGGCGTCCACACGGGTCTACACCCTGAGAGAGAAGCCGCAGACCCAGACCAGCACCATACCTGGGGCGGAGGTGAAGGCCGGGGAGGACGAGGAGCTCAAAGGACTGCTCGGTCTACCTGAGGAGGAGACTGAGCTGGAGGTGTGTGTGTGTGTGGGGCAGGGGAGTGCTTGACTTCTGGTGAGATATATTTATGTTTTGTTCAAGCAGCTTATGTAGAATTTCTTTGTTTCTCAATCTGTTTGATGAACCTGACCGCATCCATTCTCTTGTTTCACCTGTTCCAGAACCTGACAGAGTTCAACACGGCCCACAACAAGCGTATCTCCACCCTGACCATCGAGGATGGCAACCTGGACATCGTGAGGCCCAAGAGGAAGAGGAGGAGTAGCAGGGTCTCCTTCAGCGAGGAGGAGGAGGTCATCAACCCAGGTGTGTTAGTTAGGGTTGATGATGACACACGTGCACATACACACACGCTTGCACACAGACATGCAAGAAAACACACCCATGCACGAATGCAGATGCGCGTGCACACACATACACACACACACACACTTACAAAATGTAATCCTGTATGTTTTCTTTTTGTTACAGAGGACGTCGACCCGTCAGTAGGGCGCTTCAGGAACATGGTACAGACTGCTGTTGTCCCGATCAAGGTAAACCTTTTCAAGTCCATCGCTTACTTTATGCTGGGGATGATTCTTGAGAAAAATTGCAAAAGTTGTTGTGTGTTGACCAAGGTTATTATAGGAAACTGAAAGTATAATGAAAACAAATCATAAAAAACTATTTAGTAAACTGAAATAAAATAATTTACAAAACCGTTTGAAAAAAATGAAAACTATACTGAAAATATTAACTTTGACTCCAAAACAAACTAAAATAAAAACCATTTATGAATTGTGTTTAGTTTGAGTTTTTTTCTTAACTTTGGGCAAAAATCTAATGGGGTTTTCATGCTTTTTTGGGTGTTTTCAAGCTACTGAAGCTGGTGTGTAAATGCGGCTAGTTTTTTTATTTATTTCTGCCTCTAACTTATTCACGATTCATTCATGATTATCCGTAATCATGGTAGCATCCACATTAATGTAGAGGTGTTCAGAAACATTAAATTCTTATTTACAATAAAAGTGACTCCAAAATTACACAAGACATTATTTACCATTAATTTCTATTGGGCACAACTTAATCTGAAACACAACCGCCAGAAATAATATTTTGACAACTTTAATACACATAAGTGAATTTGTACAATTACTTATGACACCTTCAAAAGTTTTGAGAATGACACAAGTATTGGTCTTCACAAAGTTTGCTGCTTCAGTGTTTTTAGATATTTTTGTCAGATGTTACTATGGTATACTGAAGTATAATTACAAGCATTCATAAGTGTCAAAGGCTTTTATTGACAATTACATTAAGTTTATGCAAATAGTCAATATTTGCAGTGTTGACCCTTCTTTTTCAAGAACTCTACAATCCACCCTGGCATGCTGTCAATTAACTTCTGGGCCACATCCAGCCCATTCTTGCATAATCAATGCTTGGAGTTTGTCAGAATTTGTGGGTTTTTGTTTTTCCACCCACCTCTTGAGGATTGGCCACAAGTTCTCAATGGGATTAAGGTCTGGGGAGTTTCCTGGCCATGGACCCAAAATGTCGATGTTTTGTTCCCCGATCCACTTAGTTATCACTTTTGCCTTATGGCAAGGTGCTCCATCATGCTGGAAAAGGCATTGTTCGTCATCAAACTGTTCTTGGATGGTTCGGAGAAGTTGCTCTCGGAGGATGTGTTGGTACCATTCTTTATTCATGGCTGTGTTCTTAGGCAAAATTGTGAGTGAGCAACCCCACACATGAATGGTCTCAGGATGCTTCACTGTTGGCACAACACAGGACTAATGGTAGTGCTCACCTTGTCTTCTCTGGACAAGTTTTTTTCCGAATGCCCCAAACAATCGGAAAGGGGATTCATCAGAGAAAATGACTTTACCCCAGTCCTCAGCAGTCCAATCCCTGTACCTTTTGCAGAATATCAGTCTGTCCCTGATGTTTTTCCTGGAGAGAAGTAGCTTCCTCGCTGCCCTTCTTGACACCAGGCCATCCTCCAAAAGTATTCACCTCACTGTGCGTGCAGATGCACTCACACCTGCCTGCTGCCATTCCTGAGCAAGCTCTGCACTGGTGGTGCCCCGATCCCGCAGCTGAATCAACTTTAGGAGACGGTCCTGGCGCTTGCTGGACTTTCTTGGGCGCCCTGAAGCCTTCTTCACAACAATTGAACCTCTCTCCTTGAAGTTCTTGATGATCCGATAAATGGTTGATTTAGGTGCAATCTTACTAGCAGCAATATCCTTGCCTGTGAAGCACTTTTTGTGCAAAGCAATGATGACGGCAAGTGTTTCCTTGCAAGTAACCATGGTTAACAGAGGAAGAACAATGATTTCAAGCACCACCCTCCTTTTAAAGCTTCCAGTCTGTTATTCTAACTCAATCAGCATGACAGAGTGATCTCCAGCCTTGTCCTCGTCAACACTCTCACCTGTGTTAACGAGAGAATCACTGACATGATTTCAGCTGGTCTTTTTGTGGCAGGGCTGAAATGCAGTGGACATTTTTTGGGGGGATTAAGTTCATTTTCATTGCAAAGAGGGACTTTGCAATTAACAGCAATTCATCTGATCACTCTTCATAACATTCTGGAGTATATGCAAATTGCCATCATAACTGAGGCAGCAGACTTTGTGATAATATTTGTGTCATTCTCAACTTTTGACGACTGTACTGTCGCCTCATATGAAATATTTGATCTTAAATCTAATGCTGGAGTATAGAGCCAAATTAAACGTTTTTGCTTCATAGGGGAGTGTATCACTAGCTAGGTAGCTGAATTATTTTGACCATATTTTTTGCACCAGTCTCGGCGCTATTTCTTTTAAATCCAAGTTACATTGAGATTGATTTAATAATTTAAACCTAACCTTAACTATAATAATAATATGCCATTTAGCAGACGCTTTTATCCAAAGCTACTTACAGTCATGCGTGCATACATTTTTGTGTATGGGTGGTCCCAGGGATCGAACCCACTACCTTGGCGTTACAAGTGCCGTGCTCTACCAGCTGAGCTACAGAGGACCACCTTACTTATTACTGTCCCCCCAGTTGAAAGAAGTGACATCCCCAAAAACTCCCCAAAAAACTATACAACACAAATGTCTCCAAGCCTCCTTCTGTTCCTAACACTAAAACGGAATCAAAATAATATAAAAATGAAATATTTGTGTACAACTAAAACTAACCCTGAAAACTAACTGAAACTAAACTAATAGAAATAAAAACTAAATAAAAACACAACTGTAATTACCTTGGTGTTGACCAATCTCCAATCAATCAATGCTAAAAGTTGTTGTTGTGTTGACAAATTGAGCTCTATCATGTCAATCAATCACATTTTATTTATAAATCCCTTTTTAAGACATTTGTCACAGAGTACTTCAGTGCTTTACAGTTGACGCTACTATATTGCCATCTTCAATCTTCTCATTCCCCCTAAACTCTGCTACCCAATCAGAAGAGGAAGATGGAGGGTCACGCTACACTAGGTCTGGAGGACTCTGTGGCCAGACGCATGCAGAACTTCCCTTTCAGTGGAGGGCTCTATGGAGACCTCCCACCCACCAGTGGAGAGGCCGGCTCCCTCCCCGCAACGGCCCAGGGTGGAGCTACTATCCTGGGGGGCCTGCCGTTAGTCTTCCCTAATCCTGCTCCGGAGGTGGACCTCTCCCCCACCTCAGCCTCAGCACAGCCCTCCATCACCCCCAACCCTGCTGTTAACCTCGCCCCTGGACCCTACATGGCCGAGGCTCTCAACGAACCACGCAAAAAGAAATACGCCAAGGAGGCGTGGCCAGGGAAGAAGCCCACCCCTTCTCTTCTAATATAAGTCATATTCAAAATGGCACCCTATTTTCCTTAGTGCACTACTGGCCAAAGGTAATGCACTATATAGGTAATATGGTGCCATTTCAAATTTGCACATAGCACCTCCCTGGACAATGTAATGGGAGGGGTTAGAATTAGTTAGGAGAGTGGTCACGTCTCTGGACAACCAATCAATCAATACTTCCTGTACTGTACAAGCTGTGACAAAGGAATATAGGGATCCCTGATATAGGGAGAAGTTTGTAAGAATAATATATTATTTTGGTTTGGATTATGTTTTTTTTGGTCTGTCTGCTTCATATGTATATTATAACATGTTTTCTTTTTATTGCTCAACTCACTTGAACTGACAAAGTAGTGTCTGACTGACCTCCAGATTAAAATGCTATTTCAACTAATGTAACATATACACAGGCAGGCTTCTGGAAGTTTATCATAAGACTAACTGTAACACAGATTGGTGCATTTGTTTTACAGCTTTATTTATTAATTATTTTAAACAAAATGAAGCATCGCTCTGTTACAAAAAAGTATCTTATAAACTAGCTATTTACTCTCTGACTGTTTTATTCACAGTATGATTTTGCCTTTGTGGATATTTTTAGTGCCGTTGGTTTCACTGAAAACCATGTTTCTGTCAAGACAGAGGGTAACATTAACCAGACAAGGACTGCTAGATGTTTTAGTAATCCACTCAGACAAGGCTATGAACTGAGGGTACAGATTGGCTTTAAACAAACTATGAAGAAACAAAGCAGTTTTTGTGTGTGAGACAGTCGTATTTTTTTTGTTATTTTTATATGATAATTCGGCGGTTGGTTAAAATGGAACCCATTATTGTCAGATGTGTGAAATTCAGTTAAGAGAGAAAAAAAGTTTAAACAAAGTGACATGCAGGTTATTAGAATTCATATCTTTTGTTTGATATTTGTATAATAAACAGTAATACTCCATACTCCTCTCTCTTCACTGTGTGAGATGATGGTGGGAGAGGAGGATTAGTTTAGTCCCTAGAGAAATCTCCCACTGGTTCTCTGCTGTGTTGCTTTCATGTCCCTAGTTTGACCTTTTTACTTCACACGACGCCATCTACTGAGAAAGCTCCTGGGATGGCTAATTAAGTGATTTTTCTTCTAACTGAATGTGATTATCTGTTCTGGGAACACGTCAAATGTGTCAGTTACTCCCCCAAGGAGATGAGTTTGACATATGTCATCCATTTGTTTTTGTTTGAGTATTACTTGTGGGTTTGTTAAAGCAAACATTGTTTGAAAAGGAATCTGTCCTCAAAACCAATCTGAGGATTTATAGGAGTAAAATTAAGAAATTAATAGTTTTAAGAAAATAAAATAATAGTAATCCCATAGATGGCAGTGATTAGCAATCATTGCTACTTGCTTCATGATGAAGGGTGTTTAATCTTCACGATATGTATTTGATGCACATGCTGCAGACAGTGTCGAATTCTATCTACAGTGTGGCTAATTTTGAATGGTTGTACTTCCATGGTCAGTGCATTGTCCGATTCTATTGGATTCTATCAACATAATTATGTGGCTCCTTTTGAATGGTTGTGTTCTTATAGTTGTTGATCTCTTTTCCACCAGAGGGCAACATGTGGACTGTGCTCTGCTCTCTTTGTGGAATCTAGAAACAACCCAGGATGCCTACCTACCTCAATGGATCACTATCAACTCACAAATGTTCTCCATCTAGGAATGAAAATGAAACCATTATTAAGTAGACACATGCATTTAGGAATTATTGATATTGTTAGTATTCTGTATCAATGAATAGATAGTAGCAGACACAAGGTTCATAATATAATCAGTCAATGATTAATATTGTGAATAGGACTGATCATTGTTGGACAGTGATAAAGGCCAATCAAAAACTCATATCCTGTGCCTTTCCCAGATTTGAGGGCCAGTAGCAAAGCTATCAGTGTTTTGCCTTTTGGCTGGGATTATATATGTTAGTAACATCTTAATGCTTGTGATAGTCTGTTGTAAAGGAATGTAGTCAATACCATAGTCATGCTGTGCTCAATGAGGTGATCTTATTTAGAGAAACTCCGGAGTGGGTTTGGTAAGAGAATATGCAGCTACACCATGTCACCTATAGGGGTCTCTGGGGTTCTTCGCTGGCCCTGCTTTGCTGTCTGTGTTTATGTCCCAAATGGCACCCTATTCCCTATATAGCGTACTTCTTTCGACTAGAGCTCTATGGGCTGTGGTCAAAAGTAGTGCACTACATAGGGAATAGGGTGCCATTTGGGACTTTATATCTTGTCTCGCCAGTGCAGATAAACCACCAGCAACTCCTTAATCAAATTTGCATGAGTGCGCTCAGGTTGCCATGGCAATAATTATCAACGCTGCCTAATTAACTTTCTCAATTGCTTAATGAGATACGACCCTCTGAACTCTTTCGTTTTTTTCTTCTTTCTAATCCATGTTTTATTTTTTTCTTCTCTCCATCTTCTCACTCTCTCTCCTCAGTGTTAACCTGTGACCACTGAGATAATAGAAATTATACTGAAAATAAATTCTGCCTCACATGATTTAACACAGGAATGTATACGGCAGATAATTTTTTTTATTTCCTGATAGTTTCACACATGGAATGCAAAATGGACACTAAAATATACTACCTGTAATACTGGTACATTATCCATCAGTATATATTAGTATATTGAGTATGCAACTCACATGTTGTGATGTAGCGACCCTTGAAGGCTTCAGGGGCCACAGGTGACCTGCTGAGACAGCTGAGTGAAGGAGGGGTGGAGAGAGCCCGCCGGCCCTGATCACCCCAATCGCCTGTCGCACGCAGTGAAGCGGAACTCTCAAGACGTTAGGGAGATGGGGGAGACGGGGGAGACAGGGAGGGAATCACCTGGTGACACCGTCACAAAGCCTCCTACCCCTCTGCCACCTTGTCACACCCAATCTTCTACACCTCTATATCCCTACCAGGCCCCTCAGTCGTTCTGATTCAATTCCCTTCTCTTCTCCCCTGGATTGTGCACTTGCTCACTCCCTGTCATAGGTTAAAGCATTGGATTGGTATAAGCATGTGCGAGAGGTAGAATCCAATATATTTCCACCAGTCCATTTCTGAGATCACATTGAGGGGTAGTGAACGAATGCTCACTTCTGTAGACTGTAGGCAGCCTCTCGTGTAGTTGTGCCTTGGTCCCTGGGAGTGACTTCATCATGCAGTAAGTGTAACTGTTCCTTACTCCACCCTGTGGACAGAGCTGTGTTGGTCAGTCAGCCAGCTCAAGGACTTTCCTTCAGTGTACAGTAAGCTAGGCAGGCCAGCCAGACCCATTATGGGATCACTGCTAGGGCAGCAGACCACAGCGGTCAGACCAGTTCATGGGAACTCCTCCATTTTTCATAGGAGGGATATTTCAATGTCTACATCCGGGTTGGGCCAAGTTCAGTTTAATGAATTTAAATGATTCATGAATTGAAAATGGCCCATTGTTTAATATGATGATTTTTTAGATTCATGAATTGACTGAATTGGATTTACACATTTATTGAGTATTTATATGACACATAATAGTTGCTTTGCCTTTTGGGCATACCCTGTGATTTCAGTGTAAAACAATTAGAGGTTATTCACTATTCCCTACTAACCTGAATCGTCTGTTTTTATCTAGTGGTTTCATCCAGTTATGTATGGCTCTGGTTGCATCCATCTGACTGCTGTAATTTTTTTTATTGTGCCATTTCCTTTCTGTTTCCTTAAAGCCAGAGGAGGAAAGTGACGGGGAAGATTATCTTTGTAACACCCCTGCCTGCGCTGCATCACTGTATTTTCTCTCCCTGTGTGAGTGGATTTCATGGTTGAGGGTGCAATCTGAAACAGGATTAGCGCTACATTAGGTGTGGGAAAGTGTTAAGCGACTCCGGTGAAGAGGCGACTCCGGGATGCTGACCTTCTAGGCAGAGTTGCAAAGAAAAAGCCATATCTCAGACTGGCCAATAAAAAGAAAAGATTAAGATGGGCAGTCTGAGATATGGCTTTTTCTTTGCAACTCTGCCTAGAAGGTCAGCATCCTGGAGTTGCCTCTTCACTGTTGACGTTGAGACTGGTGTTTTGCGGGTACTATTTAATGAAGCTGCCAGTTGAGGACCTGGCAGCTTCATTATCTTTTAGATCTTCTGAGTGTAATTTAATTTCACTTTAGTTTACTATCTACTTCACTTTCTTTGGCATTATTAACATACGTTTCCCATGCCAATAAAGCCCTTAAATTGACATCGAATTGAATTGAGAGAGAGGAAGAGAGTGAGGGAGATGACTGCTATTAAGTGGCCTTAGAGCAAAGATTGGGCTCACAGTTGAGTACCTAAACAGTACAGAGACAGAATGCAGTCTGGTCAAAGTCAAATCCAGAAGGGTTTTTAAAAAGGAGACTCATATTTATTGCAAAGTATTGAGTGGTCCAGACTGTGTGCCATGACCTATAATTATTGTTATGTTCAATGGACATGAGAGTCTACTCTTCTGACATGCCTAATTGGAGCTATAGTCAGTCAGTTGGTCGTTGTTGCTCAACACAAGGGTGGGAGTGTCATCATCACCCCATCCCAGTAAACACATCAGTAGTAATCCTGGCTGGTTTAGGTAGGTAGGTTACACTGTAAAAAAATCCTGTTGTTTTAACGGTAACTTACTGGCAGCCAGTTACCTGTAAGTTACTGTAAAAAATATAAACTTCACAGTAATGTGCTGTTAAACTAAAGTTTCTTTTGAATTTACAGTAACATAATGTACCTTTTTTACAGTAATGTACAGGAATGTTTTTTTGTAAGTACAGTATGCTACAGTAAATTCCAAAGAAACTTTAATTTAACAGTACATTACTGTAAACATTACAGTAATGTACTGTTAAACTAAATCTTTGGAATTTACGGTAACATAGTGTACTTTTTTTATTTTTAAAAGTAATTTACAGATAACTGGCTACCAGTAAGTTAACATAAAAACAACAGTTTTTTTTTTTACAGTGTAGTTACCTGGCAGTTGATTGGTTCAAAGATCTACTCTCACTGATTTCTCTCCTGTTGTTGTTGTTGTTGTTGTTGTCTGACTCTAGAGCTGGAATTTCCATGGTTGTTTGTCAGTGCCAATGTCCAACAGCTTAGCTTGCTTCAGGCCACACCAGATCACTACACACATCTGCTCAGCTCAGCTCCACTCAACTCAGCTGGCAGTGGCTCAGTGTTTGCATTCCATAGGATAGTAGTCATACCTCATTCCAGTTACAACTTCACTGCGGTGCATAAAAATATCCTCTCCAGACCGCAGGGCAGGGGCCATGTGTTTTGAATTACCCCTCTGTTTCTCATTTACAGCATCTCTCCCTCATTTAACCCTCTCTCTCTCTTTCTTTCACCATCTCCTCCCCTCCTGTTTTTGTTCCCCCTCTCCTTCACTCTCTCGCGCTCTACTCTTCCTCCTCTTCTCTCCCTCCCCTTCTCTCACACCCCCTCCCTCGCTCCCCTCTCTCCCCCTCCTTTTATTGCCCCCCCACTCTCTCTCTCTTTCCCTCTCTGTCACTCTTACCCTCTCTTTCCCTCTTCCCCCCTCTCTCTCTTTCCTTTTCTGTCAATCTCACCCTCTCCTTCCCTCCTCTTCTCCCACCCCTCTCTCTTTCACATCTTATGGTGTGATAGACCTGTTTAGTCACCATGAAAACATTCCACTATAGGAGCATTTGAGGATATGGTTGCCCCTGACAACCAAACTGTCAATAGTGGGGGTAACATCACCACCTACCACTGGGGGATTTTCCATTGAAAAAAGGGTAATGGGGTTATAGAATATAATATATTATAGAACAGAATAGCGTATAGTAGAACAGAATAGAATATAGTAGAATATAATTAAATCAAGTAGAATATAAAATAATAAAGTGGAACATAATAGAATATAGTAGCAAATAATATAAGAACTTTATATCAAACTTCAGGTGCATAACAGGCAAATCCCCCTTCATTTTATAGAATAACAGCCAATGCATATATGTAGAGAGACACTATTAGTTGGAAGGAGTTCAGTATGGATACCCCACAACTTGAACCCAATGAGGGGTCAGTCCGCGGGCGCCAATTGAGTGTGACATTCACAATTATCACTCCCGCCTCTCTCTCTCTCTGCTGGGAGAAAACACCCGTGCAGAGAAAGGATAGTATGTAATGAAACCGCGAGCCAATTATTATTTCAAAGGATATGTAATTGAGAATTTTCTGACTTTCTTGTCTGACTGCAATGCATAGGGAATCTGCGTAGGGAATCTGGCAGACGTTCATGCATAAATTAAGAAATGTATTTGTAGCATTAATTAACCCGGTCATAATTACATATTATTTGTTCGATAATAAATACATATTATAATTATTCTATACAGTCTTGGCAGTTCATATAACTGAACTGACGTGCACAATACGAAATTAGAGGTTTATAGATGCAGCACTCTTGAGGTGAACATGTCATGCTTATCCCAATCTTTCTCAGCAACAGGTAGACATTTGACCACTGACTGACGATCATATGCAGCACATGGAAGAGCATCACACTTCGGATAGCTAAAGCACACTATTTCGTTCCCCGTCAATTGCTATTTTATTTAGGCATTCTTGCTTATTCCCAAATCAATAAACATCAATAAAACAATGCAATAACATTTCTCAAGAGATTTTTTTTAACTGTGAATAAAAATGCATAAATGCCTTTATTCTCTATATGGAATAGCAATGTGAAACGATCTATACAGAATAAAATAGATATTCCCTTTCGCTAAACCTGTTATAGAGGGAGTGACTTTATCCAAGCCTAATATAATTATGTGTAAGCAGCACTTATTTATTCAACGCTGCAGTCTAGTCGATTGATGCTCACGGACGGAGACACACTGGTGTACCAATGTGGAAGGAATAGGGTATGTTAATAATCAACAAATCTAACGAAATAAGGAAGGTTAATTGTATTTAATGCATTTATGGAAGGGCGTCTTCGTCGCGTGAGAGAAGGAAGACACAAACAGAGCATGCTCCACGAGCCGACCACGAGACTTTTCTCGTCTGGAATTCTGCGGGTTTATAAATGATTCATGGAGCGAGCCTATTTTTAAGCGGAGTAATTGCGCGCAGCTCGCACAGTCACTCAGTGTGTTACTATCAGCTATGAGTGCGTGTGCTGTTTTCGCGTGAGCGCTTGCGTGTAAGTGAAAGCTGGTCACCAATCTACAGGGGAGACGGAGAGGAGAGGAGATTCCAGACGAAAGAAACTGTGAGCTTGAGCAGAATTCGTGAAAGAAAGTCAAATTGATTTGGCTTTAATTCTGGGGTTTGATAGAATATATCGTCCAGTCCTGCCAGTCCAGCCGTTGGTCAAGGGAATCAACTGTTGCTGCAGCCGACCAGTTTTTAAAGGGACATTAGGCTATTCACAACTCACCAAGTCCGTGGTGCTGACTCTGAATCTGGACATGGGTTTGAGAATGAATTTTTAACCATCACCTGGACCTGGTTTATTTATTGTGCTGCGCGCACCCGGCGGCTGGATGCATGTTGTTCAAGGTCTGTTCTGATACTGCATAGAGAATACATGCTCTTCCAGAATGATCCTACTCCACGCCTCTCCTGGCTTTTTGATATTGGTTTATCATATTTTTCTATCAGTCAGTAACAGTTGCTTGTAGGCAAGGAGGCACATTTGGGCTATTTAAACAATTCCAAAGGCAGTTGGATTATAGTGGATAAAAAAAAAAAATTGTGACCTTGCCTTTTCAGCGTTAATCCAGGAGGATAGATGCTGATGATGGAGAATAACGGCATGGACGCGCATCAGGTTGGAATCAATCCTGAATACGAGCTGGAGGGCCGGCCGCGGTCATGCACTTGGCCGCTGCCGCCATGTCCGGAGGATTTCCCTCGGGGAGTGGATGAAGCAAATCGAGGTCTGCCCCTGGCATCTGTCAAACTGGAGCAGCTTCAGTACAACGTGCCGGCATGCCGCGGTGGAGCAGCCGAGGGAAGAGGTGGCTCACCGGCGGAGCTCAAACATCCAACCCGCGCCCCGGTCCCCATCGCAGCCGGCGCTCCTACATGCATGTCTGGGGCTGGCCTCGACGTGGCCGGCCAGCTGCGCAAAGCCAAGTCGTCCCGGAGGAACGCGTGGGGAAACCAGTCGTACGCGGACCTCATCACGCGTGCCATTGAGAGTGCCCCCGAGAAGAGACTCACTTTGTCGCAGGTTTACGATTGGATGGTGCGCTTTGTCCCTTATTTCAAGGATAAAGGCGACAGCAATAGTTCAGCTGGATGGAAGGTACAGTAACATAGCCTACTTGAAATTCATAATAATTAGCCTCTATATGGTGATGGTGTGTGTGTTGATAGGGGGTAGTGTATATGTCACTGTCTTTCCATAAAATACATTTTAGACCTTGATCACTTCATTTGGGTTGTGCATCTTAACTACACATGGTTGTTCAGTCTTCAGCCATACTAATTGACGGCTCTCAACTGATGGTTAAAGCAAATTACTTGTTCCTATTAAACGATTTCTGGCTTTCGCATTTCCCCACATTCACAACCGCTACTCTCCACGGTGCAGTCAGTCAGTCAGTGTGTAGAAAGGGGCGGTGAGCTGGGACTGAGAGGGAGGCGGAGAGGGAAATGTGTTACTGGGTTCATCCTATTTTACAGTCTATAGGCGATGCATAGCAGAGCAGAGAAAATCAGTACCAATATTAACGCATTGTTTGTGCTATGGTGGACAATACTGTCTGCGCGCTGCACTGTGATGCATCCATGTCATGCTTTCATTAAAATGAGATTATCTGATTGTAGAAGTGACTGAGTGACGGCATGTTCATTTCGAACTCAACGTTGTTTCATCTCTGGCTCTCAAGCCATATGTAGAGGAGAGGAATAACGGGTCACGCGGGTCACAGAAAGTCATGAGTGTGTCCGGGTCAGTTCTGTTCCTTGGGTTCAGATCCGCAACGCCACGCACGAGCCACGCCGCTTGGCTAGTCTTGGTTAACCCTCAACGAACTAGAGCTACCCCGTCCCCTTCTATTCATTGCGCGCTTTGTAAGATTACGCACGGGCTATGGAATTTGATGCTTTTTGTAACAGAAAAAAAGGCACAATAACGGGAGATGATGACAGGAAGTCACTCCACAACAGATGAAAATAGAGATTATCCTTTAAATTCAAATGTATATGGGTTTAATCTAATAGACGACAGTTTGTGCAATCTACATCACTTTTTGTGTGAGGATTATATTGGCACAGTGATTGTGGACTGGATTCTTTGTTCTATAGGGCCTATTTGTTCAAGTCATATAGGCCTAGTCCTACCTCTCCAAGCCCTACTCCCATTTAATGGTTGAAAGACAGATTTGAATATATGCTCATATTTTACAAAGGGTTTATCAGGAGGATCAATTCTAGACAGATTGCACTCACCCATTTTATCAGGCCCTTAGACTTTAGGTCATATATTTTAGCTCTGGTTTTCTTTAGGGCTTGTTTTGAGTCAACCACCTGGTTTATACACAGAGGTTATGCTGTTTAATACACCCCTCATCTTCCTAACTGTCACTTTGTTATGGTTTTCTGGTAAACGAACACACACACACACACACACACACACACACACACACACACACACACACACACACACACACACACACACACACACACACACACACACACACACACACACACACACACACACACACATGTTTTCTGTTTTCTCAAATGCTCCTTCCCTGGCATCTCTCTCTCTCATTCAATATACGACAATCATAACATTCTGAGAAAGAAAGCGGTATTAAGAGAAATAATTAATCTAAATGAAATCACCATTTCATTTAGGTCTAAGTAAGTACAGGGGATAGGAGTACTCCAATTGTTAGGGTTAGGTTTTAAATAGGATTTAAAATAGGCTTAATTCTCCAGGCCCTGTGTGTGTGTGTGTCAATCTATGTGTGTGTGTGTGTGTGTGTGTGCTGCCCAGGGATGCCTAGCTGTATGCCAGCTCAGATTCCTCCACAGGGCTTTGTGTGTAACAAGGGCTTTGATTGGCTGGTTTGGCAGCAATCTGATAGGCTGAGAGGGCGAAAACAACTTGATTCAATCTTAATAACGGTGTTAAAAACAGGCACACGTGCACGCACATGTTGGACTGTTAGGCTGTAACAGTTGGCAATGGGTTTAATAAGATTTTAAGCACATAAAAACACACACTCGCACAGAAACAAACACACGTACATGTGAATGCACACACACACACACACACACACACACACACTGTACATTAAACATGATCATCCACATCACTAAGTTGTTGATGAGATGAGAGGAATAAGAGAAGAAATGTAGATGGATGGATGGATGGATGGATGAATGGATGAATGGGAGGATGATCAAATCAGATACAGTGGTAGCTGCCGGTTATTAAAAGCAGTCTTTAATAGTTGTTGTGAAATGGGTCGTTCCACCAATTCGGTGCCTCTTGAGAAGTGTAACTTGGTACAAAAGAACTTGTTTCACCTAATTTTTACATTCTGTCATAAAGAGCACATGTTCAACTTTAGAAAAAACACATTTTCCCATGTCAAGAGGTTAAATTAAAAAAAGACTATAGTAAGTGCCTATTAAGTGCCAAATAAAGTAACAGGGTTGACAATTTAATCTTAAATCAGCCATAAATCCCATTGTGACAGGTGGAATGGAAGCGTATTGGGTGCAACAGGGAGTGGCAATGGAATGCAAACTTGACAAAAAACAAAAAACCTTTCTAGCCTGTCTAGACGTGTGAAGCTCGACCCTCTCAGTTTTCAACCACAAACACCAGAAAATTGCCAAAAAGAGTAAAACTTGCTCACCTGCTTTTACACTCTGATTTGACTATGAGATGGTCAATGTTTCTTTTGAAAAAAATATTTGAAAATAAATAGTTTCAGGTGAGGTGTTTTGACCATGTCTGTTGTACACTGAGTGTACAAAACATTAGGAACACCCCCTTTTGCCCTCAGAACAGCCTCAATTCGTCGGGGCATGGACTACAAGGTGTCGAAAGCATTCCACAGGGATCCTGGCCCATGTTTCCTCCAATGCTTCTCACAGTTGTGTCAAATTGGCGGGATGTCCTTTGGGTAGTGGACCATTCTTGACACACACGGGAAACTGTTGAGCATGAAAAACCCAGCAGCATTGCAGTTCTTGAAACACTTAAACCGATGCGCCTGGCAACTACTACCATACCCTGTTCAAAGGCACTTCAATCTTTTTGTACATGGAACCCAAAGGGGTTCTATCTGGAATCAAAAAAATTATACCTGGAACCAAAAAGGATTCTCCAAAGGGTTCTCCTATGGGGACAGCTGAATAACCCTTTTAGGTACTAGGTAGCACCTTTTTTTTCTGAAAGTGTAGGAGGTTGAATCCACTGGGTGGCTGTGTGTGGTGGTTTATCACTCACATCCCTGTGAGGGGGATCTGGTGGTGTACTGTATACCGTATTGTTATGTACTTGACACTGGTTTCATACAGGAAGTGGGCCTGTGTGCATGTGTGTGTGTGCGTGTGCGTGTGTGTGTGTGCAAGGCGACAATTGTCTAATGAGGCAGGCTACACAGACACTGCCAGCCAGGCAGAAATATAATGTTCTCATCTGAAGTGATGACTTGGTTACTTTTGACATGTTGAGAAGTTGAAAGGTACACAGAGCGGGCACATGGGCAAATGGCTCAGCTCTGCTGAGATTTTAAGCAGGAAACAGAGAGACAGAGAGAATGAGAGAGAAAGAGAGAGACAGAGAGATGGTGAGGGAGCGGGAGAGATGCAGAAAGAGAGATGCAGAGAGCAGAAGAGACAGAGAGACAGAGAGAAATGGAGAGAGAAAGAGAGAGGGAGATTGAGAGTGGGAGAGAAAGTGGTGGTGGTCTCAGTCCCAGTCCCCAGCTGCTGAACACATTAATCGCTAGCAGACTTAACGCCTGACTGTGATGCTCCAGCCCCTAGCAGAAGAGAGTGGAGAAGAGCCCATACGGAAAAGTATAGCCTTATATATCAAATAACGTGACATATTTTCAATTATAAACTGGGTGGTTCAAGCCCTGAATGCTGATTGGCTGACAGACGTGGTATATCAGACCGTTTACCATGGGTATGACAAAACATGTATTTTTACTGCTCTAGTTATGTTGGTAACCAGTTTGTAATAGCAATAAGGCACCTCGGGGGTTTGTGGTATGTGGCCAATATACCACGGCTAAGGGCTGTATCCAGGCACTCCTGCGTTGTGCATAAGAACAGCCCTTAGCCGTGGTATATTTGTCACGATCGTCTAAAACAGGAGACCAAGGCGCAGCGTTGCGAGTGAACATGATGACTTTAATAGTAAAGCACGTCAATACAAAACAAAAGACGATAGTGAAGTCCAACAGTGACAATGACTGAACTTGGAACAAAAACCCACCGCCACAAGGTGAAAACACACAGTATAAATATGGCTCCCAATCAGAGATAACGAGCCGACAGCTGACACTCGTTACCTCCGATTGGGAGTCACTGACCAAACACGGAAACAAAACCAAAACCAAACACAACAAATGAACACACCCTAACCCAACACAACCAAATGAATACACCCTGGCTCAAACAACACAGTCCCGGAACCAGAGCGTGACAGTACCCCCCCCTAAAGGCGCGGACTGCGACCGCGCCTCAACTAGGGCTAACCAAGGGAGGGCTGGGTGGGCATACCTCTTCGGCGGTGGTTCTGGCTCTGGTCGTGGTCCCCACCCCACCATAGTCACTACCCGCTTTCGTAGCCTCCTCCAACTGACCCCCACCGGATTAAGGGGCAGCACCGGACTAAGAGGCAGCACCGGACTAAGGGGCAGCACCGGACTAAGGGGCAGCACCGGACTAAGGGGCAGCACCGGACTAAGGGGCAGCACCGGACTGAATGGCAGATCCTGGCTGGCTGGCTCTGGCGGATCCTGGCTGGACGGCTCATGGCTGGCTGACGGATCTGGCTGCTCATGGCTGGCTGACGGATCTGGCTGCTCATGGCTGGCTGACGGATCTGGCTGCTCATGGCTGGCTGACGGATCTGGCTGCTCATGGCAGGCTGACGGATCTGGCTGCTCATGGCTGGCTGACGGATCTGGCTGCTCATGGCAGGCTGACGGATCTGGCTGCTCATGGCTGGCGGAAGGCTCTGGCTGATCCTGTCTGGCGGAAGGCTCTGGCTGATCCTGTCTGGCGGAAGGCTCTGGCTGATCCTGTCTGGCGGAAGGCTCTGGCTGATCCTGTCTGGCGGAAGGCTCTGGCTGATCCTGTCTGGCGGAAGGCTCTGGCTGATCCTGTCTGGCGGAAGGCTTTAGCGGCTCCGGTCTGGCGGACGGCTCTGAAGGCTCATGGCAGACGGGCGGCTTATGCAGCGCTTGGCAGACGGACAGTTCAGACGGCGTTGGGCAGACAGGCAGTTCAGGCGCCTTTGGGCAGACGGGCAGTTCAAGCGCCGTTGGGCAGACGGGCAGTTCAGGCGCCGTTGGGCAGACGGGCAGTTCAGGCGCCGTTGGGCAGACGGTCAGTTCAGGCGCCGTTGGGCAGACGGCAGACTCTGGCCGGCCGAGACGCACTATAGGCCTGGTGCGTGGTGCCGGAACTGGTGGTCCCGGGCTGAGGACACGCATCTCAGGGCTAGTGCGGGGAGAAGGAACAGGGCATGCTGGACCCTGGGGACGCACATAAGGCCTAGTGCGTGGTGCCGGAACTGGTGGTCCCGGGCTGAGGACACGCATCTCAGGGCTAGTGCGGGGAGCAGGAACAGGCCGGGCTGGGCTGGCGACGCACACCGTAGACTTGGTGCGGGTGGCAGGAACAGGCCGGACCGGGCTGGCGACGCGCACCGTAGGTTTGGTGCGAGTGGCAGGAACAGGCCGGGTCGGGCTGGCGACGCACACCGTAGGCTTGGTGCGGGTGGCAGGAACAGGCCGGGTCGGGCTGGCGACGCACACCGTAGGCTTGGTGCGGGTGGCAGGAACAGGCCGGGCTGGGCTGGCGACGCACACCGTAGACTTGGTGCGGGTGGCAGGAACAGGCCGGACCGGGCTGGCGACGCGCACCGTAGACTTAGTACGTGGAGCAGGAACCGGCCGGGCTGGACTGGCGACGCACACCGTGGGCTTGATGCGTGGAGTAGGAACAGGCCGGTCCGTACTGGGAACACACACCACTGGCTTTAACTGGGGATCAGGAACGGGCCGGACCGGACTGGTAACACACATCAGTCTCTCACGCCGTGCCTCAACAACTTCCCTTCCTCTACTCGCCAATGGCTCCCGTAATCCGATAGCCTTCTCTCCACATCTCCCTGTGGCAGCCTCCTGCTGCCCAACCGCCCAAGCCATGTGCCCCCCCCCAAAAACTTTTTGGGGTTGCCTCTCGTCCCTCCGACGATGGCCCTGCCGACGCCGTTGCTCCTCTCTCCGTCGCCTCTCCACTGTCTCGCTCCATGGACGGCGATCCATCCCCTCCAGGATTTCCTCCCAAGTCCAGGACCCTTTTCCGTCCAAAATCTCCTCCCATGTCCAGACCCTTTGCTCCTGGACACGCTGCTTGGTCCTTTGATGGTGGGTTTTTCTGTCACGATCGTCTTTTGTTTTGTATTAACGTGCTTTATTAATTAAAGTCATCATGTTCACTCGCAACACTGCGCCTTGGTCTCCTGTTTTAGACGATCGTGACAATATTGGCCATATACCACACCCCCTCAGGCCTTATTGCTTAAATATATTATCATATATTTAAAACACATATTTAAATGTGACATACATTTTAAAATGTATGATCATATATTTTAATAACATATATAAATCTCACACCCCCATACAAAAAATAATAATATAGATTTTTGTATTGTATTTTCATAATGCAAAATGTACTCAGAACATTAGTTTTTTTTGTTCAATGCATTTTTTGCTTTGAAATGAGAGGCAGAGTATTGGTGGTTACCCACTGGGCACACATTGGTTGAATCAACGTTGTTTCCACGTCATTTCAATGAAATTACATTGAACCCAGTGGGTAGCTAGCTAGGGAGATGGTGAAACCTACGGTACAGGTTTAAGCCTGATTCACAAAATAGGGCCTAACCGAGCTGTACTGGCCTGGTTATACAGCCACCATAGTTGCTGGAACCATATTGAAAAAAGGACAATGTGAAAAGAAAATATCAGAGCCAGCACAGTACAGTGTGCTTTGGCCCTGCAGTGTGGATCTAATGGGTTGAGCAGGCCCTGTAGTGTGAATGATGCATTAGAGAGGTTCCCTGTGCTGTGCCAGCCAGGCTGGTTGGCGTGGGTTCAACAGAAATCCCTCTGCATCGTTTCTCCGTTATTGTTATTATCACAGACACAGCAGAAGGAGAGAGAGCTCTCGAGTTGGCGGGCTTGGCACTGAGTCCACGGCGGGGGATGGAGGGATGAATGGAGACATGGAGGGATGGAGGAAGGAGGAGTGGGGGGTTCTTGTCTGAGAATGGGACTCTAGAGGTCCATCCTATAGTAAAGCATCGCCTCATAAGTCTTTTGAATGGAGGGAAATGGATAGAGGGGAAAAAGAGGAGGGAAGACAAGTGTTGGAAAGCATACGCATATTTAGCAGATGTTATTGCGGGTGAAGCGAAATGCTTGTGTTCCTAGCTCCAACAGTGCAGTAATATCTAACAATACACAAAACACACACAAATCTAAAAGTAAAAGAAATATTAGGACGAGCAATGCCAGAGTCCGGAGTATAAATATATATATATATATATATATATACACTACCGTTCAAAAGTTTGGGGTCACTTAGAAATGTCCTTGTTTTCGAAAGAAAAGCAATTGTTTTGTCCATTAAAACAATATCAAATTGATCAGAAATACAGTGTAGACATTATTAATGTTGTAAATGGCTATTGTAGCTGGAAACGGCTGATTTTTAATGGAATATCTACATAGGCGTACAGAGGCCCATTATCAGCAACCATCAGTCCTGTGTTCCAATGGCACGTTGTGTTTGCTAATCCAAGTTGATCATTTTAAAAGGCTAATTGATCATTAGAAAACCCTTTTGCAATTATGATAGCACAACTGAAAACTGTTGTGCTGATTAAAGAAGCAATAAAACTGGCCTTCTTGAGACTAGTTGAGTATCTGGAGCATCAGCAATTGTGGGTTCAATTACATGCTCAAAATGGCCAGAAACAAATACTTTTCTTCTGAAACTTTTTCTGAAACTTCCATGTGAGAAATTGCCAAGAAACGGAAGATCTCGTACAACGCTGTGTACTACTCCCTTCACAGAACAGCACAAACTGCCTCTAACCAGAATAGAAAGAGGAGTGGGAGGCCCCGGTGCACAACTAAGCAAGAGGACAAATACATTAGAGTGTCTAGTTTGAGAAACAGACGCCTCACAGGTCCTCAACTGGCAGCTTCATTAAATAGTACCCGCAAAACACCAGTCTCAACGTCAACAGTGAAGAGGTGACTCCGGAATGCTGACCTTCTAGGCAGAGTTGCAAAGAAAAAGCCATATCTCAGACTGGCCAATAAAAATAAAAGATTAAGATGGGCAGTCTGAGATGGTTAAGTGTGCCTTGAATTCTAAATAAATCCAAAACAGTGTCACCAGCAAAGCAACCCCACACCATCACACCTCCTCCTCCATTCTTCACAGTGGGAACCACACATACAGAGATAATCCGTTCACCTACTCTGCGTCTCACAAAGACACGGCGGTTGGAATCATCAGACCAAAGGACAGATTTCCACCGGTCTAATGTTCAATGCTTGTGTTTCTTGGCCCAAGCAAGTCTCTTCTTCTTCTTGGTCCTTTTGTAGTGGTTTCTTTGCAGTAATTTGTATACATCTGGCCCTTCATTGGACACTGTGTTAACAAACCTCCAAACGAGCTTCAATGCCATACAACAATCCTTCAGTAGCCTCCAACTGCTCTTAAACACTAGTAAAACTAAATGCATTCTTTTCAATCGAACGCTGCTGGCACCCGCCCACCCGACTAGAATCACCACTCTCGACGGATCTGACCTAGAGTATGTGGACAACTACAAATACCTAGGTGTCTGGTTAGACTGTAAACTCAACTTCCAGACTCACATAAAGAATCTCCAATCCAAAGTTAAATCTAGAATCGGCTTCCTATTTCGCAATAAAGCCTCCTTCACTCATGCTGCCAAACATGCCCTTGTAAAACTGACTATCCTACCGATCCTTGACTTCGGCGATGTCATTTACAAAATAGCCTCCAACACTCTACTCAGCAAATTGGATGTAGTCTATCACAGTGCCATCCGTTTTGTCTCCAAAGCCCCATACACTACCCACCACTGTGACCTGTACGCTCTTGTTGGCTGGTCCTCACTACATGTTCGTCGTCAAACCCACTGGCTCCAGGCCATCTATAAATCACTGCTAGGCAAATCCCCGCCTTATCTTAGCTCATTGGTCACCATAGCAGCACCCACCCGTAGTCTGCGCTCCAGCAGGTATATCTCACTGGTCATTCCCAAAGCCAACACCTCCTTTGGCCGCCATTCCTTCCAGTTCTCTGCTGCCAATGACTGGAACGAATTGCAAAAATCTCTGAAGCTGGAGACTCTTATCTCCCTCAATAACTTTAAGCATCAGTTGTCAGAGCACCTTACCGATCACTGCACCTGTACACAGCCCATCTGAAATTAGCCCACCCAACTACCTCATCCCTATATTGTTATTTATTTTGCTCTTTTGCACCCCAGTATCTCTATTTGCACATAATCTCTTGCACATCTAGCATTCCAGTGTTAATGCTATTGTAATTATTCTGCACTATAGCCTATTTATTGCCTTACCTCCATAACTTGCTACATTTGCACACACTGTATATATATTTTCTGTTGTATTTCTGACTTTATGTTTTTTACCCCATATGTAACTCTGTGTTGTTTTTATTGCACTACTTTGCTTTATCTTGGCCAGGTCGCAGTTGTAAATGAGAACCTGTTCTCAACTGGCTTACCTGGTTAAATAAAGGTGAAAAAAAAAAAAAACATTCGACCATGAAGGCCTGATTCACGCAGTCTCTTCTGAAAAGTTGATGTTGAGATGTGTCTGTTACTTGAACTCTGTGAAGCAATTATTTGGCCAGCAATTTCTGAGGCTGGGGCTGGTAACTCAAATTAACTTATCCTCTGCAGCAGAGGTAACTCTGGGTCTTACTTTCCTGTGGCGGTCCTCATGAGTGCCAGTTTCATCATAGCACTTGATGGTTTTTGCGACTGCACTTGAAGAAACTTTCAAGTCATGCGTGCATACATGCGTGCATAGTACATGCGTGCATAGTATATCTGAAGAATTAGTGGATAGAATAGTATATGTACAGCAATAGTTGAATAGGATGGCATTGACTAGAATACAGTATATACATACAGTATAAAATGGGTAAAACATTATGTAAACATTATTAAAGTGACCAGTGTTCCATGTGTACAGTCGTGGTCAAAAGTTTTGAGAATGACACAAATATTAATTTTCACAAAGTCTGCTGCCTCAGTTTTTATGATGGCAATTTGCATATACTCCAGAATGTTATGAAGAGTGATCAGATGAATTGCAATTAATTGCAAAGTCCCTCTTTGCCATGAAAATGAACTTAATCCCCCAAAAACATATCCACTGCATTTCAGCCCTGCCACAAAAGGACCAGCTGACATCATGTTAGTGATTCTCTCGTTAACACAGGTGAGAGTGTTGCCGAGGACAAGGCTGGAGATCACTCTGTCATGCTGATTGAGTTAGAATAACAGACTCGAAGCTTTAAAAGGAGGGTGGTGCTTGAAATCATTGTTCTTCCTCTGTTAACCATGGTTACCTGCAAGGAAACACGTGCCGTCATCATTGCTTTGCACAAAAAGGGCTTCACAGGCAAGGATATTGCCGCTAGTAAGATTGCACCTAAATCAACCATTTATCGGATCATCAAGAACTTCAAGGAGAGAGGTTCAATTGTTGTGAAG
>NC_139990.1:14969459-15046959 GCF_964263955.1 Coregonus lavaretus
GGGAGAGGCTAGAAGATAGGTAGAGGGACAAGGAGAGAGAGGGAGAAGGAGTGAGAGAGAGACAGAGAGAGAGAGAGAGGCAGACTGTGAGACAGTGATATTTTCCAGCCGAGTAGCTTCCTGTAGAACTGGCCGTTTGAATCAGGCCAAATGTCAAGTGCTACTCTGCTGGCACCAACACACTCAGATCAGATAACCATCCCTCTGCTCTGATCAAAGAGGAACAACGACGGGTATCTTCACAGGGTTTTCTCTTCCTTTTATTGTTAATTTTTTTCTTTTTGACTTGAGATGGCGAGATGGCCTATTTTTGTAACTGGACTGTAATTTCGTGTCTGGCCCCAGCGTGCACTCGCTTGTGTGTTGAGCTTCTCGTGAGTCTGTGTGTGTGTGTGTGTGTGTGTGAAGCACACATGATGAAGTACAAGATGATGTACAGAATGACCTGTAATATCACTTGAACTGGTCTCCTTCTAGCCAGGTCACGCATGATACAAGTCAGTATTCGACGTCCATCCATGTCTGAGGACATCGGGAGATGGCGTGGAAACGGCCACAAGGGGCAACAGTGAGAGCTGTTACCTTCAAGTAGGTTTCGGTTGTGGACGGGGATGGTGGGTCGTCATAAGCATCTGCCTCTGATTCCAAAGGTGCAAGTTCAAATCCAGCGCTAGAAAGTTGTTTTTAAGATTTTTGTTTTAAGCCTTTCCAAAATCTTAACCCTTACCTTAACCATTCGGCGTTCATGCCTAACCTTAAAAATGCAGAGTTAATGCCTAAACTTAACCTTAAACACTTCAAAATTTGACATTTGTAACAACTTCGAAATCTGACATTTGAGAAACATGGATGAACGTGTAATTCTGACGTGAGACTGTGAGAGGTAGTTTCTCCTTCATGATTGGTGAGGCACAACATACATACATACATACATACATACAATACATACATACATACAACATACATACATACATACATACATACATACATACATAATAAAATACAGTTTATATTTATTGGTTGAGAAGATGGGTTCTGTGCTGTGGCCCTTTGACCCCCTCAGTATCTTTATTACAGAGACATGATGATGCTTCTATTACAATCTCATTCTATACATAATCTATATTGAGAATTATACTTTTTTGGGACAAGCAAAATATCAATTTCTTTTCTAAAATGATGTGTCTGATCATCTGTGACCGTAAAATAAAACAAAAGAGAACATAGACTTGTTTTGTTCCTGTTTATTTGTGTGTGTGTGTGTGTATGTGTGTCTGCCTGTGTGTGTGCGTGCGTGTGTACATGCATGCATGAGTGTGTATCCGCTCGTTCATTTATTTGTGTGTGTGTGTGTGTGTGTGTGTATTGCTTCATAGACACACTGCTGTGCATTAGGTGTGCCAGCCAACCCTGGCAGTACACCCCCTGTCATTATTACCATACTATAGCTGTATATCCTGACACATCGCAGCAGTAAAGTAGGTCTCTTGGTGTGTATGTGGGGGAGTGAGCCGGTAGGGGGCAAGAGAAATGGAGGGATATGTGAGTGGGTGAGAGTGAAATGGCTATCAGAGGTGACTTTCAGTGGGATAAACTCTCATAACATCCATAAACACAAACACACACACATAAACATATTAGCTCACGTACATAATAAAAACAGACCAAATGAGTTGTGTGTGTAGTGCTAGCTAGCAGGTGTGTTGTGTGTGTATGTGTGTGTGTATGTGTGTGTGTGTATGTGTGTGTGTGTACCAGCCATAAAGTGGTGTGAAAGTGCTGACGCTCAGAGAGACATTCTTGGAGCTGAGCGATCCCCTGCAGGCCTAGTAACCTTGAGCTCCATCCCCCAGCCACAGTGAATCAAGCCAGGCATACCAGACAGACAGTGTGTCCCTGTCCACAGCCCGGTCCACACACATACACGCACAGCCCCCTCCGGAGCCCAGCAGGGGGCCCCTAGCCTCTGGCCTGACTACAACCTGCCTGAGACCCCCCAGTGTGTGAGCGTGCTACTGGCCTAACCTGTCTACTGCGTGATGAGAGAGAGAGAGAGAGAGAGAGAGAGAGAGAGAGAGAGAGAGAGAGAGAGAGAGAGAGAGAGAGAGAGAGAGAGAGAGAGAGAGAGAGAGAGAGAGAGAGAGAGAGAGAGAGAGAGAGAGAGAGAGAGAGAGAGAGAGAGAGAGAGAGAGAGAGAGAGAGAGAGACCAGCCTTCACTCGCTCCATTCATCTATATTTCACAGTATTTTCAATTAGTGTCAATGTAGTTGGAGAGAGAGAGAAAGAGAGAGAGAAAGAGAGGCTGATAGAAAGAGACAGAAAAGGAGACATGTCTCTGTGGGTTGTCTGCTCCAGGTCACTGTGTCCTGGTGATGCCCTCTCTCTGTTCCCTTTCTACCCCAGCCGGCGGACTCCTGCCTGAGCAGATCTGAGGAAGGGAGGGGGTCCTACTTCCAGAGAAGGGGGTCCTATATCTGGACCACAATGCTGTCTGGGTAGGGCTAGGGGAGGACAGGGAAGAGACTGAGGGAGGAAAGAGGTAGAGCAGAGACAGGGGGGAGACTGGGGGAGGATAATGGGAGAGTAGAGACAGGGAGGTGACTGGGGGAGGATAATGGGAGAGCAGAGACAGGGAGGAGACTGGGATATCAGAGGATAGAGAATAGAGGAGGGACTTCCCTGCAGTTTGGAACAGCTGTGATCTGCAGTCGCCTGGTTCTCCAGGGGATCCAGTCTGCAGAGAGAAGACATGAGGCCCCAGGCATAACCCCAGGCTATTCACAGCAGCCATATGCCCAGCTAGGGAGGAGTACAGACTATGGATGAGGCCCTATGTTACCGTATGACTGGGAATCAATGGCTGGAGTGTTGAGAGGAGACAGAGACCAGAGAGGGACTGAGGAGTGTTGTGTTATGTGATTAGAGTTAGGAAACCGAGAGGGAATGAGAAGGCTATTGTTGTGTTGTCGGTGACCAGCCCAGGCCAGGTCAAACCGAGGCTATGTTAGAGACGCCCCCTGAGCACCAAGACAGACAACTATGATGTCAAACATCTCCATGGTCTGTTAGACCAGACCGTACATGAAAGCAGAACCAGCTACTGTAACTGCAGGGGAAACGAAGCGCCAAGCAAAGTGACGGGTAGAGTAGGAAATTAATTAACGTTCTGAAGCAGAGCTGTACCTGCCTCTGGGAGAAGGAAGGACAGAGGGGAGGAGAGGGGCTTTCCGCTCTCAAAATCATTGAAGTCGTGGGTCTGCCTCTCCGAGACCAGCCAGCCAGACAGGCGGGCGGTGAACCCGCGGCAGTTAGCTGCATATGAAAGTGTAATGAGATGTCTACTGCCTTGCATAGAACCATCATCTCTCTCTCTCTTCCATGCAAGCTGGACCAGGATGGTGAGGAAGCGTGTGGTATGATGTCACTGACACCTGGGGAATAGCAGAGCAGAGTGGCCTGGTGAACGATACAGAGCCGGAGGACAAGCAGTGTGTGTTGTGTGTGTTGTGTGTGTGTGTGCGTGTGTGCATGCGTGTGTGTGCATGCGTGTGTGTATCAGAGCAGCGGTGATGGGAGGACGAGGAGATGGATGCAATCTGCCCTGTTGGCCTATCTAGCCATGCCTACTTCCTCTCTCCCTGTCTCAGATTCTGTCTGGTTGTGCATATTCCATGCAGTTTGGATAATATTTTCCAACAAAGGTGTAGGCAGACTGGTCATAGGTTTACTACTTCATGTGTGATGTGGTTTTGTCATACTCATCTTCATATCCACAACATTCTATTCTCTGGTAGAGCTCACTGTGTGCCCAGCTACTACCTGCCCCAGGGACTCAAAAAACATCACTTTATTACAACGTCCACCTCTACCATCTAAGCTGGAATAACTGTTTGTTTGATTACACACCTTTTTTGGTCTGAGACCAGTTAATTCAGTTAGTTGAGATAGACTGTCGTACAGGACCTAAGGGAGCTGTAGCTCTGGATAGTGATGGGATGTTGTACTGTTGTAGGCCTAAGTCAACGCGTTAAAACAGAATGATAAAATAAGAACAATGAACCTAGCACTAGTAGCCTACACTTAAGGTGAATTGAAAACAAAACACTACATTTTAAGTGAGAAGTAGGCATTGGTCTGAAGATGAAAAAGAAAGGAAATTCATGAGTACCACAATGCCTTCTCCATCCATGCTCTACCAAGGTTTTCCAGCACACAACTTTGACCTACTACAGTAGCTATGTTGGTCTATTTTACTTCAAACAATGTGTAGGCAGGTTGCTTAGGACTCAATCCTTCTCAAACAGCCTAATTCATACTCTCAGAGGAGGTGCTCAATAATGTGATTTGTACCGCATACAAGTTAAAGTATTGGATTCTTCACACACCACACTAATCCCATTCCACTACTTTTAAATAATATATATATATATATACAGTATCTCACAAAAGTGAGTACACCCCTCACATTTTTGTAAATATTTGAGTATATCTTTTCATGTGACAACACTGAAGAAATGACACTTTGCTACAATGTAAAGTAGTGAGTGTACAGCTTGTATAACAGTATACATTGGCTGTCCCTCAAAATAACTCAACACACAGCCATTAATGTCTAAACCACTGGCAACAAAAGTGAGTACACCCCTAAGTGAAAATGTCAAAATTGGGCCCAATTAGCCATTTTCCCTCCCCGGTGTCATGTGACTCGTTAGTGTTACAAGGTCTCAGGTATGAATGGGGAGCAGGTGTGTTAAATTTGGTTTCATCACTCTCACACTTCCTCATACTGGTCACAGGAAGTTCAACATGGCACCTCATGGCAAAGAACTCTCTGAGGATCTGAAAAAAAAGAATTGTTGCTCTACATAAAGATGTAATAAGAAGATTGCCAAAACCCTGAAACTGAGCTGCAGCACGGTGGCCAAGACCATACAGCGGTTTAACAGGACAGGTTCCACTCAGAACAGGCCTCGCCATGGTCGACCAAAGAAGTTGAGTGCACGTGCTCAGCGTCATATCCAGAGGTTGTCTTTGGGAAATAGATGTATGAGTGCTGCCAGCATTGCTGCAGAGGTTGAAGGGGTGGGGGGTCAGCCTGTCAGTGCTCAGACCATACGCCGCACACTGCATCAAATTGGTCTGCATGGCTGTCGTCCCAGAAGGAAGCCTCTTCTAAAGATGATGCACAAGAAAGCCCGCAAACAGTTTGCTGAAGACAAGCAGACTAAGGACATGAATTACTGGAACCATGTCCTGTGGTCTGATGAGACCGAGATAAACTTATTTGGTTCAGATGGTGTCAAGCGTGTGTGGCGGCAACCAGGTGAGGAGTACAAAGACAAGTGTGTCAAGCATGGTGGTGGGAGTGTCATGGTCTGGGGCTGCATGAGTGCTGCCGGCACTGGGGAGCTACAGTTCATTGAGGGAACCATGAATGCCAACATTTACTGTGACATACTGAAGCAGAGCATGATCCCCTCCCTTCGGAGACTGGCCGCAGGGCAGTATTCCAACATGATAAAGACTCCAAACACACCTCCAAGACGACCACTGCCTTGCTAAAGAAGCTGAGGGTAAAGGTGATGGACTGGCCAAGCATGTCTCCAGATCTAAACCCTATTGAGCATCTGTGGGGCATCCTCAAACGGAAGGTGGAGGAGTGCAAGGTCTCTAACATCCACCAGCTCCGTGATGTCGTCATGGAGGAGTGGAAGAGGACTCCAGTGGCAACCTGTGAAGCTCTGGTGAACTCCATGGCCAAGAGGGTTAAGGCAGTGCTGGAAAATGATGGTGGCCACACAAAATATTGACACTTTGGGCCCAATTTAGACATTTTCACTTAGGGGTGTACTCACTTTTGTTGCCAGCGGTTTAGACATTAATGTGTTGAGTTATTTTGAGGGGACAGCAAATTTACACTGTTATACAAGCTGTACACTCACTACTTTACATTGTAGCAAAGTGTCATTTATTCAGTGTTGTCACATGAAAAGATATACTCAAATATTTACAAAAATGTGAGGGGTGTACTCACTTTTGTGAGATACTGTATATTTGAAAGCAAGCTTTGATTTTATACTTACAAGATCGTCATGCTTGATTGAGCGAGCTGTTTTGTCTTGTAGTAATGTGTAATTTGTCTTGTAGTAATGTGGTAATGTGGTGCCTGACTGTATTTCCTTAAACCTTTATTTTAGCAATACATGTCATTGAGAAAAAGTCATATTTCATAATGTCTTTTTTGGTCCGTATCTTCCCAACATAACAACAGATGGGGTGTGTTGGACACATTCACTCATATCTAGAGGTATATAGAGCCTGTCTGCATTCCTGATTTCTGTAACGGTTAGCTTAGTTGTGTAATATTGACATATGTTCAGAAACAATCAATTGCTGGTCTGATCAATGAGCAGTTCATTGCCTCTGTCAAATGAATTTGTAGCTTAAAGGTGTGTATTTGTATTATTTTTGCAATAACGATGGTAAAGCTACAATAATACACTTTTACAAAAGGCCTATATAAAAAAATACATACAGCCTAATGATATACAGTGGGGATAAAAAGTATTTAGTCAGCCACCAATTGTGCAAGTTCTCCCACTTAAAAAGATGAGAGAGGCCTGTCATTTTCATCATAGGTACACGTCAACTATGACAGACAAAATGAGAAAAAAAATTCCAGAAAATCACATTGTAGGATTTTTTATGAATTTATTTGCAAATTATGGTGGAAAATAAGTATTTGGTCAATAACAAAAGTTTCTCAATACTTTCTTATATACCCTTTGTTGGCAATGACACAGGTCAAACGTTTTCTGTAAGTCTTCACAAGGTTTTCACACACTGTTGCTGGTATTTTGGCCCATTCCTCCATGCAGATCTCCTCTAGAGCAGTGATGTTTTGGGGCTGTCGCTGGGCAACACGGACTTTCAACTCCCTCCAAAGATTTTCTATGGGGTTGAGATCTGGAGACTGGCTAGGCCACTCCAGGACCTTGAAATGCTTCATACGAAGTCACTCCTTCGTTGCCCGGGCGGTGTGTTTGGGATCATTGTCATGCTGAAAGACCCAGCCACGTTTCATCTTCAATGCCCTTGCTGATGGAAGGAGGTTTTCACTCAAAATCTCACGATACATGGCCCCATTCATTGTTTCCTTTACATGGATCAGTCGTCCTGGTCCCTTTGCAGAAAAACAGCCCCAAAGCATGATGTTTCCACCCCCATGCTTCACAGTAGGTATGGTGTTCTTTGGATGCAACTCCAAAAAGTTATATTTTGGTTTCATCTGACCATATGACATTCTCCCAATCCTCTTCTGGATCATCCAAATGCACTCTAGCAAACTTCAGACGGGCCTGGACATGTACTGGCTTAAGCAGGGGGACACATCTGGCACTGCAGGATTTGAGTCCCTGGCGGCGTAGTGTGTTACTGATGGTAGGCTTTGTTACTTTGGTCCCAGCTCTCTGCAGGTCATTCACTAGGTCCCCCCGTGTGGTTCTGGGATTTTTGCTCACCGTTCTTGTGATGATTTTGACCCCACGGGGTGAGATCTTGCGTGGAGCCCCAGATCGAGGGAGATTATCAGTGGTCTTGTATGTCTTCCATTTCCTAATAATTGCTCCCACAGTTGATTTCTTCAAACCAAGCTGCTTACCTATTGCAGATTCAGTCTTCCCAGCCTGGTGCAGGTCTACAATTTTGTTTATGGTGTCCTTTAACAGCTCTTTGGTCTTGGCCATAGTGGAGTTTGGAGTGTGACTGTTTGAGGTTGTGGACAGGTGTCTTTTATACTGATAACAAGTTCAAACAGGTGCCATTAATACAGGTAACGAGTGGAGGACAGAGGAGCCTCTTAAAGAAGAAGTTACAGGTCTGTGAGAGCCAGAAATCTTGCTTGTTTGTAGGTGACCAAATACTCATTTTCCACTATAATTTGCAAATAAATTCATAAAAAATCCTACAATGTGATTTTCTGGAATTTCTTTTCTCAATATGTCTGTCATATTTGACGTGTACCTATGATAAAAATTACAGGCCTCTCTCATCTTTTTAAGTGGGAGAACTTGCACAATTGGTGGCTGACTAAATACTTTTTTTCCCCACTGTATATATCATTAGGCTGTATGTATTTTTAGACACCTATTGTAAATGTGTATTATTGTAGGTTCACCAAGGAAATGAAATTCACGAGTACCACAATGCCTTCTCAAATATATATTATTTGAATAGCAGGACACTATACAGTCCATTATTCCTCTGAAGTGTATGAATTAGGCTTTTTGAGAACGTTTGAATACTAAGCAACCTGCATACACATTGTTTGAAGTACAATAGACCAACATAGCTAATGTAGTAGGTCAAAGCTGTGTACTGGAAAAACTTGGTAGAGCATGGGTGGAGTAAGCATTGCAGTTCGGACCGGTGTGACTTTAATAACAATGGATGATTTCACATAGAACATATTGTAATAATCTGTTATCAGTGAAAAATACACAGTATTTCATGATTTTTGATTTTACCGATGCCAGATAAACTGACACAGACACCCACACATAAGGGGATTGGAAAGCATCAATTGTCACACAGTACTGTCTAGGCCCCTTACTTTTTTCAATCTTTACTAACAACATGCCACTGGCTTTGAGTAAAGCCAGTGTGTCTATGTATGCGGATGACTCAACACTATACATGTCAGCTACCACAGAGACTGAAATGACAGCAACACTTAACAAAGAGCTGCAGTTAGTTTCAGAATGGGTGGCAAGGAATAAGTTAGTCCTAAATATTTAAAAAACTAAAAGCATTGTATTTGGGACAAATAATTTACTAAACCCTAAACCGCAACTAAATTTTGTAATGAATGATGTGGAAATTGAGCAAGTTGAGGAGACTAAATTGCTTGGAGTAACCCTGGATTGTAAACTGTCATGGTCAAAACATATTGATACAACAGTAGCTAGGATGGGGAGAAGTCTGTCTATAATAAAGTGCAGCTCTGCATTCTTAACAGCGCTATCAACAAGGCAGGTCCTATAGGCCCTAGTTTTGTCGCAACTGGACTACTGTTCTGTTGTGTGGTCAGGTGCCACAAAGAGGGACTTAGGAAAATTGCAATTGGCTCAGAACAGGGCATCACGGCTGGCCCTTGGATGTACACAGAGAGCTAACATTAATAATATGCATGTCAATCTCTCCTGGCTCAAAGTGGAGGAGAGATTGACTTCATCACTACTTGTATTTGTGAGAGGTATTGACATGTTGAATGAACCGAGCTGTCTGTATTGGCACACATCTCAGACACCCATACATACCCCACAAGACATGCCACCAGAGGTCTCTTGACAGTCCCCAAGTCAAGAACAGAATATGGGAGGTGCACAGTACTACATAGAGCCATGACTAAATGGAACTCTATTCCACATCAAGTAACTCGAGCCAGCAGTAAAATTAGATTTAAAAAACTGATAAAAATACACCTTATGGAAGAGCGGGGACTGTGAAGCAACACAAACATAGACACATGCATACAAACACACGATAACATATGCACTATACACACATGTACACATGGATTTTGTGTTATAGATATGTGGTAGTAGAGCAGAGGCCTGAGGGCACACACATAATATGTTGTGAAATCTGTTATGAATGTATTGTAATGTTTTTAAAATGTATAACTGCCTTAATGTTGCTGGACCCCAGGAAGAGTAGCTGCTGCCTTGGCAGCAGCTAATGGGGATCCATAATGAATACAAATACAAAAACACAGTTACACTAGGCATTAACAGTATGCAGACATGTCACTTATAGCTAAACCTGGTTGATGATTGACTGACACTGATACATACAGGAACATGAACACATACTGTAGATGTACAGATAGGATAAGTCAAACTGATCATTGGTATACAATCTCTCTGTCCCACTCAATTCAATTCAATTCAAAGGGCTTTATTGGCATGGGAAACATATGTTTACATTGCCAAAGCAAGTGAAATAGATAAACAAAAGTGAAATAAACAATAAAAAATTAACAGTAAACATTACACTCACAAACGTTTCAACATAGAGACATTTCGAATGTCATATTAGTGTTACAACGATGTGCAAATAGTTAAAGTACAAAAGGGAAAATAAATCAACATAAATATGGGTTGTATATACAATGGTGTTTGTTCTTCACTGGTTGCCCTTTTCTTGTGGCAACAGGTCATCAATCTTGCTGCTGTGATGGCACACTGTGGTATTTCATAAAAATTTGATTTGTTTTCGAATTCTTTGTGGGTCTGTGTACGCTGTGGGTTTGTGCCACTGTGTACTCTCTGGACAGCAACACAATTAGACCCAACCAAATCATTATTAGAAAACAAAAAGATAATTACTTGACACATTGGAAAGAATTTACTAAAAAACAGAGCAAACTGGAATACTATTTGGCCCTAAACAGAGAGTACACAGTGACAGAATACCTGACCAGTGTGACTGACCCAAAATTAAGGAAAGCTTTGACTATTTACAGACTCAGTGAGCATATCCTTTCTATTGAGAGAGGCCGCTTGCTTAGGGGACTCTTCTCTAGATTAATCTCTCTGTTGGTGATTGCTTTGTTATGTTGTTTGTTTAGTGTGTTCCAATTTTCCCAGAAGTGGTTAGATTCTATGGATTCTTCAATTACATTGAGATGATTTCTGATGTGCTGTTCCTTATTTTTCCGTAGTGTATTTCACCATAGTGAAGGTTTTCTTGGTCTCTATGTTTTTGGTTGGATAGGTTTCTCAATTTCTTTCTTAGGTTTTTACATTCTTCATCAAACCATTTGTCATTGTTTTACATTTTCTTAGGTTGTCTACTTGAAATGTTTAGATTTGATAGGGATTCTGAAAGATCATATACAGTGGGGAGAACAAGTATTTGATACACTGCCGATTTTGCAGGATTTCCTACTTACAAAGCATGTAGAGGTCTGTCATTTTTATCATAGGTACACTTCAACTGTGAGAGACGGAATCTAAAACAAAAATCCAGAAAATCACATTGTATGATTTTTAAGTAATTAATTTGCATTTTATTGCATGACATAATTATTTGATACATCAGAAAAGCAGAACTTAATATTTGGTACAGAAACCTTTGTTTGCAATTACAGAGATCATACGTTTCCTGTAAGTCTTGACCAGGTTTGCACACACTGCAGCAGGGATTTTGGCCCACTCCTCCATACAGACCTTCTCCAGATCCTTCAGGTTTCGGGACTGTCGCTGGGCAATACGGACTTTCAGCTCCCTCCAAAGATGTTCTATTGGGTTCAGGTCTGGAGACTGGCTAGGCCACTCCAGGACCTTGAGATGCTTCTTACGGAGCCACTCCTTAGTTGCCCTGGCTGTGTGTTTCGGGTCATTGTCATGCTGGAAGACCCAGCCACGACCCATCTTCAATGATCTTACTGAGGGAAAGAGGTTGTTGGCCAAGATCTCGCGATACATGGCCCCATCCATCCTCCCCTCAATACGGTGCAGTCGTCCTGTCCCCTTTGCAGAAAAGCATCCCCAAAGAATGATGTTTCCACCTCCATGCTTCACGGTTGGGATGGTGTTCTTGGGGTTGTACTCATCCTTCTTCTTCCTCCAAACACGGCGAGTGGAGTTTAGACCAAAAAGCTCTATTTTTGTCTCATCAGACCACATGACCTTCTCCCATTCCTCCTCTGGATCATCCAGATGGTCATTGGCAAACTTCAGACGGGCCTGGACATGCGCTGGCTTGAGCAGGGGGACCTTGCGTGCGCTGCAGGATTTTAATCCATGACGGCGTAGTGTGTTACTAATGGTTTTCTTTGAGACTGTGGTCCCAGCTCTCTTCAGGTCATTGACCAGGTCCTGCCGTGTAGTTCTGGGCTGATCCCTCACCTTCCTCATGATCATTGATGCCCCACGAGGTGAGATCTTGCATGGAGCCCCAGACCGAGGTTGATTGACCGTCATCTTGAACTTCTTCCATTTTCTAATAATTGCGCCAACAGTTGTTGCCTTCTCACCAAGCTGCTTGCCTATTGTCCTGTAGCCCATCCCAGCCTTGTGCAGGTCTACAATTTTATCCCTGATGTCCTTACACAGCTCTCTGGTCTTGGCCATTGTGGAGAGGTTGGAGTCTGTTTGATTGAGTGTGTGGACAGGTGTCTTTTATACAGGTAACGAGTTCAAACAGGTGCAGTTAATACAGGTAATGAGTGGAGAACAGGAGGGCTTCTTAAAGAAAAACTAACAGGTCTGTGAGAGCCGGAATTCTTACTGGTTGGTAGGTGATCAAATACTTATGTCATGCAATAAAATGCAAATTAATTACTTAAAAATCATACAATGTGATTTTCTGGATTTTTGTTTTAGATTCCGTCTCTCACAGTTGTACCTATCAAGTGTACCTATGATAAAAATTACAGACCTTTACATGCTTTGTAAGTAGGAAAACCTGCAAAATCGGCAGTGTATCAAATACTTGTTCTCCCCACTGTATACTGTTTAGGCTTTCTACTGCCAAGTTTACACCTTCACTATTATAGTGAAATATTTTGTCCAGGAAGTTGTCTAAAAGGGATTGGATTTGTTGTTGCTTAATAGGTTTCTACACTACTTTCCTTACATAGCATTTCTTAATATTGTGTAGTTCCTTTGGGTTTGATGCCTCATGATTGAGTATTACTCTGTTCAAGTAGACTGTGATCTGATAGGTATCAGTGGGCTGACTGTGAACGCTCTGAGAGACTCTGGGTTGAGGTCAGTGATAAAGTAATCCACAGTACTACTGCCACGGGATGAGCTGTTGGTGTCGATGGAGTGTCCTCGAAGCCTACCATTGACTATGTACAGACCTAGCATGCGACAGAGCTGCGACCCATTTTTGTTGGTTGTTTTGTCATAGTTGTGCCTAGGGGGGCATATTGTCACCTCCATTTACATTTGAGTCATTTAGAAGACACTTTTATCCAGAGAGATTTACAGGAGCAATTAGGGTTAAGTGCCTTGCTCAAGGGCACAGACAGATTTTTCACCTAGTCAGCTTGGGGATTCGAACCAGCAAACTTTAGGTTACTGGCCCAAATGCTCTTAACCGCTAGCCTACCTGCCACCTCCAGGTAGGTGTTCGTCCCCCTGTGTGCTGAGAGTGTCAGGTTCTTGTCCAGTTCTGGCATTTAGGACGCCACAGACTAGTACATGTCCCTGGGCCTGGAAATGGTTGATCTCTCCCTCTAGGATGGAGAAACTGTCATCGTTAAAGTATGGGGATTCTATTGGGGGAATATAGGTAGCACATATGAGGACATTTTTCTCTGTTGAGATAATTTCCTTATTCATTTCTAGCCAGATGTAAAATGTTCCTGTTTTGACTAATTTAAAAGAGTGGGTTAGGTCTGCTCTATACCAAATTAGCATACCCCCTGAGTCTCTTCCCTGTTTCACACCTGGTAGTTTGATGAATGGGACTACCAGCTCTCTGTAACCAAAGGGCAACCAGTGTGTCCGTCTCCTCTATACCGTGTTGTAGGATGACAATGTCTGTATTTCCAATTTCTTTGATGAAGTCTGGGTTCCTGCTCTTTAGGCCAAAGGCAGATGACCTCAGACCTTCTATATTCCAGGATGAGATAGTAAAAGCTTTGTGTTCTGTAGTGTCTAGTGTTGTTTTCGTGCAGTTTAGGCTTGGACCATTACGGTACGTGTGAGCAGAGCATGTTGAGCATCTGATACATACCTCTTAGGTCGCAGGATGGGGCTTGAGCGGGTGTATTAGTGGGGGTTGGGCCTGTTGCTCTGCTCATGGCCTGGGCATATGTGCGGCTGTCATGCTGAGGTCCTTGCTGCAGGGGTGGGGTGCATGGGTGGGGCAGAAGAGGCATATGTCTGATCTGGGATGGCCTACTGTATTTAGGGTGTGGCCAGGGTTTGTTTGGGGGGGGGGGTCTTAGCTGGTTGGGGTGGGGGGTGGGTGTGGTCTGGGTGTAGGTCCTCTTGGCATGGGTTCTCTCGGTGCAGGTCCTTCAGGAGGGGGTCTCACAGGTTCTCACAGGTCTAGGAGGGTGTCTCGCTGGTCTTTGCGGGGTGTCCGTTGCTCTGTTGCTCCTGTGTGAGGTGCTGGGGCTGTGGTTGTGGTTGAGGGTGACGTCCTTCAGTGTCCTGACAAAAGTTGGGATTGTTGCCTTGTACAGGTGGACCTGGTTGTAAAGGCTGTTCAAGTCCATGGTGGAGTGGTGGGCCAGGTAGACATTAGATTTTGAGGCACAGTCCCAGGAAATGCTTGCATTCACCCGCTGTATGCTGGCAGGGTGAAAATATGTTTGTGGTAGCAGGGTGGAGATGACCACTTGTGCTTTGGGGAAAGTGGAAGAAGCTTTTTTAATCACTCCCTTGAGCACTGTGGCCACCCTTTCCTGCTGGGCCCTCTGTCCCACTCTCTCTCTCTCTCTCTCTCTCTCTTTCTCTCTCTCTCTCTCTCTCTCTCTCCCTCTCTCTCTCTCTCTCTCTCTCTCTCTCTCTCTCTCTCTCTCTCTCTCTCTCTCTCTCTCTCTCTTCTTCTTCTTCTTCTTCTTCTTCTTCTTCTTCTTCTTCTTCTTCTTCTTCTTCTTCTTCTTCTTCTTCTTCTTCTTCTTCTTCTTCTTCTTCTTCTTCCTGATGGGTATTAACTATTTACTCATCAGACACGCTAATCTGTCTCCATCATGTAGACACTCTCCGTCTCTGGTTTGTCACACTAATTAGTCTTTAAGATGATCAGTCAGTAGCTAGCGGTGGTTTGTGTGTGTGCGTGTGTGTGTGCGTTCGTGCATGCATGAGTGTGTGTGTGTGTGGTGGCATAGTCTTCCATCACATGGTGTACTGGGGAATGAGATGTTTAATCTATGACTAGATCAGAGGTCTTGGACTAGGATGAGGGGGATGGCGAAAGAGCAGGGTAGGGAGGAGGAGGGGTGGAGGGGGGTGGGAAGAGAAGGAGTAGGTGGATATAAAAGGCAGGCAGGGAGGGTTGGAAGGAGGGAGGGAGGGAGGGAGGGAGGGAGGGAGGGTGGGGGTGGATAAAAGAGGGAATTTGGGCATCTTAAAGTCGTAATTACGTTCCTTCTTCTCGGCTGGTGGCAGGCGTAAATGGAGATCCTCAGGGATCCAATGATCCACTTTCTGATCTCCTCCACATCTTACTGATACACACACACACACATACACACACACACACACACACACACACACACACACACACACACACACACACACACACACACACACACACACACACACACACACACACACACACACACACACACACACAAACACAAACACACACACACACAAACACACACACACACAGCTCAGCCGCTGATCAAAAAGAAAGAGCGTTGCATAGAGGCCTAGATGCTTGAAACTCTTGGGACCTTCTCCAGTGTGGGGTTGCTGTGGTTGTCATTTAAACCAATGGAAGTTTGAAATGTTGAATTCCTGCAAAGAAAAAACAACAGCAGCACACTTACTTGAAAAGGAGAGAGAAAGCAAGCGAGAGAAAGAGAGAGAAAAAGAGGGAGCGAGAGAGGGAGAAAAAACATTGAATGGTATCATGAATAGATAATAAATATTCTCTCCATGCTAGCGCTAGCTGAAGGCATTTGTCCCAAATATACGAGGCAGCATCCATCTAAGTTGACCTGCACCACACACACACAAACACCATCCGCCCACGTTCACGCTGTTATAAAACAACGAGGGGCTGCTTTGATGTTGGAGAGACACCATGATCTCCGTCCCGGGGGACTGACACTACACACCACAACCATGCCAACGTCACATAATGTACTGCTCAGAGGAAGTCATGCTGTTCACAGCCAAGCAAACATACAGTGTCATCACTCTCTCCCAGGAGCCAATCACAAGAGACCTGTATCGGGTCGCGAGGTCACAGCAGTGGTCGCCATGATAAATGTGTCCACATTGTAACGGGCTCTGTGGCAACTGTATTCCTATCTGGATAAGACCTGTCTGCTCAAATCAAATATCAAATACACATACAGTGGGGAAAAAAAGTATTTAGTCAGCCACCAATTGTGCAAGTTCTCCCACTTAAAAAGATGAGAGAGGCCTGTAATTTTCATCATAGGTACACGTCAACTATGACAGACAAATTGAGAGAAAAAAATTCAGAACATCACATTGTAGGATTTTTTATGAATTTATTTGCAAATTATGGTGGAAAATAAGTATTTGGTCACCTACAAACAAGCAAGATTTCTGGCTCTCACAGACCTGTAACTTCTTCTTTAAGAGGCTCCTCTGTCCTCCACTCGTTACCTGTATTAATGGCACCTGTTTGAACTTGTTATCAGTATAAAAGACACCTGTCCACAACCTCAAACAGACACACCCCAAACTCCACTATGGCCAAGTCCAAAGAGCTGTCAAAGGACACCAGAAACAAAATTGTAGACCTGCACAAGGCTGGGAAGACTGAATCTGCAATAGGTAAGCAGCTTGGTTTGAAGAAATCAACTGTGGGAGAAATTATTAGGAAATGGAAGACATACAAGACCACTGATAATCTCCCTCGATCTGGGGCTCCACGCAAGATCTCACCCCGTGGGGTCAAAATCATCACAAGAACGGTGATCAAAAATCCCAGAACTACACGGGGGGACCTAGTGAATGACCTGCAGAGAGCTGAGACCAAAGTAACAAAGCCTACCATCAGTAACACACTACGCCGCCAGGGACTCAAATCCTGCAGTGCGAGACGTGTCCCCTGCTTAAGCCAGCCCCGTCTGAAGTTTGCTAGAGTGCATTTGGATGATCCAGAAGAGGATTGGGAGACTGTCATATGGTCAGATGAAACCAAAATAGAACTTTTTGGTAAAAACTCAACTCGTTGTGTTTGGAGGACAAAGAATGCTGAGTTGCATCCAAAGAACACCATACCTACTGTGAAGCATGGGGGTGGAAACATCATGCTTTGGGGCTGTTTTTCTGCAAAGGGACCAGGACGACTGATCCGTGTAAAGGAAAAAATGAATGGGGCCATGTATCGTGAGATTTTGAGTGAAAACCTCCTTCCATCAGCAAGGGCATTGAAGATGAAACGTGGCTGGGTCTTTCAGCATGACAATGATCCCAAACACACCGCCCGGGCAACGAAGGAGTGGCTTCGTAAGAAGCATTTCAAGGTCCTGGAGTGGCCTAGCCAGTCTCCAGATCTCAAACCCATAGAAAATCTTTGGAGGGAGTTGAAAGTCTGTGTTGCCCAGCGACAGCCCCAAAACATCACTGCTCTAGAGGAGATCTGCATGGAGGAATGGGCCAAAATACCAGCAACAGTGTGTGAAAACCTTGTGAAGACTTACAGAAAACGTTTGACCTGTGTCATTGCCAACAAAGGGTATATAACAAAGTATTGAGAAACTTTTGTTATTGACCAAATACTTATTTTCCACCATAATTTGCAAATAAATTCATTAAAAATCCTACAATGTGATTTTCTGGAAAAAAAATTCTCAATTTGTCTGTCATAGTTTACGTGTACCTATGATGAAAATTACAGGCCTCTCTCATCCTTTTAAGTGGGAGAACTTGCACAATTGATGGCTGACTAAATACTTTTTTCCCCCACTGTATGTATACAAATGTATACCTGTCCTTTTCATACACAAGTCAAATGAATCAGTTTTTAGGACTGGATTGGTAGAACAGGCATATACAATATAGGCATGATTTATTCTACAGCAGAAAACCAAGTAAGTATTTTATAAAATATGAAGCCAACTGAACTCAGAATTCTGTGAAGGATGCATTAACATAATGTTAATAGGAAAGAGAGAGAAAAAGAGGGAGAAGGAAAGGGACATAGAGAGAGAGAGACAGAGAGAGGAAAGGAAGACAGAAAAAGGAGAGGGAGATGTAGGAGAGAGATAAAAAAAACAGAAAGAGAGAGAGAGAGAGAGAGAGAGAGAGAGAGAGAGAGAGAGAGAGAGAGAGAGAGAGAGACAGAGAGACAGAGAGACAGCGAGACAGCGAGACAGCGAGACAGAGAGACAGAGAGACAGAGAGAGAGAAAGGAGGGTCTCTGTCACTATGCTGTCAACTTCTCTGTCCGAATAGATCCATCACCTCAGCTCTCAGCGACAACATGTCAGACTCAACATTAACATAAGTACTGTTAGAGAAACAACCCACATTATACATCCCTCTACTGTACTGCACTGTGCCAACAACATTCTGAAGCATATTTGACAGAATGGATTCTGGATTGATTTTACTGGATTCTGGTGTATTATAATGGTTGTGCATACCAGTAGCTACTGTAAGTCCTGCACTTTGACAATGATGTGAAAACTGAAAAGTTGAAATAAATGTGCACTTTCCCTGTTCAATACATTTCATAAAATGAATAAATAAAACACTTATAGTGATTGGAGGGGGAGGAGTCAAGAGGTGAGGTGAGATAGTCAGACGACGCAGCCGCCATCTTCCTTCATCATCTGCACTGTGATCAGCCATCTTGTCAGGTGAAGAACAGACACTGGGGGCTTTGTCCCTGTTTAACCCCCCCCCCCTCTCTCTTTCTCTCTCTCTCTCTCTCTCTCTCTCTCTCTCTCTCTAACACACAGCGATAGGTGTAAATAGTGGATTAGGTGTGTGTGTGTGTGTGTGTGTGTGTGTGTGTGTGTGTGTATGTGTGTGTATAGCACAGTATGGCAGTGCAGATGCTCCACTGGGACTGGCACAGCTGTGGCACAGTATTGGGCCGTTAACGAGCCTTATCACACACACACACACACACACACACACACACACACACACACACACACACACACACACACACACAATAAGTGTGTGTGATTTGAATACATTTAAGTCAATGACACACCCTTGTGAAGAATTAGAATTTGGGTTGTATGAGAGTGAATCAGACAGTCACTGTAAAGAGGTTCACTTTCAATCTGCATCTGAATGCCAGATTGGGATATAGAAGGGTGTGCACCTCAGGGTGAGACAGTGTGAGACAGAGAATCAATAATGCACACACAGGCTTGTAAGCCTCTATCACAGTACGGACACACACACACACAGAGAAAGAGACCCCCACCACCCCAACAGACACACCACAGCCTTCATCCTCTATATCTTCCATTCAGCCATCCAGCCATTCACTGTGGATTCCAGATGACTTGGCCCTCACCAGTGAATACACCAGTAGCCTCACCTCCCAGACAGAGCTATAAGTGGACTCTGTCTTCTTGCTGCCTTTTGTAGTCTCTCTCTCTGTTCACGTGTCCTCCTGACCTCTGGTTGTCTGTTATGTGGCTGGGAGAGGAGTACAGGCTACATACTCATCCCTCTCTCTCTCTCTCTCGCTCTCTCTCTCACCCAGCTGAGGTGTCTCCTCTGTCCTCTCTCCTTCACCCCTCCATCTCTCCATCCCTCTCTCCTCTCTCACCCCAGCTGAGGTGAGTCTCCTCTCTCCTCCATCTCTCTCTCTCTCTCTCTCTCTCTCTCTCTCTCTCTCTCTCTCTCTCTCTCTCTCTCTCTCTCTCTCTCTCTCTCTCTCCATCCCTCTCTCCTCTCTCTCTCTCTCTCTCTCTCTCTCTCTCTCCTCCATCTCTCTCTCTCTCTCTCTCTCTCCTCTCTTACCCAGCTGAGGTGAGTCTCCTCTGTCTGCTGATTTATTCATGATGCGACTTTTAATATTATTCACTCTGACACGAGTCTGCATCTCAAATTAAACTCCTCCAGGCGGAGTGTGTGTGTGTTTGTGTGCTAGTGTGTGCATGCGTGCATGTGTGTATATGTACAGTATGTGTGTGTTTGTGTGTGCGTGCATGCATGTGCTTGTGTGTGTGTGTCTATATGTGTGTGTATGCTTTGTGTATGTGTTTTTACATGCTTGCTTCCTTGTGTCAGTGTGCATATACAGGCTTTCGATATGGCTACAATGAGAATATACAGTGGGGTCAAAAACATATTGACACCTTTGATAAGCAAAAATGACTGTATAAAATAAAGAATTCAAATACTGAGCTATATTGTATGGTCCAACAAATATATAAATTATATAATTTTATACTAATACACTTGCTCACAGAAATATGTGTCAGAGCTGGCGTAGGGGTGGTGTGGAAATCAGATGCAGGATGCAGAAGTAGTCCAAAATACTTTAATAAAGTCCACAGAATGAACGGCTACAAACAGAGCCGGAGGCAAAGGAAAATAACGCACTCAGCGTAATAAACAAAACACGCACAATAGTGCGGACTCTCTACAGAAATAGAGCATAAACTAGACATGGAAACACCTGCTGACAATGAACAACTACACACAACCACAAGACAGAAACAACGAGAACTTAAAGGACACATAATCAAGACAAAATGAGAAACAGGTGTACCAAAACAGACCAAACCAAACGAACACAGAAACAACGAACGGTGGCAGCTAGTACTCCGGGGACGACGACCGCCGAAGCCTGCCCGAACAAGGAGAAGGAGCAGCCTCGGCAGAAACCGTGACAATATGTTTTGTTTAAAAAGTAATTTATTTTCTCAAAAAGGTATGGGTCAAAATGATTGACACCCCTGTTTTCAATCCCTTTCAATGCCTCACCTTGCGAGGATAACGGCACTGAGCCTTTTTCTAAATTATTTTATGAGTTGGAGAACACATTGGGAGGGATCTTAGACCATTCCTCCATACAGAATCCTTCCAGATCCTTGATATCTTTCGACTGCGCTTATGGACTGCCCTCTTCAATTCAAACCATAGGTTTTCAATGGGTTTCAAGTCTGGAAACTGAGTTGGCCATTGCAAAATGTTGATTTTGTGGCCAATTAACCATTTCTTTGTGGATTTTATTGTGTGTTTGGGGTTATTATCCTGCGGCCAAGTTTCATCCTCCTGGCAGAGGCAACCAGGTTTTTGGCAAAATATCCTGGTACTAGGTAAAGTTCATGATGCTGTTGAACTTAACAAGGGCACCAGGACCAGTGGAAGCGAAATAACCCCATAACATCAAAGATCCACCACCATATTTTACAGTAGGTATGAGGTTATTTTCTCCTAATGCATTCTCATTTCGACGCCAAACCCACCGCTGGTGTGCATGGCCAAAGAGCTCTAATCCCCCCTGTTGGAGAAAATCTCTTTCTCTGAGGGTTTTTCTTTATTTTTACAATTTTTTACATTGTAGATTAACATCAAAGTAGTGAAGACATCAAAACTATGAAATAACACATATGGAATCATGTAGTAACCAAAAAAGTGTGAAACAAATCAAAATATATTTGAGATTTGAGATTCTTCAAATAGCCACCCTTTGCCTTGATGACATCTTTGCACACTCTTGGCATTCTCTCAACCAGCTTCATGAGGTAGTCACCTGGAATGCATTTCAATTAACAGGCGTGCCTTCTTAAAAGTTAATTTGCGTTTGAGCCAATCAGTTGTAAAATAAATAAATATATATGCCATTTAGCAGACGCTTTTGTCCAAAGCGACTTACAGTCATGTGTGCATACATTTTTTTTACGTATGGGTGGTCCTGGGGATCGAACCCACTACCCTGGCGTTACAAGCGCCATGCTCTACCAATTGAGCTACAGAGGACCACAACAGTTGTGTTGTGACAAGGTTGGGGGGGTATACAGAAGATAGCCCTATTTGGTAAAAGACCAAGTCCATATTATGGCAAGAACAGCTCAAATAAGCAAAGAGAAACAACAGTCCATCATTACTTTAAGACATGAAGGTCAGTCAATATGGACAATTTCAAGAACTTTGAACGTTTCTTCAAGTGCAGTCGCAAAAACCATCAAGCCCTATGATGAAAGTAGCTCTCATAAGGACTGCCATAGGAATGGAAGACGCAGAGTTACCTCTGCTGCAGAGGATAAGTTCATTATAGTTAGCAGCCTCAGAAATTGCAGGCCAAATAAATGCTTCACAGAGTTCAAGTAACAGACACATCTCAACATCAACTGTTCAGAGGAGACTGTGTGAATCAGGCATTCGTGGTCGAATTGCTGCAAAGAAACCACTACTAAAGGACACCAATAAGAAGAAGAGACTTGCTTGGGCCAAGAAATACGAGCAATGGACATTAGACCGGTGGAAATGTGTCCTTTGGTCTGGAGTCCAAATTTGAGATTTTTGGTTCCAACCGCTGTGTCTTTGTGAGACGCGGTGTGGGTGAACGGATGATCTCTGCATGTGTATTTCCCACCGTAAAGCATGGAGGAGGAGGTGTTATGGTGTGGGGGTGCTTTGCTGGTGACACTGTCTGTGATTTATTTAGAATTCAAGGCACACTTAACCAGCATGGCTACCAATGCATTCTGCAGTGATACGCCATCCCATCTGGTTTGCTCTTAGTGGGACTATAATTTGTTTTTCAACAGGACAATGACCCAACACACCTCCAGGCTGTGTAAGGGCTATTTTACCAAGAAGGAGAGTGATGGCGTGCTGCATCAGATGACCTGGCCTCCACAATCCCCCGACCTCAATCCAATTGAGATGGTTTGGGATGAGTCGGACCGCAGAGTGAAGGAAAAGCAGCCAACAAGTGCTCAGCATATGTGGGAACTCCTTCAAGACTGTTGGAAAAGCATTCCAGGTGAAGCTGGTTGAGAAAATACCAAGAGTGTGCAAAGCTGTCATCGAGGCAAAGGGTGGCTATTTGAAGAATCTCAAATATATATTTTGATTTGTTTAACACTTTTTTTGGTTACTACATGATTCAATATGTGTTATTTCATAGTTTTGATGTAGAAAATAGTAACAATAAAGAAACCCTTGAATGAGTAGGTGTGTCCAAACTTTTGACTGGTACTGTAAGTATTCACACCACTGAGTCAATACATGTTAGAATCACCTTTGGCAGCGATTACAGCCTTGAGTCTTTCTGGGTAAGTCTCTACGAGCTTTGCACACCTGGCTTGTACAAATTTTGGACATTATTATTGCAAAATTCTTCTAGCTCTGTCAATTTGGTTGTTGATCATTGCTAGAAAACGATTTTCATCGATTTTCAAGCAGATTTAAGTCAAAACTCTAACTTGGCCACTCAGCAATATTCACTGTCTTCTTGGTAAGCAACTCCAGTGTAGATATGGCCTTATGTTCAAGGTTATTGTCCTGCTGAAAGGTGAATTCATCTCCCAGTGCCTGGTGGAAAGCAGACTGAACCATTTTCCTCTAAGATTTTGCCTGTGCTTAGCTCCATTCCGTTTATTTTTTATCCTGAAAAACTCCCCAGTCCTTAACAATTACAAGCATACCCATAACATGATGTAGCCACCACTATGCTTGAAAATATGGAGAGTGGTATTCAGTAACATGTTGTATTGGATTTGCCCCAAACAAAACACTTTGTATTCAGGATAAAAAGTTAATTGCTTTGCCACGTTTTTTGCAGAATTACTTTAGTGCCTTGTTGCAAACAGGATGCATGTTTTTGAATATTTTATTATGTACAGGCTTCCTTCTGTTCACTCTGTCAATTAGGTTAGTATTGTGGAGTAACTACAATGGTGTCGATCAATCCTCAGTTTTCTGTTACCACAGCCATTAAACTATGTAACTGTTTTAAAGTAAAATCAAATCAAATTAAGCTTTATTTATACAGCACATTTCAGACATGGAATGCAACACAATGTGCAAAAACAAATAAAAAAACAATGAAAATAAAAGCTGAAATATTAACTTACATCAACAAATATAAGATAAAAACAGAAGAATGACCCAAACTGAATGACTAAAAAGCACCCTAAGGAAAAGCAAATCTAAAAATATTTTTAAAGATCTCTTTTAAATATGTCCACAGTTTCAGCCCCCCCCCCTCAGGTTCTCTGACTATTCCAGAGGCTGGGGGCATAATAACTCAAGACTGCCTCTCCATGCCTCTCGGTCCTAGGCTTTGGGATAGTTAAAAGGCTTGATTTAAAAACCAATAGAAGAATCTTAAAATTCACAGGCAGCCAGTGCAGAGACCTTAAAACCGGTGAGATGTGTGCTCTCCGTCTGGTCTTGGTCAGTACCCGTGCTGCAGCATTCTGTATGTTTTGCAGTTGACCAATGGCTTTCTTGGGTAGACCAGACAGGGGAACATTACAGTAGTCAAGCCTGCTTGTAATAAAAGCATGGATTAATCTCTTTGTATCAGCCTGAGAGAGAAACGGCCGCACCTTGGCAATGTTCCTCCGGTGGTAAAAAGCTATTTTGACACATTCCGAATGTGTGATTCAAAATTTTGTTCAGAATCTAAAATAACACCTTGGTTTTTTACCTGGTGTTTTATCTTTATTGCCCGTGAATTCTCCCTCTGTGCTTTGGCTCCAACAATAAGGACCTCGGTCTTCTCTTGATTTAGCTGGAGGAAGTTGTGAGCCATCCAAGTTTTTCAATTACTAATACAGTGAAGTCCTCTGGTGACTAAAGTCCTCTGGTGACAAAGAAATGTAAAGTTGTGTATCGTCTGCTTAGCAGTGAAAATCAATGCTGTGCTTTCTGATAATGCTGCCAAGGGGTAACATACAGTTGAAGTCGGAAGTTTAGATGCACTTAGGTTGGATTCATTAAAACTTGTTTTTCAACCACTCCACAAATTTCTTGTTAACAAACTATAGTTTTGGCAAGTCAGTTAGGACATCTACTTTGTGCATGACACAAGTCATCTTTCCAACAATTGTTTACAGACAGATTATTTCACTTATAATTCACCGTATCACAATTCCAGTGGGTCAGAAGTTTACATACACTAAGTTGACTGTGCCTTTAAACAGCTTGGAAAATTCCAGAAAATGATGTCATGGCTTTAGAAGCTTCTGAAAGGCTAATTGACATCATTTGAGTCAATTGAAGGTGTACCTGTGGATGTATTTCAAGGCCTGCCTTCAAACTCAGTGCCTCTTTGCTTGACATCATAGGAAAATCAAAAGAAATCAGCCAAGACCTCAGAAAAAAAAATTCTGGTTCATCCTTGGGAGCAATTTCCAAATGCCTGAAGGTACCATTTTCATCTGTATAAACAATAGTACGCAAGTAGGGCGGCAGGTAGCTTAGTGGGTAAGAGCGTTGTGCCAGTAACCGAAAGGTCGCTGGTTCTAATCCCCGAGCCGACTAGGTGAAAAATCTGTCGATGTGCCCTTGAGCAAGGCACTTAACCCTAATTGCTCCTGTAAGTCGCTCTGGATAAGAGCGTCTGCTAAATATATTGAAGCAACATCTCAAGACATCAGTCAGGAAGTTAAAGCTTGGTCGCAAATGGGTCTTCCAATTGAACAATGACCCCAAGCATACTTCCAAAGTTGTGGCAAAATGGCTTAAGGACAACAAAGTCAAGGTATTGGAGTGGCCATCACAAAGCCCTGACCTCAATCCTATAGAAAATGTGTGGGCAGAACTGAAAAAGCGTGTGCGAGTGAACTGTGTGGGCAGAACTGAAAAAGTGTGTCTACAAACCTGACTCAGTTACACCAGGTCTGTCAGGAGGAATGGGCCAAAATTCACCCAATTTATTGTGGGAAGCTTGTGGAAGGCTACCCGAAATGTTTGACCCAAGTTAAACAATTTAAAGGCAATGCTACCAAATACTAATTGAGTGTATGTAAACTTCTGACTCACTGGGAATTCTTAAAATAAAGTGGTGATCCTAACTGACCTAAGACAGGGAATTTTTACTAGGATTAAATGTCAGGAATTGTGAAAAACTGAGTTTAAATGTATGTAAACTTCCGACTTCAACTGTATTTAAACTGAACAGTACCGGACCCAAAATCGAACCTTGTGGAACGCCACATGTGATAGGTATTTTCTCTGGGTTATGTTCACCAATGGTGTCAAAAAACTCTTGACCAGTTAAATAGGTTCTAAACCAATTTAGAACCAGAGAGGCCCACCCACCTCTCCAGTCTGTCCAGAAGGACATCATTGTCAACAGTGTCAGATTCAGCACTTAAATCTAAGAGTAGAAGGACAGAGAGCTGTTTGGCATCTGTATTGGCTCTAAGATCATTTATCACTTTAACTAAGGCTGTTTCTGTGCTGTGGTCGGTACGAAAACAAGATTGGAATTTAAAAAAAAAGCTGTTTGAATTTTGCTTAAGAATGGAAGGTAGGAGATTGGCTGAAAAAATTGGGGGGAAAGTGGGGAAAGTGCCTGTGAACAGGGAGTGATTAACAATAGATTGCACTTCTTCAGATATGCAAATAAAAACTGTTTTGAAGAAGGTGGTGGGGATAGTTTCAAGAAGGCAGGTACAGTGGGGGAAAAAAGTATTTAGTCAGCCACCAATTGTGCAAGTTCTCCCACTTAGAAAGATGAGAGAGGCCTGTAATTTTCATCATAGGTACAAGTCAACTATGACAGACAAATTGAGAATTTTTTTTCCAGAAAATCACATCGTAAGATTTATTACGAATTTATTTGCAAATTATGGTGGAAAATGAGTATTTGGTCACCTACAAACAAGCAAGATTTCTGGCTCTCACAGACCTGTAACTTCTTCTTTAAGAGGCTCCTCTGTCCTCCACTCGTTACCTGTATTAATGGCACCTGTTTGAACTTGTTATCAGTATAAAAGACACCTGTCCACAACCTCAAACAGTCACACTCCAAACTCCACTATGGCCAAGACCAAAGAGCTGTCAAAGGACACCAGAAACAAAATTGTAGACCTGCACCAGGCTGGGAAGACTGAATCTGCAATAGGTAAGCAGCTTGGTTTGAAGAAATCAACTGTGGGAGCAATTATTAGGAAATGGAAGACATACAAGACCACTGATAATCTCCCTCGATCTGGGGCTCCACGCAAGATCTCACCCCGTGGGGTCAAAATCATCACAAGAACGGTGAGCAACCAGAACCACACGGGGGGACCTAGTGAATGACCTGCAGAGAGCTGGGACCAAAGTAACAAAGCCTACCATCAGTAACACACTACGCCGCCAGGGACTCAAATCCTGCAGTGCCAGACGTGTCCCCCTGCTTAAACCAGTATATGTCCAGGCCCATCTGAAGTTTGCTAGAGTGCATTTGGATGATCCAGAAGAGGATTGGGAGAATGTCATATGGTCAGATGAAACCAAAATAGAACTTTTTGGTAAAAACTCAACTCGTTGTGTTTGGAGGACAAAGAATGCTGAGTTGCATCCAAAGAACACCATACCTACTGTGAAGCATGGGGGTGGAAACATCATGCTTTGGGGCTGTTTTTCTGCAAAGGGACCAGGACGACTGATCCGTGTAAAGGAAAGAATGAATGGGGCCATGTATCGTGAGATTTTGAGTGAAAACCTCCTTCCATCAGAAAGGGCATTGAATATGAAACGTGGCTGGGTCTTTCAGCATGACAATGATCCCAAACACACCGCCCGGGCAACGAATGAGTGGCTTCGTAAGAAGCATTTCAAGGTCCTGGAGTGGCCTAGCCAGTCTCCAGATCTCAACCCCATAGAAAATCTTTGGAGGGAGTTGAAAGTCCATGTTGCCCAGCGACAGCCCCAAAACATCACTGCTCTAGAGGAGATCTGCATGGAGGAATGGGCCAAAATACCAGCAACAGTGTGTGAAAACCTTGTGAAGACTTACAGAAAACGTTTGACCTGTGTCATTGCCAACAAAGGGTATATAACAAAGTATTGAGAAACTTTTGTTATTGACAAAATACTTATTTTCCACCATAATTTGCAAATAAATTCATAAAAAATCCTACAATGTGATTTTTAGGATTTTTTCCCCTCATTTTGTCTGTCATAGTTGACGTGTACCTATGATGAAAATTACAGGCCTCTCTCATCTTTTTAAGTGGGAGAACTTGCACAATTGGTGGCTGACTAAATACTTTTTTTCCCCACTGTATAAGGCTTATGTTGTGATCTCACTTTCCTGAGCATGTCTGTGTCAACCAGGAAAAATAAATCCATAGTGCCTTTGCGTCGTAGGCTAGGGCTCATATCGTCAAACTTCTCATCAGGTCTTGCTTGACTGATACCCAGCCTAATGTTTTTTCATCTTATCTCTGATATGCCGCAAACTCATCACATTTAGATGTGGAGGAAAGTTCATATAGGTTTGCTGGGGTAGGATTGATCAGGCCATCAATGGACGTGAAGAGCACTCTCGAATTCTGATTAATAGTGCTCAAATTAGAAACATGAGCCCGTCTAGCATTTCAAATGGCCTTGTTATATATGCCAAGTTGGAATATCATAATGGATATCATAATGGATCTGCAACTTTGACTTTATCCACTTCTGCTCTGCCTTTCCGCAATTTCTCACTCATCCAAGGGGCTCTCCATTTACTGGAGCTATGGCATCAATGGTTGCCCTTAATTTGCTATTAAAGTTATCAACTAAATCATCACAAGAGGATGGCAGAATAGGTGGTGAAGTGTTGTTCATACACTCAATCAAATCTGTAGCAACTTCAGAGGTAAAATAGCGTTTCTTAATAATGCTTTCAGTATTACTCTGTGCTATGTGCAACAAGGTAGTAAAAAATACACAGTGGTGATCAGATAAAACAACATCAACAATGGAGGAGATGTCAATAGAAAGCCCCTTGGTAATAACCAGGTCCAGAGTATGGCTGCGGTTATGGGTGGGCCCAGTAACATGTTGGCTAAAGTCCATAGAGCTCAAAAGATTCAAAATGTCAATGGCCTTGGAGTCAGTCTCTTTGTCAACATGAATATTAAAATCGCCCAACACAATGATTTTATCATAGTTCTCAAGGACAATAGACAATAGTTCAGATAAATCAGTAAATAAAGTGGGGCAGTGCTTTGGTGGCCTAAACAGTGTTATGGCCAGCACTGGTGGCCCGAGTGGCGCAGCGGTCTAAGGCACTGCATCTCAGTGCTTGAGGCGTCACTACAGACCCCCTGGTTCGATTCCAGGCTGTATTACAACTGGCCGTGATTGGGAGTCCCATAGGGCAGTGCACAATTGGCCCAGCGTCGTCTGGGTTTGGCCGGTGTAGGCCATCATTGTAAATAAGAATTTGTTCTTAACTTACTTACCTAGTTAAATAAATATTTAAACAGTATAACATGATGCTCAAAGTCACCAAATGAAATGTCCTTAAAGCTGAGAGCATTTGTAAAAATAGAAGCTGTCTCCCCACCCTTTTTCCCTTTTCTGATAGAGTATGAAAAGCTGTAGTCCGGGGGGTAGGCTTCAATAAGAGCGGCGCTACAGTCTGATGACAGCCATATTTCAGTGAGAAACATGCAATCAACTTTGCGCTCAGTAATGAGGTCATTCACGAGAAAGGTTTTACTTGTGATTGCTTTAACATTTAAAAGCGCCATATGTGGGCCACTCAGTGTGGGCCACTCTGCCCCTCGGGCATCTGCCTTGAGGTAACCAATGGATAACAACCAATTTATTAACGTTACAACCACGTTTTCTGACAGTCTCCAATCTATCAGAATGGCAGGAGATGACAGTTTGTATAAACTCACTACAAGGCGTAGTTAAAAGAACATAAATTAGGTTACTCACAATAACCATAGTGCCATTTCTACAGGAGTTGATATGCTTTCTAAGTCCTCTGTTGCTTATTCTGACAGGAAGAACACTACCAGACCCTGTCCGTCAGTCTCTAAAACAGGTTGCAATGTTGCTGGAAATAATCCTGTAACCCCTGCGGTTAGGGTGAATCCCGTCTCTTTTAAAAAGTGTTGGTTGTTCCCACAGCAAATCAAAGTTTAAAAATAAAAATAAAAAAGAGACATTCACCATTGGCCTTATGGTGAAATCCCTGAGCGGTTTCCTTCCTTTCCAGCAACTGAGTTAGTATCTTTGTAGTGACTGAGTGTATTGACACACCATCCAAAGTGTAATTAATAACTTCACCATGCTCAAAGGGATATTCATATTTATTTTTTTACTCATCCACCAATAGGTGCCCTTTCTTGCGAGGCATTGGAAAACCTCCCATAGTCTTTGTGGTTAAATCTGTGTTTGAAAATTCAGTGCTTGACTGAGGGACCTAACAGATGTGTGGGGTAAAGACAGATCATGTTAAACACTATAATTGCACACAGAGTGAGTCCATGCTACTTATTATGTGACTTGTTAAGAAAATGTTTAGTCCTGAACTTCTTTAGGTTTGCCATAACAAAGGGGTTCAATACTTATTGACTCAAGACATTTCAGCTTTTCATTTTTAATAATTTGTAAAAGTTTCAACAACAAAAAAATCCCCTTTGATATTATGGGGTATTGTGTGTAGGCCAGTGACAAAACATCTAAATGTAATTTATTTAATTTTAATTTATTTAAATTCAGGCTGTAACACAACAAAATGTGGAAAATGCCAAGGGGTGTGAATACTTTCTTAAGGCACTGTATCTACAATCATACAGCTATGATAATGATTTTATGTATCAAGAAAAAAATGTGTGTGTTCCCTCCCTGTCAGTGTTTGTATGGCTCTGTGTGTGTCTGCATCTCAACAATTAGTGAGGTGTAATTGACTGAGGTAGGTGATTGTCACCGATTACTGCTATGATGGATAGGCGTGTCACTCAAGAGTGTGTGGGTGTGTGTAATTCTGCTTGTGTTTTACTGTAATGGCAGCTCAGCTTTGATGGTGCAATACCGGTTGGTGATGAGCGTATGTCAACACATGTGGGTGTATAGGTGCGTTTTGAAGTAGCTTAAATGAGTGCGTGGAGTTTTGTATGTGTATATCTGTATACTGTTTTTATGATTCTGATGATTCAGAGCAAGAGCAATAGAGAAAGAGAGAGAGAGAGAGAGAGAGAGAGAGAGAGAGAGAGAGAGAGAGAGAGAGAGAGAGAGAGAGAGAGAGAGAGAGAGAGGATAAGAGGAGAGGGCCTGTGAAGGGGAGACAGCACCAAATAATTGTTATCTTACTGACTGTGTTAATCAGTGTTCCAATTCATTAGTGGAAAACATGCCAGGCTGTAGTACTTTCCTGCAGTCAAATGACCAACTCACTCTCTAGTGGCCTCATGGGTGGAACGTTACTAATATCTTTCATAATTTCATCATTAATAAACATTATTTCAGAAAACCCACCAAAAATCTGGTGTTTCTATGTCAAACAGTTTTGTTATATTTCAGTCTTCTGTGATGTGTATAAAGTGTAATATTGGGCAAACTCAAAACTGAATACATTTAAACTCTATATCTGACATGGTACAGGTGTCTTTAAAAAAACGTAACCGTGTGTGATGTATATACTTTTGTTTCAAAGTAGATTTGTTTAAGACTACCAAGAAACACTCTGTGTGACCCTGATTTAGCCCACTGCAGTAAAAGGGTAATGTTTTAAAGATCGACCAAATTTCTATCCTTTCGACAGGGGTGGATTTTTATTTTGTCTAACTTTCTTTATTGCGTCAAATTATGATAGAAACTGTGCAAAGCGAGAGGTTTTTTTCCGCCCTAATTCTGTCCACAAATATAAGCCCACGAAGTGAGACATTTCAATGAGAGAGTCTCAAATTTGGTCAACAAAAAATATAATTGCTAATTTGTTACGTGAGGCTTATTTGATCGAATAGAAGTTTCGTAATGGTTAGGTTGTTATGAATGGTCTGATGTAAGTGGACGCTCTTGGCATTTCGGCAAACTTTGAAAAAAGACAACAGACACACAGACACACTTATCATGGATATAACCCGTTTTGTCATGGATATTGTTGTTGAGGGCTTCCACTAGTAGTCAACTGGGTGGGGATTCCTATGAGTTGGGAGCAATCAGCCAATGAAGAAGAACATTTACTACTTTAAAATGGAGATAGCCTCAATGGCGCTGCCCAACCTGTCACAGACACTATAATGGCAAAGATACAGATTTAGATTCAGATTTACAAAGATGTAAAGATGAGTCCTTTATCTATCTCTATGGCCTGTTGTTCACATACGTATCTGCCCTCTCATTGGCTAGAATGGTCCCACCTGATCTCACCTCCTCCCGCCTGCCTTCAATGTTTGAGTACAGGTATTTCCATTGTTAGAGCAGTCACTCGACTATCTTGTTGAGATGGCGCTGCAGCGGATAGTAGATGGCTTACAGGCTCCTAACCAATTCTGCTATGTTGTGTGTTTTTTTTACGCTGATCTTAACTGTTTTTGTACATAATGTTGATGCCATCATTTCCTATGACCGAAAACAGCTTCTTAGCATCAGAACCAGTGGAGGCTGCTGAGGGGAGGACGGCTCATAATAATGTCTGGATGGAGTAAATCGAATGGCATCAAACACACGGAGACCATGTGTTTGATGTATTTGACACCATTCCACCGATTCCACTCCAGCCATTACCACGAGCCCGTCCTCCCCAAGTAAGGTACCACCGACCTCCTGTGATCAGAACAGCGATCACTAACCTCAATTTAGATTTTTTTTTACAACGGTTCAGGGAACAGAACTGAAAACCTGAAAATAACAAACATTTTCAAGGAACAGAAATGGAACCTGGAACGAAAGTGATTCATTCTGTTCCGGAACAGAAACATTATTTTAAAAGCATGGGAACCGGTTAATAACGTTTTTTGTTTTCCAAGCATTTTTTTCTAGTACCACAACAATTTATTACAACTTATTCCAGCATCTACCTGCAAGCTGAAAATCTTTGCTTGTTTAGGCTACCTGCCCCTCCCCCCATGAGAAGCATAGACTACTGTACTGATGTACAAGCATGATTCAGAAGATAGTAGAGAGATGTTTAATTAGCTAGAGAATAATTGATTAATTAACAACAAAAAGGTAACACGTGCTTTTAATTCTGGTGCCGCTCTGCACACATAAGCTTGTTATCTAGCTAGCTCAAGCTCGTTAGCTAGCTAGCTGAAAGGACATTGAAAGTTCCTCCATAGAAGCCACTCTTCCTAGGTATAATTCTGTGGACCTTATTCAGATAATGCATGTCATAACAAGATGCCCAGTGCTTCCAACCCTTCCTCCTCCTCAACCCTCTCTTGCTTTCTCACCACCCGCAAAACTTCAGTCACATCTTGCGCCGTAGGCTACACTTGTCTGTCCATCACGCATGTAAACAACTAGCTTTCCTGCTCTCTCTATCCACACTGATTGGTCAAGTAATTTAATGAGTATATGTAAAAAAAACGGTTGATTTCACAGTTTAAAAAAGGAACAGAAAGAAATTATATAAACTGGTACTTTTTTGGGGGTTCGAACCGGTGTCAAAACTTTATATTGCTGGTCGAAACAGTCGAACGGAATGACAAAATAATGGTTGTGTTCAGAACAAAACGATTAGAAAATAATTTCGGTTCCAACCCCTGAATCTATGTTTCTCAGAGTCATGGCTTAACGAGGACATGGATGATATACATCTCGCTGGTTTTTCTTTGCATCGTCAAGACCGGACGGCAAGACTTGGGTGAGACGAAGAGAGGAAGGGTGTGTCTCTTTGTTAACAACAGCCAGTGCGCAATCTCTAATGTTAAGGACGTCACAAGTTTTTGCTCGCCTGAGTTAGAATACTTAATGATAAGCTGCAGACCATCTATATTTTGCGTAGCTGTCTATTTACCACCACAAACCTATGCTGGCACTAAGACCACACTCAACTAGCTGTATAGAGCCATAAGAAAACAAGAAAATGCACATCCAGAGGCAGCATTTCTCGTGGCCGGTGATTTTAAAGCAGGGAAACTGAAATCGATTTTACCTCATTTTTACCAGCATGTCACCTGTGCAACTAGAGGCGACAAAACACTTAATCACTTTTACTCCACGCACAGAAACGCATACAAGGCCCTCCCTTGTCCTCCCTTTGGCAAATCAGACCATAACGCTATCCTCCTGCTTACAAGCAAAAACGCGCTCAATTTGGAAGTGGTCCGATGAAGCGGATGCTAACCATGTTTGAACTTTAAGGAAACGTTCTGTTAAAGTAATGAAATGCAAGAAAATAATGTTTTTTTGTGAAGTTCCTTTAATGTGCTGAGAATGTTCCAAAGCCTAGCAACTATCCTACACCATTCCCAGAAAGTTGTGGGAAGGTTGTATGCAAAATAATCATAGTACAACCATGCTCTCACCAAGCTCTTAGAAACATATGGTTCTCAGAACATTATGTGTTAGATGGGTTGTCAGTCTGACTACTGTCATCACCACTAATACATGGCAAATCAAACAATATTTGGAGATAGCTATCTAGTTTATTCTCTGAAAGTTAGCTTGTTAACTTGCCAAATTGACGTGATCTGTCTAGCAAGCTAACGTTAGCCAATTTGACGTGGTCCCATCAATCAATGTAGCCTCTCATATGTCTGTCAGCAGCATTCGCGATTAAACACTCTTAAAAACAATGTTGAAAGGGGGATAATGTTAGCTAAGTTAGGTAGGCCTACGTTGGTTGGAGAAAAAAAGTACATAACCGACCACTATGTTTAGCCAACTGTAAACCTACAGAGTTTCTAGCTACTGGTAGCTTGGTAAACACAGCTAGCTATATATTACATTGGCAAATGCGCCCTTCTGCTGCTTGACAGGCAGAGCTCATAAAGGATGGGAAATTGATCTAAACCACACATACTTGTCAGGTATAGTACATTTTTATTTTATGTCACTTAAATGTCCAATTATTGGTGGCCAAAATTGAGAGCTAGAGGTGTAATCCAGCTGTGTTTCTGCGCTGTAATGCAATGGAGCGGGCTGTGCTTGCCCCCAGCTGGGAATCGAATGTTTGAAATGGAAAGAAATACACTACATCAAAAGTATATGGACACCTGTTCGTCAAACATCTCATTCCAAAATCATGGGCATTAATATGGAATTGGTCCCCCTTTGCTGCTATAACAGCCTCCACTCTTCTGGGAAGGCTTTCCACTAGATGTTGGAACATTGCTGCGGGGACTTGCTTCCATTCAGCCACAAGAGCATTAGTGAGGTCGAGCACTGATGTTGGGCGATTAGGCCTGGCTCGCAGTTTGTGTTCCATTTCATCCCAAAGGTGTTCGATGGGGTTGGGGTCAGGGCTCTGTGCAGGCCAGTCAAGTTCTTCCACACCGATCTAAACAAACCATTTCTGTATGGACCTCGCTTTGTGCACAGGGCCATTGTCATGCTGAAACAGGAAAGGGCCTTCCCCAAACTGTTGCCACAAAGTTGGAAGCACAGATAGAATATCATTGTATGCTGTAGTGTTAAGATTTCCCTTCACTGGAACTAAGGGGCCTAGCCCGAACAATGAAAAACAGCCCCAGACTATTATTCCTCCTCCTCCAAACTTTACAATTGGCACTATGCATTTGGGCAGGTAAAACCTGGCAAATCCAAATTTGTCCATCAGACTGCCAGATAGTGAAGCGTGATTCATCACTCCAGAGTCCAATGGCAGCGAGCTTTACACCACTCCAGCCGACACTTGGCATTACGCATGGTGATCTTAGGTTTGTGTGCGGCTGCCATGGAAAGCCATTTCATAAAGCTCCCGACGAACAGTTATTGTGCTGACGTTGCTTCCAGATGCAGTTTGCGACTCTGTAGTGAGTGTTACAACCGAGGACGGACAATTTTTACGCGCTACGCGCTTCAGCGTTCCTGTTCTGTGAGCTTGTGTGGCCTACCACATCGCAGCTGAGCCGTCGTTGCTTCTAGACGTTTCCACTTCACAATAACAGCACTTTATTTATTTATTTATTTCACCTTTATTTAACCAGGTAAACCAGTTGAGAACAGGTTCTCATTTACAACTGCGACCTGGCCAAGATAAAGCAAAGCAGTGCAATAAAAACAACACAGAGTTACATATGGGGTAAAAAAACATAAAGTCAAAAATACAACAGAAAATATATATACAGTGTGTGCAAATGTAGCAAGTTATGGAGGTAAGGCAATAAATAGGCTATAGTGCAGAATAATTACAATAGTATTAACACTGGAATGCTAGATGTGCAAGAGATTATGTGCAAATAGAGATACTGGGGTGCAAAAGAGCAAAATAAATAACAATATAGGGATGAGGTAGTTGGGTGGGCTAATTTCAGATGGGCTGTGTACAGGTGCAGTGATCGGTAAGGTGCTCTGACAACTGATGCTTAAAGTTATTGAGGGAGATAAGAGTCTCCAGCTTCAGAGATTTTTGCAATTCGTTCCAGTCATTGGCAGCAGAGAACTGGAAGGAATGGCGGCACTTACAGTTGACCGCAATGGAATGGTGGCATCCTATGACAGTGCCACGTTGAAAGTCACTGAGCTCTTCAGTAAGGCCATTCTACTGCCAATGTTTGTCTATGGAGATTGCATGACTGTGTGCTTGATTTTATGCACATTTACATTTTAGTCATTTAGCAGACGCTCTTATCCAGAGCGACTTACGTGGGAATCGAACCCACAACCCTGGCGTTGCAAGCGCCATGCTCTACCAACTGAGCTACAGGGGACTACACCTGTCAGCAACGGGTGTGGCTGAAATAGCCAAATGCATTAATTTGAAGGGGTGTCCACAAACTTTTGTATATATAGTGTATGATGTTATTGGCGCTGTGTGTTTTTGATGTTGAGAACTCTATTGAAGCATGGCTTTTTAATGCTATGCAACTTTGAAGATGGAGTCGTTTGAAGTTATGCATAAGTTGGGTAGCATCCCAAAATGACACTGTATTTCTTATAAAGTGCACTACATTTGACCAAGGCCCATAGGGCTCTGGTCAAACGTAGTGCACTATGTAGTAAATAGGTTGCCATTTAGGATGCAACCCCGGACTCATTTCCAGCTTCTTCTTCTTGATTGATTATTATTTTATTTTTTCTCGCTGTTCTCCTTTAGAGGCTGTTTCCCTCAGTATTGAGTGTTGTGTTTGAAGTCTAGGAATGTTTCAAGGGTATATCTTCCAAAGCAAATCACCCTTTGTGGTAATAATAGTCTTCAGTAGCTGGGCTCATGGCTTAATTGTGTCTCACAACAGATTTCTTTCCTTTCCTTCTCCGGCTGTGGGTCTCTCTCTCTCTCTCTCTCTCTCTCTCTCTCTCTCTCTCTCTCTCTCTCTCTCTCTCTCTCTCTCTCTCTCTCTCTATATATATATATATATATATATATATATACTACCGTTCAAAAGTTTGGGGTCACTTAGAAATGTCCTTGTTTTCGAAAGAAAAGCAATTTCTTTGTCCATTAAAATAACATCAAATTGATCAGAAATACAGTGTAGACATTGTTAATGTTGTAAATGGCTATTGTAGCTGGAAAAGGCTGATTTTTAAGGGAATATCTATCTTGAGGCTGGTGTTTTGCGGGTACTATTTAATGAAGCTGCCAGTTGAGGACCTGTGAGGCGTCTGTTTCTCAAACTAGACACTCTAATGTATTTGTCCTCTTGCTCAGTTGTGCACCGGGGCCTCCCACACATCTTTCTATTCTGGTTAGAGCCAGTTTGCGCTGTTCTGTGAAGGGAGTAGTACACAGTGTTGTACGAGATCTTCAGTTTCTTGGCAATTTCTCGCATGGAATAGCCTTCATTTCTCAGAACAAGAATAGACTGACGAGTTTCAGAAGAAAGTTATTTGTTTCTGGCCATTTTGATCCTGTAATCGAACCCACAATTGCTGATGCTCCAGATACTCAACTTATCTCAAGAAGGCCAGTTTTATTGCTTCTTTAATCAGCACAACAGTTTTCAGCTGTGCTAACATAATTGCAAAAGGGTTTTCTAATGATCAATTAGCCTTTTAAAATGATAAACTTGGATTAGCAAACACAACGTGCCATTGGAACACAGGACTGATGGTTGCTGATAATGGGCCTCTGTACGCCTATGTAGATATTCCATTCAAAATCAGCCATTTCCAGCTACAATAGCCATTTACAACATTAACAATGTCTACACTGTATTTCTGATCAATTTGATGACAAAAAAATAGCTTTTCTTTCGAAAACAAGGAAATTCCTAAGTGACCCCAAACTTTTGAACGTTAGTGTACTGTATACTGTATATATACAGTGGGGAGAACAAATATTTGATACACTGCCGATTTTGCAGGTTTTCCTACTTACAAAGCATGTAGAGGTCTGTAATGTTTTATCATAGGTACACTTCAACTGTGAGAGACGGAATCTAAAACAAAAATCCAGAAAATCACATTGTATGATTTTTAAGTAATTAATTTGCATTTTATTGCATGACATAAGTATTTGATCACCTACCAACCAGTAAGAATTCCGGCTCTCACAGACCTGTTAGTTTTTCTTTAAGAAGCCCTCCTGTTCTCCACTCATTACCTGTATTAACTGCACCTGTTTGAACTCGTTACCTGTATAAAAGACACCTGTCCACACACTCAATCAAACAGACTCCAACCTCTCCACAATGGCCAAGACCAGAGAGCTGTGTAATGACATCAGGGATAAAATTGTAGACCTGCACAAGGCTGGGATGGGCTACAGGACAATAGGCAAGCAGCTTGGTGAGAAGGCAACAACTGTTGGCGCAATTATTAGAAAATGGAAGAAGTTCAAGATGACGGTCAATCATCCTCAGTCTGGGGCTCCATGCAAGATCTCACCTCGTGGGGCATCAATGATCATGAGGAAGGTGAGGGATCAGCCCAGAACTACACGGCAGGACCTGGTCAATGACCTGAAGAGAGCTGGGACCACAGTCTCAAAGAAAACCATTAGTAACACACTACGCCATCATGGATTAAAATCCTGCAGCGCACGCAAGGTCCCCCTGCTCAAGCCAGCGCATGTCCAGGCCCATCTGAAGTTTGCCAATGACCATCTGGATGATCCAGAGGAGGAATGGGAGAAGGTCATGTGGTCTGATGAGACAAAAATAGAGCTTTTTGGTCTAAACTCCACTCGCCGTGTTTGGAGGAAGAAGAAGGATGAGTACAACCCCAAGAACACCATCCCAACCGTGAAGCATGGAGGTGGAAACATAATTATTTGGGGATTCTTTTCTGCAAAGGGGACAGGACGACTGCACCGTATTGAGGGGAGGATGGATGGGGCCATGTATCGCGAGATCTTGGCCAACAACCTCCTTCCGTCAGTAAGAGCATTGAAGATGGGTCGTGGCTGGGTCTTCCAGCATGACAACGACCCGAAACACACAGCCAGGGCAACTAAGGAGTGGCTCCGTAAGAAGCATCTCAAGGTCCTGGAGTGGCCTAGCCAGTCTCCAGACCTGAACCCAATAGAACATCTTTGGAGGGAGCTGAAAGTCCGTATTGCCCAGCGACAGCCCCGAAACCTGAAGGATCTGGAGAAGGTTTGTATGGAGAAGTGGGCCAAAATCCCTGCTGCAGTGTGTGCAAACCTGGTCAAGACCTACAGGTAACGTATGATCTCTGTAATTGCAAACAAAGGTTTCTGTACCAAATATTAAGTTCTGCTTTTCTGATGTATCAAATACTTATGTCATGCAATAAAATGCAAATTAATTACTTAAAAATCATACAATGTGATTTTCTGGATTTTTGTTTTAGATTCCGTCTCTCACAGTTGAAGTGTACCTATGATAAAAATTACAGACCTCTACATGCTTTGTAAGTAGGAAAACCTGCAAAATCGGCAGTGTATAAAATACTTGTTCTCCCCACTGTATATCTCTGTCCCTCCCTCCCTCTGTTTGCCTGTCCCTCATTCTGACTTCTCTCCCTTTCTGTCCCTCTCTTTTTGTCTCTCCATACTCGTAAATAATGTTTGAAGTTCTGGTCTCAGGCCTTTGTTAAAATGGTGATGAGTATGCCTTCCTCAAAGTGCTCTCTGGACAATAGTCCATCAACACCACAGTATGTAAGTATGTATGTAAGTATTTCAGATAAAGCTTTATCGTTCTAGCAGACGGTACCATTAGCCCATTGAAGTCTGAAGTTATAGCAGGCTGAGGAGGAGTGGGGATGCCTCCAAAATGCCCCCCCCCCCCTCCCATTCCCTATATAGTGCACTACTTTTCACTACGGCTGTGGTCAAAAGTGGTGCATTTGGATGCGTTTGGATGTATGTCTCTGTGATGTTCTACTTTTAATGAGCTCCATTAAATCAAGTGGCAGTTCAGTTCAGTTTAGTTCTTAGTTCCTCAGTTCCTCCCAAGAAGGAAAAGTTGGTGGTTAGTTGGCGTTTAATAGTTTCACCACAAGCTTACATAAGACCTTTTAATTCTCTGCAGCGCTGTTCACAGGGCAAATCTTTCCAGGCAGCTAGCTAGCGCCACTGGAGAAAGAGAAGACTCCCTCCCTTCCTTCCTCCCTCCCTCCCTCCCTCCCTCCCTCCCTCCCTCCCTCCCTCCCTCCCTCCCTCCCTCCCTCCCTCCATACCTCGCTCCTCTCCTCCGCCAAGAGGCACGCTACGGCAATTAGCCCTTCCTCTGGAGTCTTAATTAGTCGACCTGCAGTGTGTTTGTGTGTGTGTGTGTGTGTGTGTGTGCGAAGAGGGCCGCTCGTCGGTCGTTCAACAGCCAAACCAAAAATAGATTTAACTTTAGAAGTAAAGTAGGGCCTTCTCCAATTAATTAACGATGGACTCCAAACGAGCAGCGAGGTAGCGGGCGAGACGAGGGGAGGAAAAGTGAGGCGGAGATGATGGTGAGATGGCGTTCAAACTCTCTGCCATCGACCACCTGATGGGAGGGGGCCACCACGCCTCCCCATGCATGTCTTTACGTTATGTAGCAAACAACTACCCCTTTGGGGTCTCACACTTGCTCCCATAGACAAAACTAGGCAAGGGTGGTTACAGTATGTAGCACACATGTACACAGGCTGAACCCAAAACCAAAGACAATGAGAAGGAAATGCTTATCAGCCATCAAGGCCCTCAGGGCAAACATGGAGATCTGTGATCTGTCTGTAGTGGATGTTCGTTAATATGTTCTTTAATTAGATAGCTAACTGTAACCTTAGATCACTAATTACATTTATAGGTCTTTGTCTTGAACATGCTTCTGTATGCAAACTATCTCCGTATGCCTCAGCCTCCGTCCTCCTGTGACCATCTGTGTGTGTTGCACCACTAGATGTGGCCATGGTGTTGACAATAAACAATGGTGAGACAAATGACGACAGCACTGGAAATAGGGAGTGAAATCCGTGTTGTCATAGTGACGATGAAAGCCTTAGTACTGGCAATGATGTAAGAGATTACGTTATACATAGTGATGTCTACGGTGATGATGATAGTGATGTCTACGGTGATGATGATAGTGATAAAGTAATACTTCTACCCCCCCTTACCCCAACCCAAACCCCAACCCCAACCCAAAAACAAAAAAAAACATTGTAAAGTGGTGATCCCACTGGCTATAAGGTGAATGCACCTATTTGTAAGTCGCTCTGGATAAGAGCGTCTGCTAAATGACGTAAATGTAAATGTAATGTCTACGGTGATGACGGCAGTGCCGCGCACAGACCTTTTGGGGTGCATGTGCTCAAAATAAAAAAGGGCACCCAATTTTTTTTTTACCATTACCGCAATCACAGACTCATTGAGCAATTATTACTTTGATTATTTAGTATAAGTATTGAGGAGCAGGGAGGTTGAAGGTCATTTCATGGATACAGCTGCTGCTCTACACTATCCATAAATAAGCCAGTAATGAGAGCAAATGAATAGAATATTGTGAGAAATACTGTAGCCTACAATAACTATACCCTTTGTTACTTTACTGTAGCCTACCATTCCCTAAATAAGCCAGCATATTTAACAACAACTTGAGGGCAGTGAGTTTAGAACAACAATGACAAAAAAGGTATACAAAAACACATTTTGGGGGAAATTATACTACCACCCAAAAGGACAAAGCCCTATCTGTGGTACAGCCCTATCTGTGGTAGAGCCCTATCTGTGGTAGAGCCCTATCTGTGGTACAGCCCTATCTGTGGTAGAGCCCTATCTGTGGTAGAGCCCTATCTGTGGTAGAGCCCTATCTGTGGTAGAGCCCTATCTATGGTACAGCCCTATCTGTGGTAGAGCCCTATCTGTGGTAGAGCCCTATCTGTGGTAGAGCCCTATCTGTGGTAGAGCCCTATCTGTGGTAGAGCCCTATCTGTGGTAGAGCCCTATCTATGGTACAGCCCTATCTGTGGTAGAGCCCTATCTGTGGTAGAGCCCTATCTGTGGTAGAGCCATATCTGTGGTACAGCCCTATCTGTGGTAGAGCCCTATCTGTGGTAGAGCCCTATCTGTGCACGTGCCTGGATGACGGTGATGATGAGAGCGATGTCTGACGGAGGTGAGTCCTCCGTCTCAGACTGTAGGCAGTGGCATCAGATTACCGTAGTGGACAGACAGACAGTCAGTCAGTCAGTCAGACAGACAGTCAGGGGGAGGACTGTAGACAGGCTAGAAGACAGGAGCAGAGCTGCAGCCTCTCCTTAGTGATAATGAGGTAAAGAGGAGCTCTGCTCGTTGTGCAGGGGAGTGTGTGTGTTGCATGAGTGTGTGTGTTGTGTGTGTGTTGCGTGTGTGTGTGTGTGTGTGTTGCGTGTGTGTGTGGTTCCTTTGAAGGGTGGAACGTTGTCTTACCATGACCACAATAACCTCACAAACACACAACAAACACCCAGGCTACAGAATAGTGTCATCTACAACTACAACATGTCAGAAGATGGACATATTTTAACCACTGATTATGTATTCATGTAATCTCTTTGATTTCAGTGTACATACAATCAGCATTGCAACGATTATACTGTATGTACACCATTTTGCATATTTGCAAATCAGTGGTTTGTTCTAGCTTCAACAGATCTTGACGGCTGGCTGACATGACCACCAGTGTGTGTGTGTGTGTGTGTGTGTGTGTATTGGTGTGTAGCTGGGCATGGTGCCAACTTCTAAATGACAGCACCCCCTCTTGATGGTGCATCTCTGTCTCAAAGACTAATGACACAGAGAGAATCAATTACCCACCAGAGCTTGTGATATGCCAGGCCTGCTAGGAGAGTGTGTGTGTGTGTGTTGCCAGGGCTGGTAAGAGGGTGTGGAGGGATGGTGAGTGGATTAACCCTCTGGGTGCCAGGGATGTACCCATCTCATCAGATCTCCCATCCTCCACTTTTCTGGTTCTCCCTGGTTGTCCCAAACCCCCTGTCTTATGTTCCCCTGAGCAATTCCACACATTTGGTAAATTTAAGCGCCGGCACACCTGATTCAACTAATCATCAATCATCTAAGTAATCATCAAGCCCGTGATTAGCTGAATCAGGTGAGCTAATACTGGAATAGGGCAAATATGTAGAACAGACTCCAAAGAGCAGGTTGAGAAAATTCTACTTCCTCCATTTGGCCAGACAGTGACGTGTCCATCCTCTTCCCGCTCCTCTCCGTCATCAAGCCCTGCGGAACACCGCGAGGAGAGGAGGACCATTCCAGACGTTCCCAGGAAGCCACAGCCCAGCCTCACCCCATCATCAGCCAGGCGACCAGGGATTCCACAGCCCAGTCCAAGGGAGGGAAGGAAGGCGGGGGAACCCTGTGGGCCCCTGGAGGAGAGGGGTGGAAACCCTGGAGAGGTGGTGAGCAGTGAAGGGTGGGAACCCTGTGGCTTGGGGCTGTGTGTGAATATCGGAACTGACTGGTTGGTTCTCTGATGGGTCAGACATTCCAATGTCCATACTAGCATATCACTTAGTAATAAACCATGTACTGGCCATGCATTCTAAATAGTATACTAGTGAGTATGTATATACGTACATTACTGTGAGTAACAGTCTGCACTGGTCTGTGATGTGTGATGTGTGGATATGAGAATGTGATCAGAGAGTGAAGGGGTTTAAGGCCAATTACTGTACTGTACAGAACTGGGCCCTGATTAGTCAAATCAAATTACGAATTTCCATTTCAGAAAGGACAATGAAGTGCTACTCTATTATATTCTATTTTACTCTGCACCATATTGTGAGAGAAGAGGAAGATGTGTATAAGTAATTATATACACTTAGCCCTCCCTCAGTAACCGCCTGTAACCACAACCGTCTGATGTTCAGATTCTGTACAGTGTAGAGTGTAGCTGTTGATAGGGGGGTGTTCAAGACCAAAACACCATGAAAACTGTATAAAAACCTCAAAGGTTTTGGCTGTTTTGGCTGTATGCAGCAAGTCGTAACAACACAACGCAACGACGACACTGGGTTTTGAACTTCTTGGCTAACAGAGAGTAGGTTTGCGTCCCAAATGACCAGAGCCCTATGGGCTATAAAGGGAAATATGAAGGGAAAAGGGTGCTGACATTTGGGACGTAGCCTGAGTCTTTTCTACAGGCCAGCTATCAGACGTGAGAGACGACGCCCTGTGTCTGGTCCCTGATCTCTGAGGCTCTGAGTTTTCAAATTATCCATCAAACAGATCAGAAACTCTGGCTACACTAGCACTTCAAACAGTCTGCTGAAAGAGAGAGTGAGAGAGAGAGAGAGAGAGAGAGAGAGAGAGAGAGAGAGAGAGAGAGAGAGAGAGAGAGAGAGAGAGAGAGAGAGAGAGAGAGAGAGAGAGAGAGAGAGAAGCAGAAAGGGAGAGTGAAGCAAGGGAGTGGACGTAGAAAGGAGAAAGAGAAAGAGAGAGGGTGTGTAGGGAAATATGGCAGCTGCCAAACTCATCTGCAACATAGAGGAGCTATACAATGATAGGCTGTAGGAAAAAAAAGAGACCTAGCCATGTAATATGCAATACATGTTGCCTCTCTTTTCCTCCATCAGCGGGTTTTATATAGTCTGTCATTGTTAAAACAGAGGGGTTTAGAAACTCTATTCTAAACATGGTTAACTGTACCGCGTGTGAAGTCTTGCCAATTGACGGCGTAGGTATAAAGTTAATATTCAAAGGATACCATTATCTTTATCTCTATCCTCTCGCTCCTCCCCTCTTTCTCTCTCAGTGATGCTGTCCTTCTTTGTGTCTGAGAGCACCTGTTTTTAGACCGAAGACTATATTTCTGTATAGCCAACACATAGTGTATATTATGACTATATATTTCTGTATATTCAATACATAGTGTATATTATGACTATATATTTATGTATAGCCAACACATACAGTATATGACTATATATTTCTGTATAGCCAACACATAGTGTATATTATGACTATATATTTCCGTAAAGCCAACACATTGTGTATATTATGACTATATATTTCTGTACAGCCAACACATAGTGTATATTATTATTATATTTTTCTGTATAACCAACACATAGTGTATATTATGACTATATATTGCTGTATAGCCAACACATACAGTATATGACTATACATTTCTGTATAGCCAAAACATACTGTATTTGACTATATATTTGTGTATAGCCAACACATGGTGTATATTATGCTACATTTGTTAGAATTACCATTGAGATTGCTCGCTGTACTTCATCTCGATCAGTTGTCAGCTTTTTATTTACCACTACAGCTCTGATGAGGATAGCTTTAGGCTACACCAGTGGTTCCCAACCAAGGGTACTAGGACCCCTGGGGGACTTGGCCTATCCACAAGGGGTACTTGAGAAGACTCATGAGACCATAGACTTACTGTAAAATGCACATGAGGGGTATTTCAGGGGTACTCCGGGCACTCATGAGACCATAGGCTTACTGGTAAAATGCACATGAGGTGTGCTCCGGGCAGAGCAAAACTCAGGAGGTGGTACAGAAACCGAAAAAGATTGGGAACCACTGTGCTACACCACAGAATGGAGGGTGTATTGGTCACAGAGGAATTCAGAAGATCCAGCTCAGGGTTTATCACCCACTCTCTCTTAGCCTTGTCCCGAGGTGGCCTGTTAGGCTAGAAGCCACAGCGAGGCCCCCTGGTCTCCTGGTATGGTCCAATTATGCTGAGGTGGATGATGAGGGCTGCATCACTAGACCTAAGGGTGTTGTGCTCAGGTTTGGGACCGGTCTGTTTAAACTCATCTGACGATTTGATGTTGAGGACATGTATTTTAAGGTTTGGGTTTTGACCGAAATGCTCCAGAGATTCCGATGGTGTGAGAAGCCATTGCGGTGCAAACAGGAGGACTGTTCTCACGCAGATGTGCACACATACGGAGCACACACACACACGGACACACACACAGACACGCACGCACACACAAAGACACACAAAGACACACAAAGACACACGCACACGCACACACACACACACAGACACACACACACACACTCACACAGACACACAGACACATAGACACTCCTCTCGCTGTCCCAGCCCTAATGACAGGCTCAGTGTACCATAGATGATGGCAGGGGACAGACAGACAGACAGACAACAACAGTCAGCTCACCACAGCTCTGGAGGATAGGGGGACAGTTTTTCTTTATATTAAGAAGTTCAAGGAGATGTATGTATGCACTCATTCCATAACTTTGTTTGTGCATGCATATGTGTATGTGTGTTTACTGTGTGTGTGTGACTTAGAGAGCAGCGCTGTTGGACCCCACCCAGGGGACATGGCAAGTAGCGGCATCTCATCTTCAAGACAGGGAAGTATTTGTGTGTGTGGAAGCTACAGCTGCTTCCTGCCTCTTCCTCGCCCAAATAAATAAGAATTTTTGATTACAGTAACCAGATGATTAATAATGCAGTAGAGGATAATGATGAGCTGATGAAAGATGGACACTTTTAACATTTTTCCCGGCAGAGAAGAGAAGAGAGGGGGATAATATGTTCTCTCTCTCCCCCTCCCTCTCTCCTGCCTCGCTCCCCCCTCCCTCTCTCCTTCCTCGCTCCCCCCTCCCTCTCTCCTTCCTCGCTCCCCCCTCCCCCTCTCCGCTCCCTTCATCCCTCCTCCCTCTGTCTGGCCCCATGCAGTGAAAAAAGTTTAAGAGATGGGACGTGGAGGATGAGGAGATGGGGGGATGGTTTTAGGATGGGACAGGGGAAGGAGACAGGGGAGGATGGGGGAGGTCTGGGAGAGGGAGAGGGGACAGGGGAGGATGGGGGAGGTCTGGGAGAGGGGGAGGAGACAGGGGAGGAGACGGGAGGACGGGGGAGGTCTGGGAGAGGGGGAGGAGACAGGGGAGGATGGGGGAGGTCTGGGAGAGGGGGAAAGACAGGGGAGGATGGGGGAGGTCTGGGAGAGGGGGAGGAGACAGGGGAGGATGGGGGAGGTCTGGGAGAGGGGGAGGAGACAGGGGAGGATGGGGGAGGTCTGGGAGAGGGGGAGGAGAAGGTCTCTTGTGTCCTACTACAGTGTGTGGATACATGATAGAACATGTTGGGTTGCTCTGTAAAAGCCCTCTATTGCTCCTACCACCCATATTGAGGACCATTTACTGTATGTGGAATCACTGGAAATGGTCGATCCTAATTGATCCACTACTTGACGCCATTGTCCTGAAGGTGTGTGTGTGTGTGTGTGCGTGTGTGCGTGTGGGCGTGTGTGTGTGTGTGTGTGTGTGTGTGTGTGTCCGTACTGTGATAGAGGCTGATAAGTCTGTGTGTGCATTATTGATTCTCTGATGTGAAAGTTTGATACTTGGCCTCAGGGCTGCATGCACACTGTCTCACCCTGAGGTAACACGCCCTTCTATATCCCAATCTGGCATTCAGATGCAGATTGAAAGTGAACCTCTTTACAGTCACTGTCTGATTCACTCTCATACAACCCAAATTCTCATTCATCACAAGGGTGCGTCATTGACTTATAGTGTGTGTGTGTGTGTGTGTGTGTGTGCGTGTGTGTATGTGTGTGTGTGTGTGTGTGTGTGTGTGTGTGAGATAAGGCTCGTTAACGGCCCAATACTGTGCCACAGCTGTGCCAGTCCCAGTGGAGCATCTGCACTGCCATACTGTGCTATACACACACACACACACACACACACACACACACACACACACACACACACACCTAATCCACTATTTACACCTATCGCTGTGTGTTAGAGAGAGAGAGAGAATGCCAGGTTGGATCAGCGAGGGCGCTGGGAGGTATAGCATCCTCACAGGAAACAAGAGCACCGTATTCAGAGTGTCTGTCTGTTAATGTGTTCCCCTGTAACACAATACACAACCCTACCACCACTGCCACACATACACACACACTCGTAGCACAACACACACATACACTTACACTTGCAAACACCTGCACACAGACCGGAAGAGACACACAGGCACGATGAGGAGATGAGGAGATGCACAACACTGAAAAGGAAATATGGAAATGCAGCAACACGCATGAACACAGAATTGACCACACACTCTACCACAAATTACACGCAAAACAATAACAAATAAGTAGAATCTCTTACTCCAATGTTTTGGGATATGCAGACACATGCACACACAAAAAGACAAAAACACACATGCATACAAACACACATCTACTCATGCACTCAAGGCAATTTGGCTCCTTCCCAAATCCCGTCTCCCGTACAAAGAGCCGTTGTAGTTAGCTGTGTTAATGATCTCAATATGCCTTCCTCAGGAATGTGTGAAAACCAGGCTGCAGCAGTGTGTGTGTGTGAGTGTGAGTGTGTGTGTGTGTGTGTGTGTGTGTGTGTGTGTGTGTGTGTGTGTGTGTGTGTGTGTGTGAATGCCCTCGTTCCCACAGCCTTAAAGGGCCAGCGCCCCCTGTTCCAAACATGACTGGCATACAGACGCCCTGATGGAAAACAGACAGACGCCCTTCAGTATGTCAGTATGGGGCCAGCGTCGGTCGTTGGTGGGCGGGCAGACGGGCTCAAGAGGTCATGCTGGCTGACACCCAAAGTCTACAATGGCAGCAGAGGCGGGAGAGGTGGAGGAGCATTAACCCAGAGGTTAACTATGTACCAGCAGGTTGTGAGCTTTTATTAGTGGAAGAGTGAATCAGTGAAAAGCCCTCAGCTCAGATAAACGGATTGAGTCCAGAGAGCATACACTGGGGAACATGCCAAGATGCACTATTTTTTCATAGGCTAGTTTAAATAATAGGGCAATGCCCCATTCTGCCAGGTATGGGTTTGGTTCTGTGGATTCTGGAGTGGTGGTCCTGGAGTGGTGGTCCTGGAGTGGTGGTCCTGGAATGGTGGTCCTGGAGTGGTGGTCCTGGAGTGGTGATCCTGGAGTGGTGGTCCTGGAGTGGTGATCCTGGAGTGGTGGTCCTGGAGTAGTGGTCCTGGAGTGGTGGCCCTGGAATGGTGGTCCTGGAGTGGTGGTCCTGGAGTAGTGGCCCTGACCCTGTACTGTAGGTCTGCCTAAGGGGGGTCCAGTGGGTCCGATGGGACAGGGTCAGCCTGGCCCAGGTGTGTATTGGAACAATACCTCTCTAACATGGAGGGAGGGGGGCTATGGCTGTGGCTGGATCTGGCCCTGCAGCTGCTAAGGGATTTGGCTGTGAGCTGCCCAGTTAAAGAACAGGTTGAAACAGTACCAGCTATGAAACACCAGGGAGCCTGCATTGTTTCCAACACCTTGCCAAGCCACCTGTGTCTCATAGTAACAACTCAACACCCGCTGCCAACACTGACACATCGACCACCTATTACTCTGCTATGTGTCAGAAACTGGTTCCAAAGCTCATTGGAAAACATTGGGATGGTCGGTTGAGGAGAGAGAGACGGAGAGAGAAAGAGAGAAAGAGAGAGAGAGAGAGAGAGAGAGAGAGAGAGAGAGAGAGAGAGAGAGAGAGAGAGAGAGAGAGAGAGAGAGAGAGAGAGAGAGAGAGAGAGAGAAAGAGAGAGAGAGCGAGAGAGAGAGAGAGAGAGAGAGAGAGAGAGAGAGAGTGAGAGTGAGAGAGAGAGAGAGAGAGAGAGAAAGAGAAAGAAATAAACTACTTCTATGAGCCAACCTTTGTCAATCTCAATGTTTATCTGTGCCAACCAACCTATCTCTTAAATGTGTGGTTTTTGTTGCATTGACAGATCTCAAAGCCCTGTTCCCAATAAAGCCTCTGTTCAAACAAAAAAACTACTTGGTTCTACTTTATAGTTTTCTTCCTTGTCTTTCATGCGTTTCCCTCCCTACTTTTCTGCTCTCCTCTCTCGCTCTTTTTCCCACACTGTCAATCAGTGAGCGAGAGAGAGACAGAGAGAAGGGGGTGAGGGGGTGGGGGGGGGTGGAGAAAGAGAGAGGATCTCCGGTCATTAATCCAGCTCCCTCATTTAGGAACTTTAATTTAGCAGAAAACGAGGCGATGGTATCTGTGTGTGTGTGTGTGCGCGCGTGCACGTTAGTGATGCGCGGGTTGACTCATAACCCACATTCCCCGCGTTTATATCTGCATGGCGGGCGGGTTTAGGGTCATGAAATATTGAGTGGATGAAGGGCAGGTGGTGGCGGGCGGGTTGAATAAAGAGAAAACAGTGCATTAAAAATCCCTAAATGTATCATTCTTGAGCAATTCATATCTATAGGCTACAGTGAGGTTTTTCTTTCATTATTTTTTATCTGGTGTTAGTGCGTAGCCTAAGCTTTAGGGCCTATGGTATTATTTTATGTATCATTAAGGCAAATGTAGGGAGAGGTCAAAGGTAAAATAATAACATTAGTAATAAACATGGCTATGTTTAAATGAATGTATGTGCTCTGTCACAGGGGCTCTCAAACTGTGGCCCATGGGCTTATTATGGACACATTGTATGCATTACCTTAGTTCTTTTTTAAGAAGGGGCCTAGGCCACGCAGCCAATAGAATGATAGAATGAGAGGCTTCATATAGAAAAAAGCATTCATGACCTTTTGGAGTGGACATTGTGTGACAGCTGGATGTTGAAAAAGAAGGGTGGTGCAGAACTAAAATAAGTTAGGAATTTGCCATAAGGGGGTAACTGAATATGCCATGGAGGTATGTTTGTGCATTTGTGTATGTGTATAAAAGGGAGCTCTAAGCCAAAGAGAGACAGCCGTTTCATGGAACTGCTCGGCTTTCGTTATTAGATAATAAAAGTATAATTCTTGGATTCACAGGCTCCAGTTTCTTGTGAGATATGTTTGAGTTGACTACTTTCGAGTCATATATATTTCTACGACATATTTGGCGAGCTTTGCCAGGAGTTGATAACAGGGGCCAGAGACGGTGTACATCTGCAGTTATGAAACGGCTTGGACGGACCATACAAACAAAAGCGGCCGCATTTAATAGGTAAGCCAAGTTCTTGCCTATATAGTATAAAGTTGTATGGTTCGATCCGGGGCCCGGCCTCAGCAGCAGAATACCAATAGGTCTCTCCAAATTTAAGAACCTAAAAATTAGAGACTGGAGCTTTTGGATTTAAGAATACATGTTGATGTCACTCTGTTGTTCGTCTGAACCGTTTGTTCAAATCATATGATTCATTTGTTCGTTCCGTCTGTTCAATTCAGTCGACTCATTTGATTCATCTTGCTGATCGCTCTGTCTGGGTCATTTCGGCACGGGCGGCTGTCTAGCTGGTTGAGCGATCAGACAATAACATGTTAAAAAGACCTACAGATACCGCTCGAGACGTGTAGTGGAAGTGAATCGTCTTGAGGACTGCTTAGGTAGGCGAAATCCTGTGCAATAACGCTCTTTCTCTGTGTCGTGGAAGTGTATCAGAGAAAGAGGGCCGAATTTACAGGAGAGCTAAAATTAGCGCTCCAGAGGGCTGAACGGGCAGGTGGCTAGCTAAATTTGGAACCTACGGTTACCGCTCTAATGAGGAATTCATTGAAAGAGGTCTGCTCGGGTAGGTGCGGCATCATCCTGTGTTGTGGTGATGCCAAAGTTAGACAGGGTCGATTAGGTAAAAAAGTTAGGTCATCCTGAGTAGGTGAACGGGTTAAATAGCCACAAGGGCTTCAGAATATAGAGAAATGTTAAATAGAGTAGGTCTGCTCATCTTGTGTGGGTGAATGGTTTGCTTGGGCGGCTGTGAGTCATTCAACTGTCTGATTCATTTAGGCACAAGTGGCTGCTCATCTGTGTGAGTGAGAATAATAAGAAATCCTGCAAGTAAATAGCCTTTCTGTAAGGAAAGGAAATATATTTGAGGTCGTTTGAAGCTTCTGTCTGATGGAGAAAGTGCGTGCCGAATCTCACATTAGGAAAGAGAAGAATAAATGGTGCATGGATATTCATTGACAAACTAAGCGTAGAAAATTCACGTTACCAGGAGGGGTAGAATAAATCCTGTTGGAGGAACAGGTCACGTGTACCGGTGTGATCATATGACATCTATGCATTGTATTCTGATCAATCTTTTAGGGTATGTTTCTGACATTATATTTGGAAACTTTAGAGGTGATGTAGTATTATGATAAATTGACTACAGTAAAATAATAACTGGGATAGGGTTAATATTCCAAATTTGGGCCCTCTGATAGAATAAAATATTCCTGTAGGTTATACAAATAGTAATTAAGCACGTTTGAGAATAACATTGTATAAATATGGAATAAGAGTGGTATAAATGGTGTAAGTGAGTCGCACTCTGAAGTTTGAATGATGAGATATAGAGGTGTGTAAGATAATTATATATACGGTGGAATAATAAGCTATTCTTGTAAATTATATCTTGGAGTTTCGTGCAACAATGCCTGTCATAGAATTTTGTAAGATTAGGGAATAGTGACCAGCATATACGATTCTGGGAGGATTCTATGACTGAGAGGAAGGATTTGGGTAATTTGTTGTTCGTTCCGCTGAGACTAGATTGTGATTAATTGATTTGTGGCAATAAAGAATCATTAGAAACATTAATGGTTTGGTAGATGTGAATATATTAGAATAGAATGAATTTTATGGGAGTGTAATTTATTACGAGGGATTGGATAAAATTATAGGTGTTGACTTGCACGCCCAAACACGTAGACTTACGTGGAGATGAGAGAAAGTACATAGGGCATGTGGTAGAATTAAGCATTATAATAAGTTATCTATTATTTCAGAAGCAGAGGTGATATAGTCAAGGAATTTAGTATATTAGGGGGAAAATATAATTCATTTGGTTAGGTTATTAGATCTGTTTCCAAATCAATGAATGTGGGTTTGACTCGTTGACTGCTAAGTTGTTTACGTTGAGCGTGTGAGATATGTGTCCTTCAAAGCTATTTTCTGATAAAGTGTGGTATGTGCCAGATACTAAAACTACTGACCATTATCATTGGAATAAAGGAGGATTAACTTGTCATTTCAATAAAGCATAGATTCTGCATCGCTGATTAGAGTCTAGGTTTTTTAAAGTATAGTTCAACTATGGTAGTGGGTTGTTTAGATTGACGGAACAGTCAGGATAAGAATAGACAATTTAGCAGCCTGCGTCTTTTCAGACTGAAGGACTCACTTATTCAACGGTGTCAGAGTGGTGTAGGTGGATGAGTAGGAATCAGGCGCAGGAAACCAGGAGGACTTCAACAGAACTTTACTAAAGTCCAAACACAAATATCAGTCGCCAACCCAACCGGGTGGCGCGAACAATTACGCACGAAAACACAGTGCGGAAACAACAAGAAAAGCGCACACAGTGCGAGCTCTCGAAAATACACAATAACGAGAGAACAAACTCGTAGAAGCAGGCTGACATAAACAATCACGCATAACACCTGACCCAAACACACGAAACTAAATAAGGGAACAATTAAGACACAAATAAGGGACAGGTGTTATGAACAGACAAAACCAAATGAACATGAAACATAGAACGGTGGCAGCTAGTACTCCGGAGACGACGACCGCCGAAGCCTGCCCGAACAAGGAAGAGGAGCAGCCTCGGCCGAAACCGTGACAGTACCCCCCCCTTGACGCGCGGCTCCAGCCGTGCGCCGACCCGGAGCTCGGGGACGACCCGGACGACGCGGAGCAGGGCGCGCAGGATGACCCCGATGGAAATCGGTCAGTAGGGACTGGTCTAATACGTCCCTCCTTGGCACCCAGCACCGCTCCTCCGGGCCGTACCCCTCCCACTCCACGAGATATTGAAGACCCCCCATCCGGCGTCTAGAATCCAGGATGGACCTCACGGTATACGCCGGAGCCCCCTCGATGTCCAACGGGGGCGGAGGAGTCTCCTCAATCTCAAAGTCCTGGAGTGGACCAGCTACCACCGGCCTGAGGAGAGACACATGGAACGAGGGGTTAATATTTTTGTAATCAACAGGTAGTTCTAACCTATAACTCACCTCGTTCAATCTCCTCAGGACTTTAAATGGCCCCACAAACCGCCGACCCAGCTTCCGGCAGGGCAGGCGGAGGGGCAGGTTTCTGGTTGAGAGCCAGACTCGATCTCCAGGTGCGTACACTGGCCCCTCACTGCGGTGTAGGTCGGCGCTCGTCTTCTGTCGACGTATGGCACGCTGCAGATGGACGTGTGCAGCGTCCCACGTCTCCTCCGAGCGCCGCACCCACTCATCCACAGCGGGGGCCTCGATCTGGCTCTCATGCCATGGTGCCAGAACCGGCTGGTACCCTAACACACACTGAAAAGGGGTTAGTTGGGTGGAGGAGTGGCGAAGAGAGTTCTGTGCCATCTCGGCCCAGGGCACATATCTCGCCCACTCCTCCGGCCGGCCCTGACAGTATGACCTCAGAAACCTACCCACATCCTGGTTGACACGTTCAACCTGCCCATTACTCTCCGGGTGGTAACCCGAGGTAAGGCTTACCGAAACCCCCAACCGTTCCATAAATGCTCTCCACACTCTAGAGGTGAACTGGGGGCCTCGGTCAGACACTATATCCTCGGGTACCCCGTAATGCCGGAAGACATGGGTGAACAGAGCCTCTGCGGTCTGTAGGGCAGTGGGTAGCCCCGGCATGGGAAGGAGACGACAGGCCTTAGAGAACCGATCCACAACGACCAGGATGGTAGTATTCCCCTGTGAGGGGGGAAGGTCGGTAACAAAATCCACCGAGAGGTGGGACCAGGGTCGTTGTGGAATAGGCAGGGGTTGTAACTTACCCCTGGGCAAATGTCTGGGCGCCTTACACTGGGCACACACCGAACAGGAGGAGACATAAATCCTCACATCCCTAGCTAACGTTGGCCACCAGTACTTCGTGCTAAGGCAGTGCACTGTCCGGCCGATACCCGGATGGCCAGAGGAGGGGGACGTATGAGCCCAACAAATGAGGCGATCGCGTACCTCGAGCGGAACGTACGTCCAACCCACAGGACACTGTGGAGGACTCGGGTCGGTGCGTAACGCCCGCTCGATCTCACCATCAACCTCCCACACCACCGGAGCAACCAGACAAGACTCCGGTAGTATGGGCGTGGACTCAACTGACCTCTCCTCTGCGTCATACCGCCGAGACAGAGCATCTGCCTTCCCGTTCTGGGACCCAGGGATGTATGTGATTTTAAACACAAACCGGGCTAGGAACATAGTCCAGCGAGCCTGGCGAGGATTCAGTCTCCTAGCTGCCCGGATGTACTCCAGGTTACGATGGTCAGTTAGAATGAGGAAAGGGTGTTGAGCCCCCTCGAGCCAATGCCGCCACACCTTTAGGGCCTGTACCACGGCTAACAGCTCCCTGTCTCCTACGTCATAATTCCGCTCCGCCGGACTGAGCTTCTTTGAGTAAAACGCACAGGGACGGAGTTTAGGTGGAGTGCCAGAACGCTGGGAAAGAACGGCCCCTATCCCGGCCTCTGACGCGTCCACCTCTACTTGGAACGGTAAAGAGGGATCCGGATGCGCCAACACCGGCGCCGAGGTAAACAGGTCCTTCAGTCTCCCAAATGCCCTGTCCGCCTCAGCTGACCACCGCAAGCGCACCGGACCCCCCTTTAACAGAGACGTTATGGGAGCTGCCACCTGTCCAAAACCCCGGATAAACCTCCGGTAATAATTCGCAAAACCCAAGAACCGTTGCACCTCCTTCACAGTGGTTGGGGTCTGCCAATTACGCACAGCTGACACCCGGTCTACCTCCATCTTCACCCCTGACGCAGATAACTGGTAACCCAGAAAGGAGACCGACTTCTGAAAAAACAGACATTTCTCTGCCTTGACATATAGGTCATGCTCCAACAGCCTCCTCAATACTCGGCGCACCAGGGCTACATGCTCAGCACGGGTAGGACTATACACCAGAATGTCGTCGATGTACACAACTACTCCCTGTCCCTGCATGTCCCGGAAGATCTCATCGACGAAGGATTGGAAGACTGAGGGAGCATTCATCAACCCATATGGCATGACTAGATACTCGTAGTGTCCGGAAGTCGTGCTAAACGCTGTCTTCCATTCATCGCCCTCTCGAATGCGCACCAAGTTATATGCGCTCCTAAGATCCAATTTTGTAAAGAACTGCGCACCGTGCAGTGACTCCGTCATAGTCGCAATCAGAGGAAGTGGATAGCTGTACTTCACTGTGATCTGATTGAGACCGCGGTAATCAATACACGGGCGCAGACCTCCATCCTTTTTCTTCACAAAAAAGAAACTTGAGGAAGCGGGTGAAACGGAGGCCCGTATGTATCCCTGTCTAAGAGACTCAGAGATGTATGTCTCCATAGCCTTTCTCTCCTCTTGAGACAAAGGATACACATGGCTCCGCGGGAGAGCTGCTCCTGACTGGAGATCTATCGCACAATCCCCCCGTCTATGAGGCGGCAGCTGCCCCGCCCTAGTCTTACTGAACGCTAATGCCAAATCCTCATACTCGGGGGGAATCTGCAGTGCTGGCATTAGATTCGGACTCTCCACCGAGGTCGCCCCTATGGAAACACCCAGACACCGCCCCTCACATTGAGCAGACCACCCTTTAAGAGCTTTCTCTCGCCACCTAATAATAGGGTCATGAGTCATCAACCAGGGAAGACCCAGCACTACCGGATACGCAGGAGAGTCAATCAGATAGAGCTGAATTCTCTCCTCATGACCCTCCTGCGCCATCATCTGAAGGGGTGCTGTGACTTCCCTAATCAACCCAGACCCTAACGGACGGCTATCTAGGGCATGGACGGGGAAAGGCTTATCCACTGGAAGGAGGGGAATCCCTAACTCTATACAGAACTGGCGATCTACAAAATTCCCAGCTGCGCCTGAATCTACCAGCGCCTTATGCTGGGAACGAGGTGCAACCTGTGGGAAACAAACAGGCAAGGTTAGGTGCACGACAGAAAGCTCTGGGTAAGCAGGGCGCCTACTCACCTGGGGGGACCCCCCAATGCGTGACCTGCCATCTCCCTCACTGGAGGACCCGCCCCAACACCTAGCCGCGGTGTGCCCTCCACGACCACAGTTGGTGCAAGGGCCGGGTCCCCTCGGGCTCCTCCTCCTCCGTTCCCTAGCGCCAGCACCTCCGAGCTCCATAGGGCTCGGCTCGGAGGTGCTGGAGAGTGGAATGGGCGAACCCCCCCCTCCGGGACGCCCACGGGTGGCGAGCAGGGTATCCAGCCGGATGGCCATGTCGACCAGCTGGTCGAACGTCAACGACGTGTCCCTGCACGCCAACTCTCGCTGGACGTCCTCCCGGAGGCTGCAGCGGAAATGGTCGATATGGGCCCGCTCATTCCACCCTGCATCAGCCGCTAGGGTCCGAAACTCCAAGGCAAAGTCATGGGCGCTCCTCATCCCCTGTCGGAGGTAGAATAGACGTTCCCCCGCCGCCTTCCCCTCTGGTGGATGGTCGAACACAGCACGGAAGCGGCGGGAGAACTCCGCATAGTTCGTGGTAGCGGCGTCCATTCTCCTCCACTCGGCGTTGGCCCACTCCAACGCCTTGCCGGTGAGACAGGAGATGAGGGCTGAGACGCTCTCGTGTCCCGAGGGCGCCGGGTGTACGGTGGCGAGGTAGAGCTCCACCTGCAGCAGGAACCCTTGACACCCGGCAGTGGAGCCGTCGTACGCCCTCGGGAGCGAGAGCCGAATCCCACTAGGTTCCGGAGATGAGACAGGAGGGCTGACCGATGGGGCTGGTTCGGTTCGTGGAGGTGTGGGAACCCCGCTGGTCTCCCATCGGTGCAGCGTATTCATCACCCCCTCCAGGGCATGACAGACCTGGTTGATGCGGTCCTCCTGACCACGAAGACGTTCAGCCATCTCGGCTGTCGGCGCGGTCGCTCCTGCTGATTCCATGGAAGTGATGCGTGATTCTGTCAGAGTGGTGTAGGTGGATGAGTAGGAATCAGGCGCAGGAAACCAGGAGGACTTCAACAGAACTTTACTAAAGTCCAAACACAAATATCAGTCGCCAACCCAACCGGGTGGCGCGAACAATTACGCACGAAAACACAGTGCGGAAACAACAAGAAAAGCGCACACAGTGCGAGCTCTCGAAAATACACAATAACGAGAGAACAAACTCGTAGAAGCAGGCTGACATAAACAATCACGCATAACACCTGACCCAAACACACGAAACTAAATAAGGGAACAATTAAGACACAAATAAGGGACAGGTGTTATGAACAGACAAAACCAAATGAACATGAAACATAGAACGGTGGCAGCTAGTACTCCGGAGACGACGACCGCCGAAGCCTGCCCGAACAAGGAAGAGGAGCAGCCTCGGCCGAAACCGTGACAAACGGGAAAGAGGGAGGAGTGACTATAGTCTAATCAGAAAGGACAGTTACATACATTTGAATAGCGGACTGGCAATTGCAATAGAGTTATGGCCATAATTTGAATTGTTTAGGTAGACTGGAATAAAAGTAAGGTATTTTATTAATATGAATATAAATATACTATTAGTTATTGTTGGGTTGTGAATATACTTTCCTAATGCCATGATCTTGTTCTCGGGTGGAGGAGAGTCGTGCTTGCTTGACCGTGTCGAGCTGAAGGAGATGTTTGAAGCGGGTTTGGGTAGTTGGATGGAGGACATTTATGACAGGTTCTGGTTGTTGTTGCTTTGTTCTGTGGTTTGCGTGACACCAGTGATGGTGAATTCTAGAACGATAATTTATTTTCATTACGTGAACCAGGGGATGCAAGGAGCTTTGGGTATTATGCTGAGGGAATAGCACCAACTTATAGTGGGTTTTAGATTTGTTGAATAAACAAACTTATATTTTAAACTAAAGTAATGCAATAGGCTACAATTCTAACATTATCAGTAAAATGCATTATACGTTCATCTGTGGTCCTCTGTAGCTCAGCTGGTAGAGCATGGCGCTTGTAACGCCAGGGTAGTGGGTTCGATCCCCGGGACCACCCATATACAAAAGTGTATGCATGCATGACTGTAAGTCGCTTTGGATAAAAGCGTCTGCTAAATGGCATGTTATTATTATTACTATCTGGAAAAAGCAAATTTAAGACACAGAAGGACAATAAAAAAAAAAACAGAAAAATAATGGATACTAGGGGTGCCCAGAGAATCCTAAAGGGGAGGGTCAGCTAGTGGCAGTAACTATGCAGGCTGATGAAGAACCTATGCTGCAGGTTCAGGTGAAGAATAGAGGCGCCCCAATGATGATAGATACTGGAGCAACTTACTCATGTGTAAGTCCAAATTATGCCTCTCACCTCCTCCCCATATCAGGCAAATATGCACAGCCAGTAGAATTTTCATGACAAACGTAGGTAATACATATGACAGTTCCAGTAGAATAAAAAGCAGGAAAAAGCTACGTGTACATATATTAGTGTCAGAACAAATTCCAGTTAATTTAGTAGGAAGAGATACACTGTGTAGAATGGGGGTCCAGATTAAATGCAGATCAGAGGGACTAATAATAGTTAAGGAAGGGGTATGTCCACAGAAGGTAATGGGGAAACCATCATCACATTAGTAAACTATTTTGGTAGAAGGGCTGCGACTTTTGTGGAGCGACGGGTAACGGTGCTTCGAGGGTGACTGTTGTCGATGTGTGCAGAGGGTCCCTGGTTCGAGCCCAGGTAGGGGCGAGGAGAGGGACGGAAGCAACATTGATGCTGTTGACCCTGATCGCTGCGGAAAATGAGGAGGTCTAAAGGGGGGTGAGTGTAACCGGTGTGAAATGGCTAGCTAGTTAGCGGTGCGCGCTGGTGGCATTTCGATCGGTGACGTCACTCGCTCTGAGACCTTGAAGTAGTTGTTTCCCTTGTTCTGCTAGTGCCACAGGCATGTGGGAAAGTAAAACAAACGAGGCAAGGGATAGCATATTTGAGTTTTCGATGTCACAAAGCATGTTGGAGTGATTGAGTGGTAGCAGTGCGGCTAAGGAAAAGCCTAGGGGTTTAAATCTTATGGGATTTTATTTCGTTTTATGTGCGATGAATTGTGGAATTCACCGGAGAAGGGAGCAGTCACAAGTAATGATCTTGAGGGTTTTCGGAAAGGAGGGATCAGGAGATGTGGCAAGAGAGTGATAATTTCGAATTTAGATTGTGTGGACTGATTAAGAGGTATCAAAATGGAAACCAACTAAATGTGTACTTTTTCTTCCAGAAAAAAGGGGGGAGTGATTCTCTTTTCTTAGAAATATTTTCTGAGACTATAAATAAGGCCTGGCCATTTTTTTTTTGTTTATTGTTTTACTATATGGTGTTCGAATAACCACAAACAAACTACTTCGTATGAAATGTTAGCTGTATAGGATTTTTATTTCTGTTTTGGGTTTTTTGACGGGATGGAAGTGAAATATCTTAAAGGGGCGTACACATGTAATGTGGGTTTTTATTTACTGAGGGATAAGTAAATATGTGTGATTTATTTTGAAAAGAGCTGTACTAAGGACTTACTGTACACTCGGGATACAACATTTATCCAATTATGTTGATGGTTGTTAAGAGTAGTATACTATTGGATGAAACAATTCATTGAATGATTTCAATGACCTCTGAAATCTGTCCTGGCTTTATAGTGTGACCTGATCACCCACACTGTAAATTCTAGAGGCATGCTGAATTAGGGGGTTAGATATAATAAGGATAATTGTAAAGAAGTATATAATTGGGAAAAAATCCTATATATAAATTAGTCCAAACAGGACAAGGATGAAGTGAGAGAGTTAGTCCTGAAGGAGAGGTATTCCTTGAATAGTGATATGGGATACAGTTAAGTAAAGATATGCTCAAGGGTTGTCATTTTAAGTTTAGTTATTATTTTTGGTTTAACAAGCAGTGTTGTTGTTCTTTTGTTTTTTGAACACATGAATCACGATGTGATGCATGTGTCCAAAGGGGGGAAGGTGTTAACGATTTTGTTTTTTTGGCCTTACAGGGGTTTTAAAGGTGTTTTAATATTTTTTGGGTTTACAGGAGTTTTAATGGTTCAATGGTTTTAATGTTTTTGTGATAGGAAGCAGGGTGTAGAGGAGGTCTGTCTACAACAAGCTGGAAGCAGGTGTGCTTCATAATCTCAAGGCTTCAATTTGACGGATGAGAGGACATAAGTAGCATACTGTGTCTCACCTAACCTAACAATGCTCCTAAGATTTTATTTTCATGAGTGAAGATAACTCTGCCCAACTGAGTAGGAGAGTCTGAGCATTCTCTGCGCCTTGGAGACTATGTGATGGCAAAAGACTACAGAAGAAAGAGCTGGAAAGACCCTATGTGGAGGGGCCTGTACCAGGTGTTGTTGGCTACCTTAATGATGGTAAAAGTGGTGGAGACAGATACTTAGATCCATGTTTTCACTATAGGAGTGTTCCAACCTAAGCCATTGGGTAGCATTGTTGTCTTTTGTGTGTGTCTGTGCTTGTATGTCTTTGCAGCAGTAACTCCGAGCTTCCCTATGGGTAGGCTGGTAGAAGGACACTCTTCGCAGACCGATGTCGATAGATTGAGAGGGACTCTGGCTGATCCGGAGACCCTAGTGATGGGGGAAGGTTAACAACTGAAGTGACCATACATCGTTGTCCAGGATTACACCAACGACGGTACGGATAGAGGGGAGCGCGATCGGGTATCATCTAAACCATTGTACCAGAGTGAGGGAACTGATGATTAAGATACTTTCAAGACCTTCCAGACCGCCGGGAGATTCCAGACCACCGAGAGATTCCAGACCACCGAGAGATTCCAGACCTCCAAGACGCACCAGATATCCTTATCATTGATTTCTCTACACTTGACTAGTTCCCTGCGAATAAGGGGAATGGAGTACTGATAATAATAAAGAGCAGAAGAACAAGACATAGAAGGGATATAGACAGGATTAGAAAGTATATTCTTGCACAGGCAGGAACCATAACTAAAATGCAGGAAGGGATCACTATTAAAATACAAGGGTTAAAATATTATTGGTGTGTGAGGAACCAGCACAAAGAGTATGGGGAAGTCACATGGGGTAGTGTGACCTTAAGATAATGAAAGAAAGAGACAGGTGAATCATAGACATAAGGAGAACAGTCCAAGACTTAGATAAACCATTTGATGTAGTATTTGGTGTTAGATTTCCAGGGGGAAGTGTTATTGGAGTAGTTATTCCTTGGGAAAGTGCACTAAACCCTGTACATGTTAGAGCTATACCAAATACAGAAGAAAGGGAATTGAAGGAGCCGTTAAACAATGATTGATATAGATGAGTACAATATATTATATTACAATTAAATAAAGAAAATAGTATAATATGCACCACATCTCCGTTTAAAGAATTAACAGTAGTTCAAAATCTTCACAGTTACTAGGACTATGTTATGGTTCAACTACAACTTTTGTCATATAAGGAACTCGGAAAGACCATATTGGCCAGCAGAATGTTTGTAATATTTAGGAAATCCTAAATATAAACAATTTTATGATCAACCAGGATGAGGAGAGAAGTGTAAGCAATTGTTAGAATAGGAACAAGGAAAGGGAAACACCAGAGTAATGTCAAATAGATTATGAGCAAAAATATAGGAATGTTACAATAAAACAATTGGGTTATATAATTTGGGAGAATTCAAGGGAGAATGTGAAACTAGGGGGTGTTTAAACAGATAGCCTTTGGAATACAGGGACCCCTCAAAGGAAAATCTATCAGGCATTAGATAGAAATGGGTATAAGAATGAGTGATGAAACATAATGATTTGTCATGTAGACAATGTTAATAGGGATGTTTTGGATTGGAAATTAACTCAACTGAACTGTTATGATCTGTCCTTTCCTGAGGTTACTACGGATGGTGTCTTAATGCATAAGCAGAAATAATTCGGTCCAGAACGGTGTAAACCTCAATAAAAACCAAAAACCCTCTACCCGGCTGAAGAGGAACAACAAAGGCGTTGAAGATGTTCCTGTCCGACACCACCTCTGCCAGGAGACCTGAAACCAGCATCAAATCAAAGCAATCAATTGCCTTCTCTTTTGTGCCTTTTCTCTCAAGAATGTGACAGGATTCCATGTGGAGTGAGCAGGAGGAGAGAGGTCTATGCAAATGCAATGTTCTTCGTAGTTTGCGTATACTGGTTTGCAAATGAACAAAACAGAATGATGGTGGTGGGGAGGCTCAGGTGTGACATTGGAATTGGGGCATTACCATGGGCAATCCAAGATGAACTATGAAGCTATCTGAAGAACATAATGAAGACGCCAGAAGATTGAGTGCCGGTAGAGGAAGGGAGTGTTAGTTGAGGTAGTATGTTGATTAAGGAGGTATTATACACTGCTAAATTTATAGTAATTTAGACTAGGAATGCATTGGGATACTGATCTGTTGTAATTCTTGTTATGAGGAAGTTAATGCTAGAATTGTGATAATATAAATATACATTCTGCCAGTGTCAATATGTGCCAATGTGAGAGTTTTAACTTTGAATGATGGAACCAAGGTGACTAATTAAGAATTGTCATTCTAAAGTTGTTTTGGGTAATTAATTTGATTATGATTATAAATTCTAAGTGGACTAATTGATCTGAATAAGTTATTAATATTAATGCCTAGTGATGTTGACATTGCAATTAATGGATTAGATATTGATATTGATTATTTTGATGGTTATAATACTTGTAATATGGGTGAAAAAATATTATGTAAGCTAAAGATGTTGACACCATTCTTAACATGTCCTAGATATTATTGTTAAGATAAAGTTGCATATGTTGATGTGTTAGGATACTAATACATATATGAGAAAATGCTACAAGTAAACAGAAGTGGGGAGCAATGTTTACAAAGATGGCAATCATGATAGGCATAGCACTTGTAGTAATGGGAATGGTTTTTTGCTGTATACTACCTCTGTTAAAATCATTTGTTGATCCAAACCACAGTAAAACAAATAACTGTACAGATCATTGTTACTAGTTCAGCCAAAGAAATACACCCAGTTCAGGGAGCTCCAGGACAGTATGTAAATGAATATGGGAAATTTTGTAAACGTTAAGGGAGGACCAATGGATTGTCCATTTGGGAATTCTGAATGTTTGTATGGAGTTGCTCCTGGGGGTGGATGGGCTTGCCATGGTTACAAAGCCCAATAGAAACATGTGGAGGTTAATTTAGAGGAAAACCTTCTAGACTTGTAATCAATACCTGACTGGGCTCTGGGTCCTCATCAGGATGAGTCAAGTAATGAGGAAGATATATTGGTTTAAATATATGCACTTAAAATGTAGCCACATATGGCAAGGTTAGGAATAAGTAAATGCACAGGCTTATATTCATTTTTACAATGAATATTTGTATTGTTGGGACATTGTTGGAAAGTCCCAAAGGGGGGATTATATGGTATTATTGTATGTATCATTAAGGCAAATGTAGGGAGAGGTCAAAGGTAAAATAATAATATTAGTAATAAACATGGCTATGTTTAAATGAATGTATGTGCTCTGTCACAGGGGCTCTCAAACTGTGGCCCATGGGCTTATTATGGACACATTGTATGCATTACCTTAGTTCTTTTTTAAGAAGGGGCCTAGGCCACGCAGCCAATAGAATGATAGAATGAGAGGCTTCATATAGAAAAAAGCATTCATGACCTTTTGGAGTGGACATTGTGTGACAGCTGGATGTTGAAAAAGAAGGGTGGTGCAGAACTAAAATAAGTTAGGAATTTGCCATAAGGGGGTAACTGAATATGCCATGGAGGTATGTTTGTGCATTTGTGTATGTGTATAAAAGGGAGCTCTAAGCCAAAGAGAGACAGCCGTTTCATGGAACTGCTCGGCTTTCGTTATTAGATAATAAAAGTATAATTCTTGGATTCACAGGCTCCAGTTTCTTGTGAGATATGTTTGAGTTGACTACTTTCGAGTCATATATATTTCTACGACAGGCCTAACTGTACATTCGCCAAATACGCGCCAATTGCCAAATGCTTTTGGGAACTTGTGCAGAATAAGTTAACGTGGACCCACTGAGGCAAAAAGCATGTGAGAGTTTAATTCAATAAGAGAAAAGCTGCGAAATGGAGAGTTGAAGATAAAGAGTAGGGAGGGTCAGAACAGTAGTCTAATGTTTGGGAAAGATTTGGTGAAGTGGTAAAATAGGATTATAGTAGATATGTTATGTGTGATAATTGTGAGGCGCTATACAAATTCGACAGTCACAAAACAGGGACTTCAAAATGGCACCTCAAGGGAACTGTAGGCTCCTGTTCAGATGGGTACTTAAATGGAATAGTAGCTTGAAATCTGGACACTGACTGTAGATGTATAACCTCTCACATAGCCTAATATAATATTAACTCCTGCAGAATGGTGGGTGGGCAGACAGGCACAAGAGGTCATGCTGGCTGACACCCAAAGTCTACAATGGCAGCAGAGGCGAGAGAGGTGGAGGAGCATTAACCCAGAGGTTAACTATGTAACAGCAGGTTGTGAGCTTTTATTAGTGGAAGAGTGAATCAGTGAACAAGCCCTCAGCTCAGATAAACTGAGTGATACGAGTCCAGAGAGCATACACTGGGGAACATGCCAAGATACACTATTTTTTCATAGGCTAGTTTGAATAATAGAGCAATGCCCCATTCTGCCAGGTGTGGGTTTGATTCTGTGGAGTCTGGAGTGGTGGTCCTGGAGTGGTGGTCCTGGAGTAGTGGTCCTGGAGTGGTGGTCCTGGAGTAGTGATCCTGGAGTGGTGATCCTGGAGTGGTGTTTCTGTAGTGGTGATCCTGGAGTGGTGTTCCTGGAGTAGTGGTCCTGGAGTAGTGGCCCTGGAATGGTGGTCCTGGAGTGGTGGTCCTGGAGTAGTGGCCCTGACCCTGTAATGTAGGTCTGCCTAAGGGGGGTCCAGTGGGTCCGATGGGACGGAGAGAGAGAGAGAGAGAGAGAGAGAGAGAGAGAAATAAACTACTTCTATAAACTCAACCTTTGTCAATCTCAATGTTTATCTGTGCCAACTAACCTATCTCTGAAATGTGTGGTTTATTGTTGCATTGACAGATCTCAAAGCCATGTTCCCAATAAAGCTTCTGTTCAAACTAAAAAGCTACTTGGTTCTACTTTATAGTTTTCTTCCTCATCTTTCATGCGTTTCCCTTCCTACTTTTCTGCTCTCCTCTCTTTCTCCCACACTGCCAATCAGTGAGAGAGAGGATCTCTGGTCATTAATCCATCTCCCTCGTTTAGGCACTTTGTGCTCTTTCATTTAGCGGAAAATGAGGCGATGGCGTGTGTGCGCTCATGCACCTGTCTGTGTCTTTCTGTGTGTGTGTGTATGTGCGTGTGTGTGCGTGTGTGATCAGAGCTCTGCTCTGTGATGCGGAGACAGTGGGAGGGAGGGAGGGAGGGAGAGGAGCGGTGTCATGTAGCCCAGTCTAAGGCCCTCTCTCTGGGATGCCAGGCAGGGAGACACAGGGTGGTCCAAAGCTGCGGTGAACACTCCCAATCAGCACAGACAGGCACAGCAGGACTCACAGCTACATCACAGCACCATGACATACATCAGAGTTAAGGCCATGGGACATGATTAAAAGACTGGTATTTAGGCAATGGACACTCGTGTACTGTATGTGTGTATATAATGTGTGTGCGTGCGTGGGTCAGTGGGTGGATGTGTGTGTGTCTATTTGATAGCCACGCATTAATTATTACTTCCTGGGTGTGTGTGTGTGTGTGTGTGTGTGTGTGTTCTTTCATCATCTATCTTTTTGAATCTCTGCCTCTAAGTCTTTGTGGAACTGACAGACAGATATACTGGCAGACGCTGGGTGCCAACACTGTGTCCTTACAACAGTCCACTCATCAATCTAATACATACTTGTGTGTAGACTTTTATCTGTTCTCAATCCTTCATCTCTGCCTCTCCCTCCCTTTCTGCCTCTCTCCCTCTATCCTTTTCTCTCTCTCTCTCTCTCTCTCTCTCTCTCTCTCTCTCTCTCTCTCTCTCTCTCTCTCTCTCTCTCGCTCTCTCTCTCTCTCTCTCTCTCTCTCTCTCTCTCTCTCCCTCTGACAGACAGACACCACACACTGGCATACATAGGGGCAGATGGAGAGATGGAGGGAAGGAGGGATGGAAGGCCACTGTAGGCAGCCTCAGGGTGTGGATGGCACCCAGCTGGACACCCAGCCTGTTTCCCTGGGTCACCTTGGCACAGCTTAACGTACCGTGTGTGTGTGTGTGTGTGTGTGTGTGCGTGCATACCTGTGTGTGTGTGTGTGTGTGTGTGTGTGTGTGTGTGTGTGTGTGTGAGTGTGCGTGCATGCATACATGCATGCATTTGTGCTGGCATGCCTGCTTATGTGTGTTTGTGTCACGAATGACGATGTGATGCCTGTCTCTGTCCAGAATAACCCTGTTATGCTCCTTCCAGGCATCTGAACACATAACCACTCCTGTGTGTTTCTGTGGCTATGGAAAACGCTGGTAAGGTCATGATCTACTACTAGGTATGTAGTGACAGTTACAGACACAATACAGCTCTCTTTCTCCATAGAACAGTACTGTAGTTAAGTTTATCTTAATACTATGTTCTATGAAAGACATACTGTGCTGCTATGGTATGCCATCATATACACTACATGACCACAAGTATGTGGACACCTGCTCGTTGAACATCTCATTTCAAAATCATGGGCATTAATATGGAGTTGGTCCCCCTTTGCTGCTATAACAGCCTCCACTCTTCTGGGAAGACTTTCCACTAGATGTTGGAACATTGCTGCGGGGACTTGCTTCCCTTCAGCCACAAGAGCATTAGTGAGGTCGGTACTGATGTTGGGTGATTAGGCCTGGCTCGCAGTCTGCATTCCAATTCATCCCAAAGGTGTTCAATGGGGTTGAGGTCAAGGCTCTGTGCAGGCCAGTCAAGTTCTTCCACACCGATCTCAAAAAACAATTTCTGTTTGGACCTCGCTTTGTGCATGGGGGCATTGTCATGCTGAAACAGGAAAGGGCCTTCCCCAAACTGTTGCCACAAAGTTGGAAGCACAGAATCGTCTAGAATGTAATTGTATGCTGTAGGTTTAAGATTTCCCTTCACTGGAACTAAGGGGCCTAGCCCGAACCATGAAAAACAGCCCCAGACCATTATTCCTCCTCCACCAAACTTTACAGTTTGCACTATACACTGGGGCAGGTAGCGTTCTCCTGGCATCCGCCAAACCCAGATTCGTCCGTCGGACTGCCAGATGGTGAAGCGTGATTCATCACTCCAGAGAATGTGTTTCCACTGCTCCAGAGTCCATTGGCGGTGAGCTTTACACCACTCCAGCCAGTGCTTGGCATTCCGCATTGTGATCTTAGGCTTGTGTGCAGCTGCTTGGTCAAAGAAACCCATTTCATGAAGCTCCCGACGAACAGTTATTGTGCTGACGTTGCTTCCAGAGGCAGGTTGGACTCGGTAGTGAGGGTTGCAAACGAGGACAGACGATTTTTACGCGCTACGTGCTTCATTACTGGGCAGTCCCGTTCTGTGAGCATGTGTGGCCTACCACTTCACGGCCGAGCCGTTGTTGCTCCTAGACGTTTCTACTTCACAATAACAGCACTTACAGTTGACCGGGGCAGCTCTAGCAGGGCAGATATTTGATGAACTGACTTGTTAGAAAAGTGGCATCCTATAACGATGCCAAGTTGAAAGTCACTGAGCTCTTCAGTAAGGCGATTCTACTACCAATGTTCGTCTATGAAGATTGCATGGGTGTGTGCTCCATTTTATACACCTGTCAGCAACGGGTGTGGCTGAAATAGCTGAATCCACTAATTTGAAGGGGTGTCCATATACCTTTGTATATGTAGTGTATGATGTAGAACATTGCCTCAGCAAATGTATTAGCGGTAACACCCAGCACATGTACTGTATTAATGGTGTGTGCGTGTGTGTGTGTGTGTGTGTGTGTGCGTGCATGTATATTAATGGTATCTCCCTTGGCCCGTACCCCGCAGCCCATTCCCACTGAACCACACCAAAGAACAGGGATTCATATCCATTGCAGCAGGGTGGGAAAAGTTCTCTGCCATGTGCCACATTGTTAATGGGAACATGTGTAGGTAATTATCCCAACACTACAGGCGGGGGAGGGGGGGGAGAGATGGAGGGGTTGAGACAGGCTGGGGGAGAGAGGGAGGGGGGGGGGGTGGAGGGGTTGAGACAGGCTGGGGGAGAGAGGGAGAGGGGGAGAGATGGAGGGGTTGAGACTTTCTAAGACTTTCTCAGACAATACTTTTCTCTCCCTTTGAAAACAGATGAGAGGCTCAGATTGCAGACCGACCATCATCAAACCAACTCTCAAACAACCCCCCTTACATACATACACACACACACCCTTACACACACACACCACCCTCAGTCCTGTCAGAGGGGTCACTGGGTGCGTTGACAGGACTGAAAAGTGTCAGTGAGACAGACAGTAAGACAGCCTCTGCTCTTTGTGACTGTGTTGTGTTTGTGCATCACAGATCACAATCCCACTTGGCTCTCAGTGGTGTGGTGGCTTCAGAAGAGGAGCAGGGAGAGAAGACATATAGACTCATAAAAGACACAGTGCATTTGAAGACTGGACTGGACAGCATCTAGCTAAGACACCCTACTGCTTTCCACCCCCTCTCTCTGTTCCACTCTTTCTTCTTTTTTTGCTGCTTCCCAGAGAGAGATACAGTAGACCAGAAAACTTCAACCTCTCTCTCTCTCTGTCTCTGTCTCTCTCTCTGACTCTGTCTGTCTGTCTCTCTCTCTCTCACTGTCTCTCTCTCTCTCTCTCTGTCTCTGTCTATGTCGCTCTCTCTATTTCTCTCTCTGTCTCTCTTTCGCTCTCTCTCTCTGTGTCTCTATCTCTCTCTCTGTCTGTCTCTTTCTCTGTCGCTCTCAATTCAATTAAATTCAAAGGGCTTTATTGACATGGGAAACATATGTTTACATTGCCAAAGCAAATGGAATAGACAATTAGTAAACAGAGCAGAAGCTCTCAAAGCTCTCAAAGCAGAAAAAGAGCTCCAAAGCATGATGTTTCCACCCCCATGCTTCACAGTAGGTATGGTGTTCTTTGGATGCAACTCAGCATTCTTTGTCCTTCAAACACGACGAGTTGAGTTTTTACCAAAAAGTTATATTTTGGTTTCATCGGACCATATGACATTCTCCCAATCCTCTTCTGGATCATCCAAATGCACTCTAGCAAACTTCAGACGGGCCTGGACATGTACTGGCTTAAGCAGGGGGACACATCTGGCACTGCAGGATTTGAGTCCCTGGCGACGTAGTGTGTTACTGATGGTAGGCTTTGTTACTTTGGTCCCAGCTCTCTGCAGGTCATTCACTAGGTCCCCCCGTGTGGTTCTGGGATTTTTGCTCACCGTTCTTGTGATCATTTTGACCCCACGGGGTGAGATCTTGCGTGGAGCCCCAGATCGAGGGAGATTATCAGTGGTCTTGTATGTCTTCCATTTCCTAATAATTGCTCCCACAGTTGATTTCTTCAAACCAAGCTGCTTACCTATTGCAGATTCAGTCTTCCCAGCCTGGTGCAGGTCTACAATTTTGTTTCTGGTGTCCTTTGACAGCTCTTTGGTCTTGGCCATAGTGGAGTTTGGAGTGTGACTGTTTGAGGTTGTGGACAGGTGTCTTTTATACTGATAACAAGTTCAAACAGGTGCCATTAATACAGGTAACGAGTGGAGGACAGAGGAGCCTCTTAAAGAAGAAGTTACAGGTCTGTGAGAGCCAGAAATCTTGCTTGTTTGTAGGTGACCAAATACTTATTTTCCACCATAATTTGCAAATAAATTCATTAAAAATCCTACAATGTGATTTTCTGGAATTTTTTCTTCTCAATTTGTCTGTCATAGTTGATGTGTACCTATGATGAAAATTACAGGCCTCTCTCATATTTTTAAGTGGGAGAACTTGCACAATTGGTGGCTGACTAAATACTTTTTTTCCCCACTGTATGGCAGAATACAAACAGTGTAGCTACTCAGGTCGGCAGGTAGCTTAGTGGGTAAGAGCGTTGTGCCAGTAACCGAAAGGTCGCTGGTTCTAATCCCCGAGCCGACTAGGTGAAAAATCTGTCGATGTGCCCTTAAGCAAGGCACTTAACCCTAATTGCCCATGTAAGTCGCTCTGGATAAGAGCGTCTGCTGAATAATTTAATTTTTAATTTAATTTTACTCACTCCGCAAGGCAATTAAACAGGCAAAACATCAGTATAGAGACAAAGTGGAGTCGCAATTCAACGGCTCAGACACAAGATGTATGTGGCAGGGTCTACAGACAATCACGGACTACAAAAGGAAAACCAGCCACGTCGCATACACCGACGTCTTGCTTCCGGACAAGCTAAACACCTTCTTCGCCTGCTTTGAGGATAACACAGTGCCACCGACGCGGCCCACTACCAAGGACTGTGGGCTCTCCTTTTCCGTGGCCGACGTGAGTAAGACATTTAAGCATGTTAACCCCCGCAAGGCTCCCGGCCCAGACGGCATCCCTAGCCGCATCCTCAGAGCATGCGCAGACCAGCTGGCTGGTGTGTTTACGGACATATTCAATCTCTCCCTATCCCAGTCTGCTGTCCCCACATGCTTCAAGATGGCCACCATTGTTCCTGTACCCAAGAAAGCAAAGGTAACTGAACTAAACGACTATCGCCCCGTAGCACTCAGTCAAGGATCATATCACCTCTACCTTACCTGTCACCCTAGACCCAGTTCAATTTGCTTACCGCCCCAATAGATCCACAGACGATGCAATCGCCATCACACTGCACACTGCCCTATCCCATCTGGACAAGAGGAATACCTATGTAAGAATGCTGTTCATTGACTATAGCTCAGCATTCAACACCATAGTACCCTCCAAGCTCATCATTAAGCTCGATGCCCTGGGTCTGAACCCCGCCCTGTGCAACTGGGTCCTGGACTTCCTGACGGGCCGCCCCCAGGTGGTGAAGGTAGGAAACAACATCTCCACTTAGCTGATCCTCAACACTGGGGCCCCTCAAGGGTGTTGTTCAGCCGCCTCCTGTACTCCCTGTTCACCCATGACTGCATGGCCAAGCACGCCTCCAACTCAATATTCTATAATTTTCTACTGTATCTTAGTCCATGCTGTTCTGTCATTGCTCGTCCATATATGTATATATTCTTAATCCCATTCCTTACTTAGATTTGTGTGTATTGGGTATATGTTGTGAAATTGTTAGATATTACTTGTTAGATATTATTGCACTGTCGGAGCTAGAAGCACAAGCATTTCGCTACACCCACAATAACATCTGCTAAACACTTGTATGTGACAAATAACATTTGATTTGATTTGATTTTACATACATACACATACACACATATACATATACCTATCATTACACATATAATTATTATTATAATACCAGTGCCAATAAAATAAATAATAGTTGTAAACAAATCAATAACAATGGAATAAGATTGCACTAAAAATAAGTACAATGCAATGCAATCTCCAACCCCTTGTATGTGTGTGTGTGTGTGTGTGTGTGTGTGTGTGAGTAAGTGTGAGAGAGTGAGGGTAGGTGTGTGAGTGAATTAAAGGGTCTGTCTAGTCCAGTAGTCTGCATATTAGATGCAGTAGTTGGCGCACCTCTCCAATCTCTGATAGTTCTAGGTGTGTTTTGCCAGAAGTTACCTCAGCATATGTAGGGTGATGATCTGAATGATACATGGTGTGGACTGCATCATGTGGTCCACTTCTCTGAAGGACAGTGTTCTGCTCGACCCTAGAGTAGTGGTCAGTGCTGTGTAGAGCTGTGTTGTGGTGGGTCGGGTCTAGTAGAGCTGTGTTGTGGTGGGCCGGGTCTGGTAGAGTTGTGTTATGATGGGCCGGGTCTGGTTGTGCTGTGTAGTGATGGACCGGGTCTGGTCGTGCTGTCCTGAGGCGGGTCTGGTCTGGTAAATCTGTGCTGTGTTGGGCCCGGTCTTGTAGAGCTGTGCTCTTCTCTCCTGGGGATGGTGGGGGTACTGTTGTTTGAGAAAGTGGAGCGGGTTCCGCTGCTGCTGGGAATGATGGGTGTGTGGGTCTCTGCCAAGTGTTGCATCCTTTAGGTCCTTAGCAAACGTTCTGACACTGTCCTGATCAAGGTGTACATTATCGTATAAGTGTTGACATGTCAGAGTGGGATGGTGAGCCATTCTAACGTTGAGCAGTGAGTCACAGTCCACAATGATCTGTTGATTTATTTTGTCGATCAACTGTCCTGGGAAATATTTTCTTGGTAGGAGGGTGTGACAACTATATTGGTTGTTGGGAACATAGCCTGTGCCCGCTCTGCCACTCTTCTCACTGCCCCAGATACATTTTCACCTTTGGCACGAAGGTCGTTTGTACCGGTGTGGATGATGATGTTGTCAGGGGTGACAATCCTGGTCTGACTGAGTAGCTGCATTGCACTCTCAGTTGTAGGACACCAGAACTTATACACATGTCTAGGGAATAATCTTTCCTGGACCAAGAACTTCCCATTTGAATCGATAAGGATTGCAGTTGTGGGTGGTTGTCTGGGTGGAGCAGACTGGGAGGCTGGTATCCTGACCTGTACTGGAGCAGACTTGGAGGCTGGTAGGTTGAGCTGGGCTAGAGCAGACTGTGCTGGAGAAGACTGTGAGGCTGGTTGGCTGACTTGGGCTGGAGCAGACTGTGAGGCTGGTAGGTTGACCTGGACTGGAGCAGACTGGGAGGCTGGTAGGTTGACCTGGGCTGGAGCAGACTGGGAGGCTGGTGCAGTGTCATCAGGCTGTGTGGTGGAGGCCATGCTGGTTATGCTGGTCTCAGGTTCTGCCTGTGTTGTACCAAGCTGGTGGGCATGTTCTCTAGTTGCAGACGACATAATGACTGGCTGCTGGTTGAGGGTGTCAATGTATCTCTCTCTCTGCTCTAGCTCCTCTCTTGTTGTGTTCAAGATGGTCTCTGAGGTCATCATTTGTCTGACTCAGTTTGTCCATTCTCATTTAGCAATAGATGCTCTGCTCTCCTCCCTGAACTGTTTCATCTCTTCTTTTAGTTTCTGGACACTGTCATCCTCTTGAAGCTTATTCTCTCTGAGTTCTATGACCTCTGCTTCGACTAGAGAGAGGGTGTTGTGGAAACGTTGCATAGCAGGTGTTCTTGGGGTTGTAGGCATGCTCTTGGCTCTGTCTGCTGCAGGTGAGGTAGGTAAAGGGACACTGAGGGTCGTCTTGCTGGGTCACAGAGGCTGTTGGGGGTGTTGGGGCCTGTTTTTCTCCATCATCTCCCTCCTTTTTCCTCAGCTTCTGAGATGAGTTCAGCTTCTACTTTTAGGGTAGCAAACACATTCTCAAAAGCCTGGAGGCTTGAATCTTTGCCTTGTACCAATACAGTTCCATTATTGTATAAGTTGACTGTTTGATATGTGTTGCTCTGGTCAGCTTCTTCAAAAATGCTGATCTGAGAGCCTTGGCTGATGCCTCTCTTTTTTGAGAAAGGGAAATGGTTGCAAATAACCATTTTCCATATGTGCCCTCGTTTGGTATTAAATATTACATTTGCTCTTGTTTTGCAACTGGTAAGATCTGAAAACAGGCATTCATGGTTCTGTCCCATCATCAAACTTTTGAAACTTTTCTTAGCTTTCTCCGTCTGGACGTCTGGTGGGTAAACAATTTCCATAGCAACGCTGGTGATCAAATCAAATCAAATCAAATTGTATTGGTCACATGCGCCGAATACAACAGGTGCAGACATTACAGTGAAATCCTTACTTACAGCCCTTAACCAACAGTGCATTTATTTTTAACAAAAAAAGTAAAAATAAAACAACAACAAAAAAAGTGTTGAGAAAAAAAAGAGCAGAAGTAAAATAAAGTGACAGTAGGGAGGCTATATATACAGGGGGGTACCGTTGCAGAGTCAATGTGCGGGGGCACCGGCTAGTTGAGGTAGTTGAGGTAATATGTACATGTGGGTAGAGTTAAAGTGACTATCCATAAATAATTAACAGAGTAGCAGCAGCGTAAAAAGGATGGGGTGGGGGGGCAGTGCAAATAGTCCGGGTAGCCATGATTAGCTGTTCAGGAGTCTTATGGCTTGGGGGTAGAAGCTGTTAAGAAGTCTTTTGGACCTAGACTTGGCACTCCGGTACCGCTTGCCGTGCGGTAGCAGAGAGAACAGTCTATGACTAGGGTGGCTGGAGTCTTTGACAATTTTGAGGGCCTTCCTCTGACACCGCCTGGTATAGAGGTCCTGGATGGCAGGAAGCTTGGCCCCAGTGATGTACTGGGCCGTACGCACTACCCTCTGTAGTGCCTTGCGGTCGGAGGCCAAGCAGTTGCCATACCAGGCGGTGATGCAACCAGTCAGGATGCTCTCGATGGTGCAGCTGTAGAATTTTTTGAGGATCTGAGGACCCATGCCAAATCTTTTCAGTCTCCTGAGGGGGAATAGGCTTTGTCGTGCCCTCTTCACGACTGTCTTGGTGGGTTTGGACCATGATAGTTCGTTGGTGATGTGGACACCAAGGAACTTGAAGCTCTCAACCTGTTCCACTACAGCCCCGTCGATGAGAATGGGGGCGTGCTCAGTCCTCTTTTTTTTCCTGTAGTCCACAATCATCTCCTTTGTCTTGGTCACGTTGAGGGAGAGGTTGCTGTCCTGGCACCACACGGCCAGGCCTCCTCCCTATAGGCTGTCTCATTGTTGTCGGTGATCAGGCCTACCACTGTTGTGTCGTCGGCAAACTTAATGATGGTGTTGGAGTCGTGCCTGGCCATGCAGTCATGGGTGAACAGAGAGTACAGGAGGGGACTGAGCACGCACCCCTGAGGGGCCCCAGTGTTGAGGATCAGTGTGGCAGATGTGTTGTTACCTACCCTTACCACCTGGGGGCGGCCCGTCAGGAAGTCCAGGATCCAGTTGCAGAGGGAGGTGTTTAGTCCCAGGATCCTTAGCTTAGTGATGAGCTTAGAGGGCACTATGGTGTTGAATGCTGAGCTGTAGTCAATGAATAGCATTCTCACGTAGGTGTTCCTCTTGTCCAGGTGGGAAAGGGCAGTGTGGAGTGCAATAGAGATTGCATCATCTGTGGATCTGTTGGGGCGGTATGCAAATTGGAGTGGGTCTAGGGTTTCTGGGATAATGCTGTTGATGTGAGACATGACCAGCCTTTCAAAGCACTTCATGGCTACAGACGTCAGTGCTACGGGTCGGTAGTCATTTAGGCAGGTTATCTTAGAGTCCTTGGGCACGGGGACTATGGTGGTCTGCTTGAAACATGTTGGTATTACAGACTCAGTCAGGGACATGTTGAAAATGTCAGTGAAGACACTTGCCAGTTGGTCAGCACATGCTCGGAGTACACGTCCTGGTAATCCGTCTGGCCCTGCGGCCTTGTGAATGTTGACCTGCTTAAAAGTCTTACTCACATCGGCTACGGAGAGCGTGATCACATAGTCATCCGGAACAGCTGGTGCTCTCATGCATGCTTCAGTGTTGCTTGCCTCGAAGCGAGCATAGAAGTGGTTTAGCTCGTCTGGTAGGCTTGTGTCACTGGGCAGCTCGCGGCTGTGCTTCCCTTTGTAGTCTGTAATAGTTTTCAAGCCCTGCCACATCCGACGAGCGTCAGAGCCAGTGTAGTACGATTCAATCTTAGTCCTGTATTGACTCTTTGCCTGTTTGATGGTTCGTCGGAAGTCATAGCGGGATTTCTTATAAGCGTCCGGGTTAGAGTCCCGTTCCTTGAAAGCGGCAGCTCTACCCTTTAGCTCAGTGCGGATGTTTCCTGTAATCCATGGCTTCTGGTTGGGGTATGTACGTACGGTCACTGTGGGGACGACATCATCGATGCACTTATTGATGAAGCCAGTGACTGATGTGGTGTACTCCTCAATGCTGTCTGAAGAATCCCGAAACATGTTCCAGTCTGTGCTAGCAAAACAGTCCTGTAGCTTAGCATCTGCGTCATCTGACCACTTTTTTATTAACCGAGTCACTGGTGCTTCCTGCTTTAGTTTTTGCTTATAAGCAGGAATCAGGAGGATAGAGTTATGGTCAGATTTGCCAAATGGAGGGCGAGGGAGAGCTTTGTATGCGTCTCTGTGTGTGGAGTAAAGGTGGTCTAGAGTTTTTTTTCCTCTGGTTGCACATTTAACATGCTGGTAGAAATTAGGTAGAACGGATTTAAGTTTCCCTGCATTAAAGTCCCCGGCCACTAGGAGCGCTGCATCTGGATGAGCGTTTTCCTGTTGATTTATGGCCTTGTACAACTCATTCAGTGCAATCTTAATGCCAGCATTGGTTTGTGGTGGTAAATAGACAGCTATGAAAAATATAGATGAAAACTCTCTTGGTAAATAGTGTGGTCTACAGCTTATCATAAGATACTCTACCTCAGGCGAGCAAAACCTCGAGACTTCCTTAGTATT
>NC_139990.1:15051959-15145179 GCF_964263955.1 Coregonus lavaretus
CTTGCGTCGGGTATACAGAGATGGCCAGTTCACAGAGGAGTATAGAGTGCAGTGATGTGTATTATAAAGAGCACTGAAAGCTCATCACTAAGCTAAGGACCCTGGGACTAAACACCTCCCTCTGCAACTGGATCCTGGACTTCCTAACGGGCCACCCCCAGGTGGTAAGAGTAGGCAACAACACATCTGCCACGCTGATCCTCAACACTGGGGCCCCTCAGGGGTGCGTACTTATTCCCCTCCTGTACTCCCTGTTCACCCATGACTGCGTGGCCAAGCACGACTCCAAAACCATCATTAAGTTTGCAGACGACACAACAGTGGTAGGCCTGATCACCGACAATGATGAGACAGTCTATAGGGAGGAGGTCAGAGACCTGGAAGTGTAGTGCAAGGACAACAACCTCTCCCTCAATGTGATCAAGACAAAGGAGATGATTGTGGACTACAGGAAAAGGAGGGCCGAGCATGCCCCCATTCTCATCGAGGAGGCTATAGTGGAGCAAGTTGAGAGCTTCAAGTTCCTTGGTGTCCACATCACCAACAAACTACCATGGTTCAAACATACCAAGACAGTCGTGAAGAGGGCACGACAATGCCTATTCCCCCTCAGGAGACTGAAAAGATTTGGCATGGGTCCTCAGATCCTCAAAAAGTTCTACAGCTACACCATCGAGAGCATCCTGACTGGTTGTATCACCACCTGGTATGGCAAATGCTCGGCCTCCAACCGCAAGGCGCTACAGAGGGTAGTGCGTATGGCCCAGTACATCACTGAGGCCAAGCTTCCTGCCATCCAGGACCTCTATACCACGTCTAGGCCCAAAATAATTCTTAACAGCTTCTACCCCCAAGCCATAAGACTGCTGAACAGCTAATCAAATGCCGACCCAGAATATTTGCATTGACCCCCCCCCCCTTTTTTATGCATAGTCACTTTACCCTTACCTACATGTACATATTACCTCAATTACCTCGACTAACCTGTACCCCCGCACATTGACTCAGTACCAGTAACCCCTGTATATAGCCTCGTTATTGTTATTTTATTGTTGCTCTTTTATTTTTTACTTTTGTTTATTTAGTAAATATTTTTCTTAACTCTTTTTTTTAAAACTGAATTGTTGGTTAAGGGCTTGTAAGTAACCATTTCACGGTAAGTTCTACACTGTTGTATTCGGCGCATGTGACAAATAACATTTGATTTGATGGCCGAGTGGTAAAGAATATCTAGCTGCTCGAGAGCACCCTTACCTGTATTCTTCTTACCGAACCACATGACGTTTGTTTTGGAGGTGGTCAGAACAAGGTTAAGGGAAGAGAAAGCTTGTTGGACACTAAGAAAGCTTTGTTGTATAGCGTTTAACACAAAATCCGGGGAGGGGCCAGCTGAGTATAAGACTGTATCATCTGCATATAAATGGATGAGAGAGCTTCATACTGCCTGAGCTATGTTGTTGATGTAAATTGAGAAGAGCGTGGGGCCTAAGATCGAGCCTTGGGGTACTCCCTTGGTGACATGCAGTGGCTGAGACAGCAGATATTCTGACTTTATACACTTCACTCTTTGAGAGCGGTAGTTAGCAAACCAGGCCAAAGACCCCTCAGAAACACCAATACTCATTAGCCGACCCACAAGAAGGGAATGGTCTACAGTATAAAGAGCTTTGGCCAAGTCAATAAAAACAGCAGCACAACATTGCTTAGAATCAAGGGCAATGGTGACATAATTTAGGACCTTTAAGGTTGCAGTGACACATCCATAACCTGAGTGGAAACCAGATTGCATACCAGAGAGAATACTATAGACATCAAGATAGCCAGTCAGTTGATTATTGACACATTTTTCCAACACTTTTGATAAACAGGGCAAGATAGAAATTGGCCTATAACAGTTAGGATCAGCTTGATCTCTCCCTTTTTCCCCAGATGTTTTTTTTTGGGGTCAAGTTTAAGGAGCTCCTTTAGCACCTCAGACTCAGTGACCGCCTGCAGGGAGAAACTGTGTAGCGGGGCAGGAGAAAAAGAGGGAGGAGCATCAGGGCTAGTCGCATCAGAAGGGCTGGGAGATGAGGAAGTGTTGGACGGGCAAGGAGGCATGGCTGAGTCAAATAGGAATCCTGACTTAATGAAGTGGTGATTAAAGAGCTCAGCCATACGCTCCCTGTCAGTAACAACCTCATCATCAACATTAAGGGACATGGACAGCTGTGAGGAGGAGGGTTTATTCTCCAGGTCTTTCACCGTTTTCCAGAACTTCTTGGAGTTAGACCCACAGAGAGAGAACTGCTCTTTAAAGTAACTAAATGTGGCCTTCTAGGTAGCCTGAGTGCACTTATGTCTCATTTGCCTGAATGACAGCCAGTCAGCCTGAGTATTTGTGTGCCAAGCCTTTCGCCAAATGGTGTTCTTGAGGTGGAGTAACTCTGCCAGATCAGGTCAAATCAGGGGCTGAACCTGTTTCTAATTCTCTTTTTCTTTATGGGGCGTGCTTGTTAACAATACCACTGAAAATATAAAAAAATAAGGTCCAAGCGTCTTTGACAGAGGGGATAAAGCTGATTCTATACCAATTTACAGAGGCCAGGTCATGAAGGAAGGCTTGCTCATTAAAGTTTTTCAGCAAGCGTCTATGACAAATCAGGACAGGTCGTTTAACTGAGCAGCCATTACGACGGTGGTTTATGCATGTCCCAGTTTAGGTCACCTAGCAGGACAAATTCAGACTTAGTGTAAGGGGCCAGGAGAGCGCTTAGGGCAGGTAGGGTACAGGCCGGTGCTGATGGTGGACGATAACACCCAGCAACAGTCAACAAAGAGCTATTTGAAAGCTTAATGCTTAAAACCAGCTAATTTAATTTTGGGGGGACAGACTTGGTGGAGACAACCGATCACTGAAGGTGTTCCTGGGTAAAGATTGCCACTCCACCACTTTTGAAAGATCTGTCTTGCTGAAAAATTTTATAACCAGAAAGGTTAGCATCAGTATTCAGAACACTCTTTCTTAACCATGTCTCAGTACTGACCAACACATCTGGATTGTAGCTGTGAACTCACACTTTCAATTGATACATTTTAGGTAATAAGCTTCTAGTGTAAACGTGCAGAAATTAGTCAGAATTGGGGCTAGAAACAGTACAATGGTACATGCACATTTCCAGATATCATCAGCAGTAATAGAATCAGGGCACGGCAGAGGACAGGGAGAGCTCTGCGGTGTTGATTTTCTATGACAATTGAATGTGCATCAGATGGCAACAAGATCATATTGTACATCAATTTCATTAGGTAACATGAATACAAAGCCGGCGAGAGGGGGTTAGAATATGATGGAAGGCCAAGAGTCTGTGTAACCAAGTTGCAAAAGAGAGTGTGGGAACAAACATTGTCTGTCCCACGGTCGGGTAAACAAGCAAGTTCATAGTCAACAAAGCGTGCATGGGTCATGGAGCAAATAGCATAAAGTTCAAATAGTCACTCGCCCCAACAAAATAACGTGAGAGAGTAGCTCTCTATGAGTCCAGTAGGCTATACAAGTCTGAGATAAGATAAATGTCACGGATTCTGCCGAGGCTGCTCCTCCTCCTTGCTCGGGCAGGCTTCGGCGTTCGTCGTCCCCGGAGTACTAGCTACTGCCGATCGATGTTTTCGGTGTTTGTCTTGTGTTGTCTAGTTAGTACACCTGTTGCATATTAGTGTTGATTGTTTAGCATATAAGTTCCCTTGTTTTACGTTTGGGCTTTGTGTGTTATTGTTCATTGTCTTGTTGATGTTCGGCCTAGCTACTACTTCGGATTACACATATGGTGTTTTTCCCTCCAGTGTTGGAGACGTTTGTTTTGTGCGTAACGCTCAGTAAAGTAGTCAACCTGATTCTCTGTGTCCTGCGTCTGACTTCACTCGCCGCGTACACATCACCGCCTGACAGAATAACACACCACCATGGAGTCAGCAGGACCAGCGGTACCAACGGAGTCTTTAGAGGAGCGCGTCAGCAGCCAAGACGCCATGATCCGAAGACTCGGCACCGCCATGCAGGATGTGATGGACACTTTGAGCCGATGGGAAAGAGGAGGTTTGCCCACACCTCCTCCTACAATACCACCACCATCGGCCAGACCCATCGTTCCATCTCCGGAGTCCAGTGGGATTCGGCTCTCGCTCCCGAGGGCTTATGATGGCACCGCAGCCAGGTGTCAGGGTTTCCTGCTTCAAGTAGAACTCTACCTGGCAACCATTCACCCGGCGCCCTCGGGATACGAGAGCGTTTCCGCCCTCATCTCCTGTCTATCCAGCAAGGCATTGGAGTGGGCCAATGCCGAATGGAGGGGAATAGACGCCGCCACCATCAGTTATGCAGAGTTCTCCCGCCGCTTCAGGGCGGTTTTCGATCATCCCCCAGAGGGGAAAGCGGCGGGGGAGCGTCTGTTCCACCTCCGACAGGGGAAGAGGAGCGCGCAAGATTTCGCCCTGGATTTCCGGACTCTGGCGGCCAATGCGGGATGGAATGAGAGGGCCCTCATCGACCACTATAGGTGCAGCCTACGGGAGGACGTTCGCCGAGAGTTGGCCTGCAGGGACACCAACTTGAGCTTCGATCAGTTGGTGGACATGTCGATCCGTCTGGATACCCTGCTGGCTACCCGCGGACGTCCGGAGTTGGGGCCGTCCATTCCATCCCCCAGCACCTCCGAGCCGAGCCCTATTGAGCTCGGGGGTGCTGGTGCTAGAGAGAGGAGGAGAGAGACCCGGAGAGAGGCCGTCCCCTGCACCAACTGTGGCCGTAGAGGACACACTGCGGTTCGGTGCTGGGGAGGGTCTCCTGGGAATCGAGGCAGCAGGTCACGCACTGATGAGTCATTCCAGGTGAGTAAGCGCCCAACTTACCCAGAGCTCTCTGTTGTCCACTTGTGTATCCAAGTTGAATTTCCCCAGGTTTCATCTCATTCCCAGCATAAGGCGCTAGTCGATTCAGGCGCAGCTGGGAATTTTATTGATCGCAATTTCTGTTATAAGTTAGGTATTCCCCTCCTACCAGTAGATGTGCCTTTCCCTATCCATGCCCTAGACAGCCGTCCTTTGGGGTCAGGATTGATTAGGGAGGTCACGGCGCCACTTAAGATGAAGACGCAGGGGGGTCATGAGGAAATTATACAGTTGTATCTGATCGACTCTCCTGCGTTTCCCGTGGTGCTGGGGCTTCCTTGGTTAATATCTCATGACCCCAACATTTCGTGGCAACAGAGGGCTCTCAGGGAGTGGTCTGATCAGTGTGTCGGGCGGTGTGTAGGTGTTTCCGTAGGGGCGACAACGGTGGAAAGTCCGAACCAAGTGCCCGCACTGCACATTCCTCCTGAGTATAATGATTTGGCACTCGCCTTCAGTAAGAAGAGGGCGACTCAATTACCACCGCATTGACAGGGGGATTGTGCGATAGACCTCCAGGCAGGCGCTGCACTTCCGCGTAGTCATGTGTATCCTCTGTCTCAAGAGGAGACGGCGGCTATGGAAACATACATCGCCGAATCTCTGGGACAGGGATACATACGGCTCTCCACTTCTCCTGCGTCCTCAAGTTTCTTTTTTGTGAAGAAGAAGGATGGAGGTTTGCGCCCGTGTATAGATTACCGTAGTCTCAATCAGATTACTATTAAATACAGTTATCCTCTCCCTCTGATTGCGAGTATGACGGAGTCATTACACGGAGCGCGATTCTTCACAAAATTGGATCTCAGGAGCGCTTACAACCTGGTGCGCATTAGGGAAGGAGATGAATGGAAAACAGCATTTAGTACCACCTCGGGTCACTATGAGTATCTCGTCATGCCATACGGGTTAATGAATGCTCCTTCAGTCTTCCAATCATTTGTGGATGAGATTTTCCGGGATTTGCATGGGCAGGGTGTAGTGGTGTATATTGACGACATTCTAATATACTCTGCTACACGAGCCGAGCATGTGGCCCTGGTGCGTCGGGTGTTGGGTAGGCTGTTGGAGCATGACTTGTATGTGAAGGCTGAGAAATGCCTGTTTTTCCAGGAGTCCATCTCCTTCCTGGGACATCGGTTGTCCGCGTCAGGGGTGGAGAAGCAGATTGACCGCGTTTCAGCCGTGCGTAATTGGCAGACTCCCACCATGGTTAAGGAGGTGCAGCGGTTTTTGGGTTTTGCCAATTACTACCGGAAGTTTATCCGGGGTTTTGGACAGGTAGCAGCTCCCATCACCTCCCTGTTAAAGGGGGACCCGGTGTGTTTGCAGTGGTCGGCCGAGGCGGACAGGGCGTTTAGACATCTGAATGACCTGTTCACCTCGGTTCCGGTGCTGGCACATCCGGACCCCTCTTTGGCGTTCCAAGTGGAGGTGGACGCGTCAGAGGCGGGTATTGGGGCTGTACTGTCTCAACGCTTGGGCACGCCTCCTAAACTCCGTCCCTGTGCCTTTTACTCTAAGAAGCTCAGCCCGGCGGAACGTAATTACGACGTGGGGGACAGGGAGCTGCTAGCTGTGGTCCAAGCCCTAAAGGTGTGGAGGCATTGGCTTGAGGGGGCTCAACACCCTTTTCTCATTCTGACTGACCATCGTAACCTGGAGTACATCCGGGCAGCTAGGAGACTGAACCCTCGTCAGGCTAGGTGGGCCATGTTTCTGGCTCGGTTTGTCTTTAAGCTCACCTATATACCAGGGTCACAGAACGTTAAGGCAGACACCCTGTCCCGGCGATATGACACAGAGGAGAGGTCCATTGAGCCCACTCCCATACTTCCGGAGTCTTGTCTGGTGGCACCGGTGGTGTGGGAGGTCGATGCGGAGATCGAGCGGGCGTTACGTACCGACCCTACTCCTCCAGAGTGTCCGGAGGGGCGGAAGTACGTGCCGCTCGAGATCCGTGATCGACTGATTTATTGGGCTCACACGTCACCCTCCTCTGGTCATCCTGGTATTGGCCGGACAGTGCACTGCCTTTGTGAAAAGTACTGGTGGCCAACATTGGCAAAGGACGTGAGGGTTTATGTCTCCTCCTGCTCGGTGTGCGCTCAGTGTAAGGCACCTAGACACCTGCCCAGGGGGAAGTTACAACCCCTACCCGTTCCACAACGGCCGTGGTCTCACCTATCGGTGGACTTTGTCACGGACCTTCCCCTCTCCCAGGGGAATACCACTATTTTGGTCGTTGGATCGGTTTTCTAAGGCCTGCCGTCTCATTCCAATGCTGGGTCTCCCTACTGCCCTACAAACTGCTGAGGCCTGTTTACTCACGTCTTCCGGCATTACGGGGTACCTGAGGATATAGTGTCTGATCGGGGTCGCCAGTTCACCTCTAGAGTCTGGAGGGCGTTTATGGAACGCTTGGGGGTCTCGGTTAGCCTTACCTCGGGTTTCCACCCTGAGAGTAATGGGCAGGTGGAGAGAGTAAAGCAGGATGTGGGTAGGTTTCCGAGGTCCTATTGCCAGGACCGGCAGGAGGAGTGGTCGGGGTATATCCCCTGGGCAGAGATTGCCCAGAACTCACTTCGCCACTCCTCTACTAATCTGACTCCTTTTCAGTGTGTGTTGGGGTATCAGCCGGTTCTGGCACCCTGGCATCAGAGCCAGATCGAGGCTCCTGCGGTGGATGAATGGTTTCGGCGCTCGGAGGAAACATGGAACGCTGCGCATGTCCATCTGCAGCGGGCTATCCGTAGGCATAAGGCGAGCGCCGATCGCCACTGCAGTGAGGGTCCAGTGTATGCATCTGGAGATCGAGTCTGGCTCTCGACTCGAAACCTACCCCTTCGCCTGCCCAGCCGGAAGCTGGGTCGGCGGTTTGTGGGGCCATTTAAAGTCCTGAGGAGATTGATCGAGGTATGTTACAGGTTACAACTGCCCAATGATTATCGCATTAACCCCTCGTTCCATGTGTCTCTCCTCAGGCCGGTGGTAGCTGGTCCACTCCAGGAGAATGAGATACGAGAGGCTCCTCCGCCTCCACTGGACATCGAGGGGGCTCCGGCATACTCAGTCCGGTCCATCGTGGATTCGAGACGTCGGACGGGGGGACTGCAGTATCTCGTGGAGTGGGAGGGGTACGGTCCGGAGGAACAGTGCTGGGTGCCTAGGAGGGACATTTTAGATCCCTCCCTCTTGACGGAGTTCCACCGGAGTCATCCCACTCGCCCTGCTCCGCGTCCTCCTGGCCGTCCCCGAGGCCGGGGTCGGCGCACGGCTGGAGCCGTGCGTCAAGGGGGGGGGTACTGTCACGGATTCTGCCGAGGCTGCTCCTCCTCCTTGCTCAGGCAGGCTTCGGCGTTCGTCGTCCCCGGAGTACTAGCTACTGCCGATCTATGTTTTCGGTGTTTGTCTTGTGTTGTCTAGTTAGTACACCTGTTGCATATTAGTGTTGATTGTTTAGCATATAAGTTCCCTTGTTTTACGTTTGGGCTTTGTGTGTTATTGTTCATTGTCTTGTTGATGTTCGGCCTAGCTACTACTTCGGATTACGCATATGGTGTTTTTCCCTCCAGTGTTGGAGACGTTTGTTTTGTGCGTAACGCTCAGTAAAGTAGTCAACCTGATTCTCTGTGTCCTGCGTCTGACTTCACTCGCCGCGTACACATCACCGCCTGACAATAAATAAATAGCAGGCCTATGATAATTAATTAAAGCATTTCTGAGTAAAGCTCACATAATAAGTGTCACAAGTTAATTAGCCTACATAAAATTCCGATCAGTCCAAAGTCTGTGGTGTGTGTGTATGTGCTGAAGGTGAGTGAAAGCTCGGGAGAAAGGGGGGAGTGTGGCGGGGGTACCTATACCAGATTGGGGGAGAGAGGTCAACGGCAATGTACAGCGTTCTTCGGAAAGTATTCAGACCCCTTGACTTTTCCACATTTTGTTAGGTTACAGCCTTATTCTAAAATGGATTAAATATATGTTTTTTCTCATCAATCTACACACAATTCCCCATAATGACAAAGCAAAAACAGGTTTCTAGAAATTTTTACTCAGTACTTTGTTGAAGCACCTTAGGCAGCAATTACAGCCTCCAGCCTTCTTGGGTATGACGCTACAAGCTTGGCACACCATTATTTGGGGAGTTTCTCCCATTCTTCTCTGTAGATCCTCTCAAGCTCTGCTGCACAGCTATTTTCAGGTCTCTCCAGAGATGTTAGATCGGGATCAAGTCCAGGCTCTGGCTGGGCCACTCTGGAGCAGGTTTCATCAAGGATCTCTCTGTACTTTGCTCCGTTCATCTTTCCCTCGATCCTGACTAGTCCCTGCCTCTGAAAAATACCCCCACAGCATGATGCTGCCACCACCATGCTTCACCATAGTGATGGTGCCAGGTTTCCTCCAGACGTGACGCCTGACATTCAGGCCAAAGAGTTCAATCTTGGTTTCATCAGACCAGAGAATCTTGTTTCTCATGGTCTGAGAGTCTTTAGGTGCCTTTTGGCAAACTCCAAGCGGGCTTTCATGTGCCTTTTACTGAGGAGTGGCTTCCGTCTGGCCACTCTACCATAAAGGCCTGATTGGTGGAGTGCTGCAGAGATGCTTGTCCTTCTGGAAGGTTCTCCCATCTCCACAGAGGAACTCTAGAGCTCTGTCAGAGTGACCATCATGTTCTTGGTCACCTCCCTGTCCAAGACCCTTCTCCCCCAATTGCTCAGTTTGGCCAGGCGGCCAGCTCTAGGAAGAGTCTTGGTGGTTCCAAACTTCTTCCATTTAAGAATGATGGAGGCCACTGTGTTCTTGGGGACCTTCAATGCTGCAGACATTTTTTGTTACCCTTCCCCAGATCTGAGCCTCGACACAATCCTGTCTCGGAGCTCCACAGACAATTCCTTCGACCTCATGGCTTGGTTTTTGCTCTGACATGCACTGTCAACTATGGGACCTTATATAGACAGGTCTGTGCCTTTCCAAATCATGTCCAATCAATTGAATTTACCACAGGTGGACTCCAATCAAATTGTAGAAACATCTGAAGGATGATCAATGGAAACAGGATGCACCTGAGCTCAATTTCGAGTCTCATAGCAAAGGGTCTGAATATTTCTGTAAATATGTTTATTTCTATGTTTTATTTTTATAAATTTGCAAAAATATTCAAAACCTGTTTTCACTTTGTAATGATGGGGTATTGTGTGTAGATTGCTGAGGATTTCTTTTTGTTTAATCTATTTTAGAATAAGGCTGTAACGTAGAAACATGTGGAAAAGGTCAAGGGATCTCAATACTTTCCGAAGGCAAAAATCTTTCTGATTTCATGAGGTCATTTGCAACTTGTGTGTGTGTTTTATGTGTGCGTTTAAGGTGCAGGGAACCTTAATGTGGCCTCTGTTAATGTAGCCTCGTCTGGGGCAATTCTCCTGAGTCCTGGCCCGTTGTCCCTAGTCTGGAGGTTCTGTATGGGAGCAGAGATGCTATGAGGTTGTGTATGGGTTGTGTGTGAGATCAGGGTGTCTCTGGGCTCCCAGGTGCTAGCAGGGCCTGTCTAGGTTATTAATGACAGCGATAGACTGGACATCACACACTCCATCACCCTATGCCTAACACACACACACAAACACACACACACACACAAACACACACACAAACAACCGCACACACACACACGTACACACACAGTCCATCACCCTGTGCCTTGCACACCACCAGCTCATCTACCACCCTGGCACCCCTTTACCACCACTCTGGGACTGGAGCGAGAGGTAGGGAGGTAGGGGGAAGATGGAGGGAGGGTGAGGTGAGAGAGGAAGGGATGGAGGGGTGGGGAGTGGGAGAAGGTGTAGAGCAGTGGAGGAGAGAGAAGTGAAAGAGGAGGTAGAGAGGGGGAGAGAGTAACAGAGAGAGACAGAGCGAGAGAGGGAGGAGGGGAAAAGAGGAAGGGGGGAGAGAGATGAATGAAGGAGAAAATGAAAAGAGAATGAAAGAGGGGGTAGAGAAGAATGATCGTTTATCATCCTAGCCTGTGGACTCGGCACTCACGATCACAAAATAATAACCTGATGGGTTGGGGAGGCTCAGTCAGCTTCTAGCCCAGAAAATTATAGAAGGATGATGTAGATGGATAGAACAGCTGAGAGAAAGAGGGAGAGAATTAGAGAGGGAAAGAGAGAGACAGAGAAAGATGGGGATGGAGAAATAGAGAGCGGGAGAGAGGGGAGACAGGGAGAGAGGGGGAAGACAAGGATAGAGTTAGAGAGAGAGAGAGAGAGAGAGAGAGAGAGAGAGAGAGAGAGAGAAGAGAGAGAGGGAGAGAGAGAGAGAGAGAATGAGAGAGAGAGAGAGAGAGAGAGAGAGAGAGAGAGAGAGAGAGAGAGAGAGAGAGAGAGAGAGAGAGAGAGAGAGAGAGAGAGAGAGAGAGAGAGAGAGAGAAGAGAGAGAGAGAGAAAGAGAGAGAGAGAGAGAGAGAGAGAGAGAGAGAGAGAGAGCGAGAGAGCGAGAGAAACAGATAGCGGCTGAGCAGACCAACTTCAGTATAGTAACACAACAGAACAAAATAATTTAGGATGTAGAAACACTGAACCATAGTCGGAGGAAAACTGCTAATTCACAGATAAAGGGAACAGTATGTGTTTCAGTGGCAGCCAATCACATTCCACGTCTGGCTCTTAAGGCATTAGCAGTGGGACTCAGAGGTGAAGGACTAACGGACAGGCGGACAGACAGACAGATGGCCAGACGGAAGGAGGGAAAGAAAGAAGGACAGAGTTTTCTTCCTGCTTTAAGAAGCCCACAGCTCTGGATGTGTGTGTCCTTCACCCCTCTCCCACAGGACTATGATCACCACACCACCCACCCCCCTCCCCCCTCATTAAAACACTCTGCCTCAATTGCTAATTAAAGCCCACTTGAAAGTCTTAAAAGTCCGACTCAGATTGATTCAATTTGCATTTCTGAACATGGAACATTGCCTGAAAGGATTCATAAATGGGCTGAAACTGCCTCTTTCTGCAATGTGCTGTTTAGTTATTGCCTGTTGTAAGATGAAGACAACACCCATCCCATACTAAATCAGCCTCTTTCTCTCTCTCTCTCTTTCTCTTTTGCTTACATGCACATTCATGTACGCAAACACACACTCATTCATGCATGCCCACATGCACACACACACACACACACACACACATTCATGTGCACACACACACACACATCTACGACGTGGCTCCTCCCTTCACTCATCAATAAAATTCAGCATGTAAAAAAAATGTGGCCTTAAAATTTGAAAACACACACACTCCTACTACATTTACATTTTAGCAGACGCTCTTATCCAGAGCAACTTACATGAGCAATTAGGGTTAAGTGCCTTGCTTAAGGGCACATCGACAGATTTTTCACCTAGTCGGCTCGGGGATTAGAACCAGCGACCTTTCGGTTACTGGCACAACGCTCTTACCCACTAAGCTACCTGCTGCCCTACTACACACTACTACACACATACTCTCACTTACTGGCAGACATCCACATTTTTGTGGAACGTGATGGAGGTACAAATAAGAGAGAGAGAGAGAGAGAGAGAGAGAGGAGAGAGAAGAGAGAGAGAGAGAGAGAGAGAGAGAGAGAGAGAGAGAGAGAGAGAGAGAGAGAGAGAGAGAGAGAGAGAGAGAGAGAGAAAGAAAGTTGGGGTTTAAAAAGGCAAAGAGAAGAGAAGATTGGCATGAAGACTCAATAATGTTGACGTGCTGTTGATGACTCACTTGATAGAATGAGGAGGAGAGGAGAGGAGGACAGGAGGAAGAGAGGAGAGGCGAGGAGAAGAGGAGAGGAGGAGAAGAGGAGGAGAGGAGAGAGGAGAAGAGGAGAAGAGGAAAGGAGGAGAGGAAGAGAGGAAGAGAGGAGGAGAGAGGTGATAATATATGAGGCGTAGAGCTGTCTTCTGTAGGAGAGATGAGCGGACACGGGTCAGTGCTTCTCTCTCTCTGGGGATGGATGGCTGAGTACAGCATCTGCAGGCCTGTATAGCCTGCAGGATTACTAATATAAAATTGGAGGATCAAATCATGTCTAATAAAAAGACAAAAGTGTGTGTTCCTTTCAAGAAATACACAGCTCATGTAATACAGTAGTTTTCCAATGCCTCCCATGCCATTGATTAGTGCTGGGGGCATGTCCTTCAATATAAGAGGAACCCTTATCACTATCTATTTGTCCTCATACTATTTAGCATCTTTATCACTTAGAAGATCTACAGCTGTACCATTGAGAGCATATTGACTGGCTGCATCACTGCCTGGTATGGCATTAGCACCGCCCTCGATCGCATGGTGCTACAGAGGGTGGTGCGCACAGCCCAGTAGATCACTGGGGCAGAGCTCCCTGCCATTCAGGACATCTATATCAGGCGGTGTGGTAGGAAGGCCCGGAAAATCGTTAAAGACTCCAGCCACCCAAGCCATAGACTCTTCTCTCTGCATCCGCACAGCAAGCAGTACCGGTGCATCAAGTCTGGCACCAACAGGCTCTTGAACAGCTTCTATCCCCAAGCAATAAGACTAATAAATAGCTAACAAAATAACTACACAGACTATCTGAGTTAATCTTGTGTCTTTATTGAACTTTTATTTTTGCACTGTCTCTGCACACTCACAGGGCCATACACACACACACCATCATCTGCTCACACACATAATATGCACATACATTTATGCTGACTCTACACACACGCACACCCACTCACATTCAAACTGCTGCTACTCTGTTTATCTTATATCCTGATGCCTAGTCACCTTACCCCTATACATATCTACCTCCATCACGCCAGTATCCCTGCACATTGTAAATATGGTATTGGAACTGACACTGCATATAGTATGCTTACTTACTTATTATGTTCTTCATATTTCTGTTTTTTTCTAGTATTACATTGTTATTGATCATTGCATTGTTGGGTTTTGAGTTTGCAAGAAAGGCATTTCAGTGTAATTGTTCATGTGACATTAAAAACTTGAAACTTGAGATGAAACTTCACCTCAGTGAGGTACATGTCTGAGGTCACTGGGCAGGCTGCTGTGAGTTGACCTCAGCCTCAGGACATGGATATGAGTCAGACTGAGAGAGAGACAGAGCACGACTCCAGACTGTCTGCTTAGAACAACACTGGCATCTAGTAGCTTGGTAATGTATTGAATATGTTCAATGACATCCTTATAGATGGAATGAGCTGCTGTTTCTAAGTACATGAAGAGGATTCTGTGTGCATGCTATTATCATGATAGGTAATGGTGCTGTCAAGAGCCATGGACCTGCGACTAAAGAGACATTCCGGATTCTATTCTGGATCCTTTGGAATGGAACACGAAGGGTGTCTTAGCCATAGAAATAGACTGAATAGAACGGCCGTCCCCATTCAAGTCAATGATGATATAATGGGTGGACTGGCGACTATTGCGAGTGTACCCAGAGGAGCAAAGCAGGAAGTAAAAGCAGGAAGTAAAAGCAGGAAGTGTACCCATTAATATGTGCTGTGATTTGTTGATTCAACTCAACTAACATTCCAAAAAATAAATGATATTGCATGAGCCACATCAGTTAACATCATTACCATGGAAATTATCGCATCACAATACCAGGCAGCCATTGCGAGTGTGACCATAGGTTTTCCAGTCAAATTGCCAGGGTTAGAGGTTCCAAGCCCGTTCTATTCATTCTATTTCTATAGTCACAGCGCTACCCACAATATAGAGTGATGATGTTACAATGAATGAAATGCTCCTGACTATCAAATTGAATGTTGAACCATAGGGCTTCCACTACCGCCAAGCAACATCAGGAAAGGCAAAGTATAAAGTCAAACTGGGTCCGAGAGGAGTCGTTTCCTCTGGGTACAGATCTAGGGTCAGCTTCCCCTCCTCCAATCCTAACCTTAACCATTAGTGTGGAAAATGCTAAACTGACCCAAGATCAGTGTCTAGGGACATCTCCAGCCACACCTCAGTGAAACACACAGATCAGCTCTGTCATCATTAGTTCTGTGTCAGTGCTGCTCCATGGCCATGGCTGATGGGTTTGATTGATTTATATTTTGATCGTTTATGACTTGATGATTTATAGAGGACCCCTGTTCATTTATCCTTTTAACACACACTCTGGCTCCGACTTGTTATTCTGAGACTGCCTACACTGCCTATGACTTAGGTTGTGTCCAGAATGGCGCCCTATATAAAGCACTACTTTTGGTTTGTGGAGCCTTATTTGCCCTTAGACATAAAATAGGCAAACTGTTGTACTTGCACAGGTCAAACCTCAAGTTATACCCTGCCCTCCTCCTTCCCTCCTCTCCTCCTCTGCCTTCACTTCCAACGATGATGCTCCGTCGCCCCCAAAGGTCAGAGTTCAAGAGGGAAGGACGTGGACTGTGATGAAATCACAAGCTGAGTTTGGGATCGAGTCAGCACTCCAGCGATGGCCCTCTCAGCCCAGAGTGACCAGTCAGACCACTAGTCAGACCACCACCAGTCAGACCACTAGTCAGACCACCACCAGACAAGCCACCACCAGTGTCTCCAGCAGCTCTAATTTTTATGATAACAATGACAATTGACAATATAATAACTATAACCATGGTGATGAGGATGATACCAAACATTAAGAACACCTGCTCTTTCCATAACATAGACTGACCAGGTGAATCCAGGTAAAAGCTATGATCACTTACTGATGTCACTTGTTAAATCCACTTCAAATCAAATCAAAAAAATTTATTGGTCACATGCGCCGAATACAACAGGTGCAGACATTACAGTGAAATGCTTACTTACAGCCCTTAACCAACAGTGCATTTATTTTAAACAAAAAAAGTAAGAATAAAACAACAACAAAAAAAGTGTTGAGAGAAAAAGAGCAGAAGTAAAATAAAGTGACAGTAGGGAGGCTATATATACAGGGGGGTACCGTTGCAGAGTCAATGTGCGGGGGCACCGGCTAGTTGAGGTAGTTGAGGTAATATGTACATGTGGGTAGAGTTAAAGTGACTATGCATAAATACTTAACAGAGTAGCAGCAGCGTAAAAAGGATGGGGTGGGGGGGCAGTGCAAATAGTCCGGGTAGCCATGATTAGCTGTTCAGGAGTCTTATGGCTTGGGGGTAGAAGCTGTTGAGAAGTCTTTTGGACCTAGACTTGGCACTCCGGTACCGCTTGCCGTGCGGTAGCAGAGAGAACAGTCTATGACTAGGGTGGCTGGAGTCTTTCACAATTTTGAGGGCCTTCCTCTGACACCGCCTGGTATAGAGGTCCTGAATGGCAGGGAGCTTTGCCCCAGTGATATACTGGGCCGTACGCACTACCCTCTGTAGTGCCTTGCGGTCAGAGGCCAAGCAGTTGCCATACCAGGCGGTGATGCAACCAGTCAGGATGCTCTCGATGGTGCAGCTGTAGAATTTTTTGAGGATCTGAGGACCCATGCCAAATCTTTTTAGTCTCCTGAGGGGGAATAGGCTTTGTCGTGCCCTCTTCACGACTGTCTTGGTGTGTTTGGACCATGATAGTTCGTTGGTGATGTGGACACCAAGGAACTTGAAGCTCTCAACCTGTTCCACTACAGCCCCGTCGATGAGAATGGGGGCGTGCTCAGTCCTCTTTTTTTTCCTGTAGTCCACAATCATCTCCTTTGTCTTGGTCACGTTGAGGGAGAGGTTGTTGTCCTGGCACCACACGGCCAGATCTCTGACCTCCTCCCTATAGGCTGTCTCATCGTTGTCGGTGATCAGGCCTACCACTGTTGTGTCGTCGGCAAACTTAATGATGGTGTTGGAGTCGTGCCTGGCCATGCAGTCATGGGTGAACAGAGAGTACAGGAGGGGACTGAGCACGCACCCCTGAGGGGCCCCCGTGTTGAGGATCAGTGTGGCAGATGTGTTGTTACCTACCCTTACCACCTGGGGGCGGCCCGTCAGGAAGTCCAGGATCCAGTTGCAGAGGGAGGTGTTTAGTCCCAGGATCCTTAGCTTAGTGATGAGCTTAGAGGGCACTATGGTTTTGAATGCTGAGCTGTAGTCAATGAATAGCATTCTCACGTAGGTGTTCCTCTTGTCCAGGTGGGAAAGGGCAGTGTGGAGTGCGATAGAGATTGCATCATCTGTGGATCTGTTGGGGCGGTATGCAAATTGGAGTGGGTCTAGGGTTTCTGGGATTATGCTGTTGATGTGAGCCATGACCAGTCTTTCAAAGCACTTCATGGCTACAGACGTCAGTGCTACGGGTCGGTAGTCATTTAGGCAGGTTATCTTAGAGTCCTTGGGCACGGGGACTATGGTGGTCTGCTTGAAACATGTTGGTATTACAGACTCAGTCAGGGACATGTTGAAAATGTCAGTGAAGACACTTGCCAGTTGGTCAGCACATGCTCGGAGTACACGTCCTGGTAATCCGTCTGGCCCTGCGGCCTTGTGAATGTTGACCTGCTTAAAAGTCTTACTCACATCGGCTACGGAGAGCGTGATCACATAGTCATCCGGAACAGCTGGTGCTCTCATGCATGCTTCAGTGTTGCTTGCCTCGAAGCGAGCATAGAAGTGTTTAGCTCGTCTGGTAGGCTTGTGTCACTGGGCAGCTCGCGGCTGTGCTTCCCTTTGTAGTCTGTAATAGTTTTCAAGCCCTGCCACATCCGACGAGCGTCAGAGCCAGTGTAGTATGATTCAATTCAATCAGTGTAAATGACAGGTTAAAGAAGGATTTTTAAGAATTTAGACAATTGAGACATGGATTGTGTATGTGTGCCATTCAGAGGGTGAATGGGCAAGACAAAATATTTAAGTGCCTTTGAACGGGGTACGGTAGTAGGCGCTGGGTTTTTCACGCTCAACAGTTTCCCGTGTGTATCAAAAATGGTCCACCACCCAAAGGACATCCAGCCAATTTGACACAACTGTGGGAAGCATTGGAGTCAACATGGGCCAGCATCCCTGTGGAACGCTTTCAACCCCTTGTAGAGTCCATGCCCCGACGAATTGAGGCTATTCTGATATTAGGAAAGTGCACATTTTATATTTTCCTCTCCCACCTACAGACGTATGACCCGTTTGTAACCCCATTGGACGTCAACCCTCTGGGCCTGTCAGGTACGCAGTCCGAGAGTGCCATCATCTGGCACGAGATCACCAACGGGGAGAGATTCTTCTACGGAGCTCACGTGGGCAGCGAGACACACAATGTGGAGTTCAAGAGAGGAGGAGGTCGGGGTCATAGGTCATATGATATACAGTCGGGTCCAATATTATTGGCACCCTTGATAAAGATAAACAAAAAATACTGAGCTATATTGTATGCTCCCAAAAAATTGGGAAATTATATTATTTTATACTAATACAATTGCTCACAGAAATAGATTTTTGTTTAACAAGTAATAAAACAAATTTGCAAAAAGAAAGGTGTCCAAATTATTGGCACCCCTGTTTTCAATACTCTGCCACCTTCCCTTTACGATGATAATGGCCCTGAGCCTTTTTCTAAAAGGTGGTATGAGATTTATGATCTTAGACCAGGGGTGTCAAACTCATTTTAGCTCAGGGGCCACATGGAGGAAAATCTATTCCCAAGTGGGCCGGACCGGAAAAATCATGGTATATATAACTTAAAAACAACAACTTCAGATTGTTTTCTTTGTTTTAATACGATCAACATACAACATAAAGCTGGAGCCTGAGGACAGTGTGTCCAAAATAGTACAAGCACAACATCACTATTAATCATAAAACACGTCAAGTTTATTAGAAAATTCTAAAGAAAAAGAACACACAAACACACAATGCCTCAGTGATTAACAGAACTGTTTCACAGATCACAGAACTATATCAGGGTGTCATTTCTCAGGCAGAAATGTAGATAAAAATAATGAAATCCTGTTCCCCAAACAAGTGCAAGAACCACAGAGTCAAGAATAGGTTAAATATACAAATAAAATAAAATCAATTAAAAACAATAGCACATCAACATAAAAACATATAAACATAAATCTGAAAGCGTTGCTCAAACTCCCGTAACAGTCCCGTTTTTTTATCTTTGAACCGCTTCATGTCTGCCACATGTTGGGTCGCGCACACATTTTTCAGACAGGGGAAGTGAGCTGCATCACCACCGGCAAGTTGCGTCTCCCACAATGACAGCTTCAACTTGAAAGAACGTATGCTGTCATAATACTGCGTGACAACTTTGTTGCGCCCTTGCAGCTGTTTGTTCAAGTTATTCAGGTGCTCTGTAACATCCGCCATAAATGCAAGGTCCTGCATCCATTCTGCGGAATGAAATTCTAACACTGGTTTGCCCTTTTCTTCCATGAACTGTTCAATTTCTTCTCGTAAATCAAAGAAACGCCTCAGCACAGCACCTCGGCTTAACCATCTTACCTCAGTGTGGTATGGCAGGCCATAGATGTGGTCTTTCTCTCTGAGAAGGCTGTCAAACTGACGGTGATTCAGGCTTCTGGATCGGACGAAATTAACAGTTTGGATGACCACCTTCATGACGTTATCCATCTTTAATGACTTGCAACACAAAGCCTCCTGGTGCAAAATACAGTGAAAAGTCAAAAAATCACGTCCTCCATTTGCAGATTGCACTTTCTCTCTGAACTTTGTCACAACGCCTGCTTTTTTCCCGATCATTGAGGGCGCACCATCTGTAGCCAGGCTGACAGCGCGGGACCAGTCCACTCCGACCCTGTCCAGCGCGCCGACGAGTGCGGTAAAAATATCAGCTGCTGTCGTTGTATCTGTCATCGGCACCAACTCCACGAACTCCTCGGTGACGGTCAATGTGTCATCAACTCCGCGGATGAAAATGGCCAGTTGTGCAACATCTGTAATGTCCGTGCTTTCATCAAATGCAACCGAAAACGCAATAAATGACTTTACTTTTTGCTTCAAATGGCTGTCCAAATCCACTGAAAGATCGGAAATCCTGTCTTCAACTGTGTTTCTTGTCAGGCTGATATTTGCAAAAGCCTGCCGCTTTTCAGGGCACACAATCTCCGCTGCCTTCATCATGCATGTTTTCACAAATTCACCCTCACTAAATGGTTTTGAAGCCACTGCGATTTCATTAGCAATGAGGTAGCTAGCTTTCACTGCAGCGTCACTGATGTCTCGGCTGTGAGTAAACACAGACTGCTGTTTCTTCAGACCCGCCAACAGTTCATTCACCTTCTCTCATCTCCGCTGTCCTTGAAAGTTGTCATATTTGTCGGCATGAAGACTCACATAGTGGCGACGAAGGTTATATTCTTTCAGCACTGCAACATGCTCTGAACACACCAAACATACAGCTTTCCCATTCAATTCCGTGAATAAATAGGATGACCATTTTTCTTGGAACACTCTGCACTCTGCGTCCACTTTTCTCTTTTTTGACAGAGACATATTGGGGCAATGAGGGTGCCAAAGCACATAATGTTAAAAGTAGAAGCCGTAATAAATATCGCGGGCAAAACAAAGTAGCTCATTGGCTGCATGTGCTTGACCTACTTGCTCTGCCCCGGTGTAAACAGTTTGCTTGCTTAACACAATTGCTATTGCGCCATCCAGTGGACGCAATTGGAACAGCAGTTTATTTTATAGAAAAATTGCAGCGCATTTTTATACTTTACAAAAAAAATTTTAAAAAAGAAAAAAATATATATATTTTTTTTCTTTCTTTTTTTTTTTTTTGAAATCATCTCGCGGGCCGGATTAAACCCGTTTGCGGGCCTGATCCGACCCGCGGGCCGTACGTTTGACACCCCTGTCTTAGACCATTCCTCCACACAGAATCTTTCCAGATCCTTGATATCCTTTGTCTTAGCTTATGGACTGCCCTCTTCAATTCAAACCACAGGTGGCTATCCCTGGAGACTGAGCTAGCCATTGCAAAATGTTGATTTTGTGGTAAAATATAGATGTTGGATCTTAACCTGATCACTCTTTTGTCTCAGTGAATTTTCCTGCTGCATTAGTAAATTAAATTGAGGTGTGCTCTTCACGGATGAATCCCAGTTTCAACTGTACCGGGCAGATGGCAGACAGCGTGTATGGCGTAGTGTGGGCGAGCAGTTTGCTGATGTCAACATTATGAACAGAGTGCCCCATGGTGGAGGTTGGGTTATGGTATGGGCAGGCATAAGCTACAGACAACAAACACAATTGCATTTTATCGATGGCAATTTGAACGCACAGAGATACCGTGACGAGATCCTGAGGCCCATTGTCATGCCATTCATCGCCACCATCACCTCATGTTTCAGCATGATAATGCACAGCCCCATGTCGCAAGGATCTGTACATAATTCCTGGAAGCTGAAAATGTCCCAGTTCTTCCATGGCCTGCATAGTCTAAATGTCACCCATTGAGCATGTTTGGGATGCTCTGGATCAATGTGTACAACAGCATGTTCCAGTTCCCACCAATATCCAGCAACTATGCACAGCCATTGAAGAGGAGTGGGACAACATTCCACAGGCAACAATCAACAGCCTGATCAACTCTACGCAAAGGAGATGTGTCGTGCTGCAAATGGTGGTCACACCAGATACTGACTGGTTTTCTGATCCACGCCCCTACTTTTTTTAAAGGTATCTGTGACCAACAGATACATATCTGTAATCCCAGTCATGTGAAATCCATAGATTAGGGCCTCATGAATTTATTTAAATTGACTGATTTCCTTATATGAAGTGTAACTCAGTAAAATCTTTGAAATTGTTGCATGTTGCGTTTCTATTCTTGTTCAGTATAGATAAATCACCCTTAGTCTGTTCAAAAAGAACAAAATTGTTGCGATTACAATACCAGCCAGAAGGCGAACGTATCTTGAAGCAGGACTAAGGTAACACCAACATCATATTTAAGGGCGCTGAAATGAGGTGATCAATAATGGTTGCAATTGAAATCAGCTGTGCGGGTGAATTTAGCGTGTATTGATGGTTTAAGGAGACATCAGCTGGCGATAATCTAGTACCATTGATGGTTGCAATAGGCCCATTGTTATTTGATTATATTCCAATAGGCTACATTTTGTAGGCTACCTGTTAGCCTATCAATTGTCACATAATGAAAGGTGTGAAAACCGATAATAGGTTATTGTGTTTCCCTGGCTGAGTTGATGAGCTGATTTGGGCCCTCAGTTGATTGACAGATGTAGGCCTACTGTAGAATGATAAACTTTCCTCCAGTGTGGATGCTCGTCCATGTTTTATATTTAGGCTATGAATAATTTGTCAATATAGTTCTGGTCTTTCATGTGGATTGAAAGGCTGTATTGTGTAGCTTTAATAATTCATTTCGTAAAACTGTACAAAATGTTTATGCATTTGAACCTATCCAAAGAGGATTTCATTGAGCTGACACATTCTTCTTTGATGTTCAATTGATCAGACTATTCGTTTAACTTCTTGAAATAAATACAATTCATTTGTGAGCTTAATGCAGGCTCAGGCTGGTCACTATGCACTTCATCAATAAGTGCATTGATTACATCGTCCCCACAGTGACCGTACGTACATACCCCAAACAGAAGCCATGGATTACAGGCAACATCCGCACTGAGCTAAAGGGTAGAGCTGCCGCTTTCAAGGAGCGGGACTCTAACCCGGACACTTATAAGAAATCCCGCTATGCCCTACGACGAACCATCAAACAGGCAAAGAGTCAATACAGGACTAAGATTGAATCGTACTACACCGGCTCTGATGCTCGTCGGATGGGGCAGGGCTTGAAAACTATTGCAGACTACAAAGGGAAGCACAGCTGCAAGCTGCCCAGTGACACAAGCCTACCAGACGAGCTAAATCACTTCTATGCTCGATTCGAGGCAAGCAACACTGAAGCATGCATGAGAGCATCAGCTGTTCCGGATGACTATGTGATCACACTCTCCGTAGCCGATGTGAGTAAGACTTTTAAGCAGGTCAACATTCACAAGGCCGCAGGGCCAGACGGATTACCAGGACGTGTACTCCGAGCATGCGCTGACCAACTGGCAAGTGATCCTGGTTCGAATCCAGGCTCTGTCGTAGCTGGCCGCGACCGGGAGACCCATGGGGCGGCGCACAATTGGCCCAGCGTCGTCCAGGGTATGGGAGGGAATGGCTGGCAGGGATGTAGCTCAGTTGGTAGAGCATGGCGTTTGCAATGCCAGGGTTGTGGGTTCGATTCCCACGGGGGGCCAGTATGAAAAATAACAAAAATAATGTATGCACTCACTAAACTGTAAGTCGCTCTGGATAAGAGCGTCTGCTAAATGACTGAAATGTAAATGTAAGTGTCTTTACTGACATTTTCAACATGTCCCTGACTGAGTTTGTAATACCAACATGTTTCAAGCAGACCACCATAGCCCCTGTGCCCAAGAACACTAAGATAACCTGCCTAAATGACTACCGACCCGTAGCACTCACGTCTGTAGCCATGAAGTGCTTTGAAAGGCTGGTCAAGGCTCACATCAACACCATTATGCCAGAAACCCTAGACCCACTCCAATTCGCCCCAACAGATCCACAGATGATGCAATCTCTATTGCACTCCACACTGTCCTTTCCCACTTGGACAAGAGGAACACCTATGTGAGAATGCTATTCATTGACTACAGCTCAGCATTCAACACCATAGTGCCCTCAAAGCTCATCACTAAGCTAAGGACCCTGGGAGTAAACACCTCCCTCTGCAACTGGATCCTGGACTTCCTGACGGGCCGCCCCCAGGTGGTAAGGGTAGGTAACAACACATCTGCCACGCTGATCCTCAACACGGGGGCCCCTCAGGGGTGCGTGCTCAGTCCCCCAGTTGTGAAGAGGGCACGACAAAGCCTATTCTCCCTCAGGAGACTGAAAAGATTTGGCATGTGTCCTCAGATCCTCAAAAAGTTATACAGCTGCACCACCGAGAACATCCTGACTGGTTGCATCTCCGCCTGGTATGGCAACTGCTCGGCCTCCGACCGCAAGGCACTACAGAGGGTAGTGCGTACGGCCCAGTACATCACTGGGGCCAAGCTTCCTGCCATCCAGGACCTCTATACCAAGCGGTGTCAGAGGAAGGCCCTAAAAATTATCAAAGACTCCAGCCACCCTAGTCATAGACTGTTCTCTCTGCTACTGCACGGCAAGCGGTACCGGAGCGCCAAGTCTAGGTCCAAAAGGCTTCTTAACAGCTTCTACCTCCAAGCCATAAAACTCCTGAACAGCTAATCTCCCCACCCCCCTATTTTACGCTGCTGCTACTCTGTTTATTATTTATGCATAGTCACTTTAACTCTACCCACATGTACATATTACCTAAATTACCTCGACTAACCGGTGCCCCGCACATTGACTCTGTACCGGTACCCCCTGTATATAGCCTCCCTACTGTTATCTTATTTTACTGCTGCTCTTTAATTATTTGCTATTTTACTCATCTATTTTTTACTCAAAACTTTTTTTTTGTACTGCATTGTTGGTTAAGGGCTTGTAAGTAAGCATTTCACGGTAATTTCTACACCTGTTGTATTCGGCACGTGGCAAATAACATTTGATTTGATGTCGCCCAGCACTGGGCGTGAACTCATGAGGCTCGGAAGCCTGAGCGCGCTGCTTAGAGCACTGCACTACGGCAGTTAACAATGCTCTGGTAAGCACTAAGAATAATATGAATACTGATGAAACATGGGCACTTCGTTTTGTTATTATTATTATTATTATTATTTTATGCGTTCCCCAAACTATAGCCTTAACCACTTGGAATGAATGCCAAAACTGTTAACCTTTGAGTCGTTTCTGTTTTAGCATCCATGTGTGAAAGGGCCGGATTCAAACGAAAAGCCGACTGGAATGTGTGTGCCGGGGTCAATGGCTGTAACCATTGGACCACACAAGCACTGAAGAAAACAGAAAAATATTCTGCCTATTTCTTTCCTTTAACCAAAAAATTTTAATACATCTACCCCTTACAAATATGTAAATGTATTATAATCCACATAAGAATTCACACGAGACACGGTGTAGCCTGCATGTATCCTATATAAGGTACTACGTAGGTACGGTGTGCATTGTATACAAACACAGCTTCCAGCTGCCCCCTGGCGGTGATTCTAAATATTTGTTCAGATATTAAAATCCTCCTGCTGCAGGATTATTTTCCTGCTGTGACAAAAGGGGTCAAATTAAGATCCAACATCTGTAACCATGTCTTTCTGGATTTTGATGTGTGCTTGGGGTTATTGTCTTGCTGGAAGATCCACTTGCGGCCAAGTTTAAGCCTCCTAGCCTCCTGTCAGAGGCAACCAGGATTTGGGCTAAAATGTCCTGGGACTTGGTTAAGTTCATTACATTTACATTTTAGTCATTTAGCAGACGCTCTTATCCAGAGCGACTTACAGAAGCAATTAGGGTTAAGTGCCTTGCTCAAGGGCACATCGACAGATTTTTCACCTAGTTGGCTCGGGGATTAGAACCAGCGACCTTTCGGTTACTGGCACAACACTCTTACCCACTAAGCTACCTGCCGCCCTGATACCTTTGACCTTAACAAGGCAAAGGCCCCAAGACCAGTGTAAGTAAAATAGCCCCATAACATCATATTTTACAATAGGAATGAGGTTATTTTCTGCATATGCATCCTTCTTTCGAACCCAAACCCACCACTGGTGTGCATGGCCAAAGTAATCTGATCATAGCACCTGTTCCAATCCATGTGCCACTGCCATTTAGGAAACTTCAGACTACATTTGTTGGTTGCTCTCTATAAAGGCTTTTTTTCTGGCAACCCTTCCAAATAGCCTATTGGCATGGAGGGGGCATCTAATTGTAGATTTGGAGACTTTGTGACCCGAAGATACACCAAGTTCTGTAATTCTCCAACTATAGACTTTTCTTTGCCTCCCGAACCATCTTCCTCTCTGTGCGTGGGACAAGATACACATGCATCCAATACCAGACAAGTTTACCACTGTTCCATTGGTTTTAAACTTCTTAATTATTCCCCCGAATAGCGGTAAGTGGTATATTAGTTTTTTTGTCTGGATTTTTTTTTACCCATTGCCTGATTGATAAAAGTCAACAACCATTTCTCTCTTTTCATTTGTGAGTGCTTTGCCTTTTCCCATGCTGATGGATGACAAAGGGATTTGACATGCGTTTTAACAAATGTTTATACTCCAGTGAAACAGGAAGCCATTGAAGGCCACAATACAGTTCCTTAAGCTGAGATTTACTTAAAAAATAATGTCAATGCAGATTTAATTTAGTTTGTTTTTATTTAAAATAATCTTTAGAGGTGGCAATAATTTTGACACCTATCTTTTTGAGAAAAAAAGTATTACTTGTTAAACAAAATCTAATTCTCTGAGCAATTGTATTGGTATAAAATAATATAATTTCCTCATTTTTTTTGGCTTACAATATAGCTCAGTATTTGTATTATTTATTTTACACAGTCTAATTTGCTCATCTTTGTCAAGGGTGCCAATCATTTTGGACCTGATTGTATATGCCATCAATGTTCCATGATACACTAAATGAAACAATGCACTTGTCCTTCCGAGCCCACCTGCGGTGCTACACCTGTGCCTTCCTGAACAGCGGAGGGGGCAGCCTGCTGGCGGGGGTGGACGATGACGGGGTGGGGAGTAAGACACCAATTAATATATGAATAAAATGTCATTGAGTATAATAAATTGATAAACAAATGAAAACTGTTCAGAATGTAATAAAGCTGTATCAATTTGATAAAAAATGTAACCATCAAATGGATAACTTCCACCCGTCCTAGGTCAGGGGGCTACGCTGTGACCACAGACAGGAGGACCAGGCACGGCCGCTGGTGGACTCCATCCTAAAGGGCTTCCACCCTACCCTGTTACCACACTCCTACTCCCTGGCCTTTCTCCCAGTGGTCAGACTGGGGCCCGAGGGACAGAATCTGAAGGTGCTGTCTGTCTGTCTGTCTGTCTGTCTGTCTGTCTGTCTGTCTGTCTGTCTGTCTGTCTGTCTGTCTGTCTGTCTGTCTGTCTGTCTGTCTGTCTGTCTGTCTGTCTGTCTGTCTGTCTGTCTGTCTGTCTGTCTGTCTGTCTGTCTCTTTGTCTGTCTGTCTCCCTACCTGCCTGTCTGGTACTCTTGTCACTATCCTGTCTGTCAATCAGTCTCTAACCCAGCCTCTCTTCCTCCACCTCCAAGTGCTGCGCCTCACACTGTGCCCCCCTCCAGCCCTCACCCAGCAGGACCTGTACCAAACCGACCAGGGAGAGGTGTTCCTCAGGAGGGATGGCAGTGTGGAGGGACCTCTGTCTGCTAGCACCATCCAGGAGTAGGCCAGGCAGGTAGGCAGGAGAACTTATGACTGGGCCTTTGTGGAGGCATATTAGGTATACAGGAGATTAGGGAACTTCTATATATATGACTTACAGGAGTGTGACAAGTAGTCTTAGCTTAGTTTAGCACTGGATCGTGTTATCTTAGCTTAGTTTAGCTATAAATCATGGTCCAGCGGTGTTCAGCTAGCAGGTGGTGACAGCCTGTCTCTTTCTCTCCGTCTCCCCCTAGAGGTGGAGTGGGGAGGTGAGTCGTCTGCAGCACTTTGTGGAGGTCCTGCTGTCTGAGCAGAGACTGCTGCTGCAGGAGATACGCCAGCAGAGCCAGGCCATCGCTGCCCTGCAGAGTGCACAGACTCAGGCTCAGTCAGAGGCACAGGGATATACACAGGCTCCAACACAGCTACACATACATGTACACACACACACCCAGGCACAGGTACATATGAAGACACCTGCAACTGAGCCTTGGGGACAAGCTGATGCAGATATTGGGGAAGTCAGGGCGAGCGACACCGGTAGACCGAGATGAATATTAAATTAAATATTAAATATTAAATTAAATATTAAATGACCCATCAGTCACCCCACCACCACCCAGCTCAGCTCTGCCGCTGGTACCCTTCATGGCTCCTGATCTGGACGTGTGCCTGGGAACTCCAGGCAGGGCCCATCTCTGCCCATCTCTGTCCCCAACGGCACAATCAAGTCCCTGGACCCCCACACTGCCCTCAGTGCCAATGTACAGAGTGCAGATCAAATATCTGCAGACTGATGTGAATGAATGGCCAGGTTCAATCTTCAACCATCTGAATGTCGATAGATATAATCCACCCTTCCACTGAAATACAACCCATCTCTCTCAGTCAGTGACTAATGTGTTAAGTTTTCTCTCTAGAAGCTAAAACATATCTCTAGTACCTCCAATACACCAATGAGATGAACAGTAGGCAATACAGTGCTGCCTTGTCTGCATTATGCTGCAGTACCATAAACACGTACACCAGGTGGCAGCAGAGATCCATCCCTCCCTCACAGTCGTCACTAATTACCACAGCCACAAAGTCATAAACCCCGCCTATTTCTACCATTTCTCTTCTTAAAATGTGATTTTAAACCAAACCCTAACCGTAACCTTATTATGCTTAACTCTAACCTTAAATTAAGACCAAAAAGCTAATTTTTGTTTTCATGAATTTTTACGGTATAGCCCATTTTGACTTTGGGGTCAAAGTCTATCTTCTCTAGTGTTAAACAGACCTTACTGTCTGCTTCCTGTTATGGTTCAGAATGTATGTCACATATCCTGTTCTGTTCTCCTTTTCTGCCTGACTAAAAACATCTTCAATGTTTTTCATCTGTTTTTACTGCGGTCATCTGCAGAGAGCGACATACAGTAACCGTGTGTGTGTTTGTGTGTGTGTTTGTGTGTACATGTCTACTGATCATCATGTTTGTCTGTCAGGGGATAGTTGAGTCATATTTCTCAGTGTAAACCGCTTCAGCTCCAACCCACGTACTGTAGGGTATGTCACATGTTGTGTTGTTGTGTTGTCATCATATCACCATGCATGTTGTCACCAAAGGGGAATGCTTCTGGCAGGGATCAGTCTTTATGAGGCATAGCTGATACACTATTTAGGGGGTCATGGTGTTTACAGTGTATGTGAGTGGTGCACATGTGTTTCTGTGTGTAAATGCAGTGGGCCTTTGGGCTATGGGGGTGTGTGTTTGTTGTGTACACTGTCACCACATCCTCACACAGAAAGCAGGAATGCTCTTGAAATCTTAACTTCTGATGTGGCCAGACACACACGCACACCCACACACACGCACGCACGCATGCGCACACACACACAAACACACACACACACAAACAGAAAAGACAAGTGAAAAAGAGGACAGAGAGAAAGAAAGAGAGAGAGAGAGAGAGACAGAGACCGAGAGAAAGAGAGAGAGAGACTGAGAGAGAAAGAGAGCGGGGGAGTCTATATTGTGAGGCATACGTAGGTTCCCAGTGGGTCTGTTCCTCTCACCAGAGGAGTGAATTTGCATGGCTGAGTCAGCATGCCACTTGCACCACACACATAAACTGCTTAGGAAATCCCCCTCTTCCAATGGTTGGGGTGACTCATTGTTGTGCGGGCGGTAGGTGTGCAGTGCTCTCTACCTGCAGTCCATTGAGTGTACATTATGATTCTATGTGTGTGTCTCTTGGGAAGCCTGTCCCAGAGATTGGTAGTGTAGTGTGAATGGGAGGCAGGAATCTCATGGCCGCTCTTTCACAGGAAATTCATCCAGGACAGCAAATAATGGTGCTGTAGACGTTGATACAGAAGGCCTTCTTTGGCCATCCTAAGTCCTTCCTTGTTCTCTACCATTGCCATTTATTTATATGACATATTATTACAGACAGTATTGAAACCCATCCTCACTTTGTCCTGTTACCATAGATACAATAGCCTAGGCTACATCTTGATAAACGCTGAAATGTTTTGCATTTCAGTGATATGTCTGCAGCCATTACTACTCAGTCAACCATTTCTTATGATCACATCATCATGCAAATCCCTACAGATAAGCAACTATTATCAATAGACTCCTCAGCCTCATTTACCTTGTTCACCTGTCCTTGTAAAATCCACCTCATTGTAGTTCAATGGTTACCATGCCTGTAAAGAGATCATTGATATTAACTATGTGGTATAAGATACAGTATGTTATCTGAAAAAGTATCAAAATGGCTGTTGGAAGAGTGGGGTCGTGCTGACAGTGTGATGCCACACATGGTTGTTTGTCTGCTTAAGTGACGTTCATGAGAAAGATGGTAGTGACTGCTGCATGCACACACAAACACACACTGCTGCGTTCCAATCTAATCAAAATGACACAGTGACCTTGGAAAAGAACAGTCAATGGTATTTTTAGACTGCCATTCTTCTCACATGGATCTTATTTTCTTTTCCTCCTGTTCTTCTCCTTTTCGTTCTTGCTCCAGTCGAGCCCCACCGTGCCTGCCTGCCTGGGACCTGCCTACCTGGGGCCTGCCTGCCTGGGGCCTTTGTGTGTGTGCGTGCGCTTGCGCTTCTGCGTGTGTGTATAACAAGGCTCTCAGGAAGACAATGAGGTCCACTCACCAGGGAAGGACTGACTGCTACTACGTCACTCTGTCTCTATTTTGACTGAAACACTTCTTCATGCCAACTCAATAAAAGGGGTTTTGATCCTTGTGCTTGGACATGTGACTGAAGGATCTTCCAGTTTAGTTCCTAAATTGACTGAATTGGATTGGAATTGACCCCAAACCTGGAAGTGTTTGTTGGTACCATCTTGCACACTCATATCCTAAAAGGGATTTTTTTGTCTTATTTGCATCAGTGCTGTTGGCTGATGAGCTATGAAAAAAGGCCAAAAAAGAATAAAAACAAGATAAAACAAGATATACAAAAATGAATTAATAGTCTTATTTACAACAGCTATTGGCCAAAAAAAGGCCAAACAAGACCTATACATCACTGATGTCTGGTGACCACACCTACCACGTCTTGAGACCCCGCCTATCAGCCTATCACTAATCAGACAGAGGCTAGTGACACACAGTCAGCATGGCTGTCTCAACCCTCAAAAACACTGACTCAGCACTGAGTCAGTTACATATGTCTAATGAGTTATTTCACACTGTAAGCTGTTTCATTTGGTATGGTTGAGTGGTGGGATGGTGGTAGAAAGAAAATGAAAGCGACAGTCAGCCACACTGTAGATCACTGTAGCGTTTGGATCAATTTAGTTCAATTCAGTAAGTGAGCTGAATTTCCGATTCCGTATGTCCTCAATGAAAAGCAAACAGAGGTAGAAAGACAGATGGATGGACGGACGGAGACAGACAGACAAAGCATACACAGACAGACTGACACAAACAGACAGACAGACAGACAGGCAGACAGAAAGAGAAGAGAATATAGGAAGGGGTGGCCTTCGTCAGAGAGAGAGAGCGTCCTCAAGGACACAGTATGCCGTCCATGGGAGTCAGGCTGAGGTATTGGAGGAACAGGGGAGGGGGTGAGGAGAGGATGGATGAGAAAGGGGATGAGGGGGAGGGGAGGCCTGCTGACGCATTTAAGAGCCGTTGCAGGGTGCTGGTGACGTCCAGACAACCATACAGAAATCACAGAGACTGGAGAGATGGCTTCGGTCCAAATACTGGTGGTGTCTGGTGAACCGTGGTGATTCCTGGCTGAAGAAGAAAAGACAAAGAGAGAGAGAGGGGGGAAGAGGAGAGAGAAAAGCAGAGAGAGAGAGAGCGAGAGAGAAAAAGCGAGAGCGATGGACTTCTCTCAGTTTGGCAATACTTTAATGCTTCACAAGGAGTAGAGCGGGTTACAGCGTTTCATATGCACTAGCCATATTATGGCGAAGGTTGTGTGGCTTCAAACTATTCATAAGACAGACATTAGAGTAGACACATGGGTGACTGTAGCACCAACATTTTGCTGTACTGATAGTTACGTTTCCCTGATATGAAGCCAAAGTCATTGGGAATTTAAAGGCCCTGGCTGTATATCTACATTGACCTGAAGCCTCATTCTGAATGAGAAAACATCTAGGTTGACCTATAAAGAAACATATGAGTAAACTCTGTATGAGAATGAGCCTGTTATCAGTGCAGCCTGTCTGTGAGATCACCCCAGCCAACCAGCCAGTCAGCCAGTCAGTCAGTCACCTTTAGCAGGGCCTTATCTAATCAGTGAGCCAACTACACAAGTGTGTGTGGTGAGTGAGTCATAATGAGGAGAGAGCGATGAGGAGCGTCAACAGTCAACAGCTAGCAGCGTAGTTAATTTCACAGGAGAAACAGACATGGGAGGGAGCGGCGAGGGAGGTGAGACAGGAGGGAGAGTCAATAGCCAATAGGGTTGTTTGTTACAGAGGGAGAAACAGACAGACAGACGTGAGCGAGCGAAAGGAGGGAGTGTCATTTCTGAGACAGGGAGAGTCAAACAGCCAACAAGGTAATTTCAGAGAAAACCCAGACATGAGCACATACACATGGCTGAGAATCATCGCTGCAGTGAATCCTCCTTCCTAGAATGACTACACTAGCATGAGGGTAGTTTAAAGAGAGTTAGACTGTGGTGTATTACAGTAAACTGTTAACATCTGTTCTAGTGACAATAGGAATGGTTACTCAGGAGGAGCTTATGAGGGGTGTGGTGGACAGACAGACAGACAGAATACAGGTATTCAACACCTGACTTGAAAGACTGATATAAGGGCTTTCAAATTAGTTAAGTCAAGGTATTGTACATTTGAAACATTAAAACATAATAAATTAAGATCAGGGACAGAAAACAGGTAAAGACTCTGATTTCAGCACAGTCCTTAGTACAGCTACAGTATGACAGCCCATGGTTTGGAATAGCCTTCACTAGGAGTGGACAAGGCCCCCAGAGAGGTAGTTATACAATATGATTATAGGTCAAGGTGAACCTCAGCTATGACCAGATTAGCATATCGTCTGCCCCTGTCCTGCCTGTGGATTATCACCCTGTCTACTCCTGTAGACATAGTCTCATCAGGCAACTCTGTATGAGCCTCGACTTGTACTGTTACTTTGTATTGGTGCTAGACATAAACTATAACTACCTGTCAAACCTGTTCATTATAACGCTGTCATCTAATGATAGTTTACCATCCATCCATATCCATTGAGACAGCTGTACAGTAGCGGTGCGTGGGTAAAATCACTAAAGCCAAGCCAAGCCAGTAAAAAAAGCCATTGTTTGCTCTATAACCCATTCGTTCATACGCCACCGTGATATACAATAAGGCCATGACAATCACACAGTGGCGGACTTCGGTGAAGTCGGTGTTTGGAGGATATCTTGGCACGGGTGTTGTTAGGCCTGAGACAAAGTTGAGCGCCGGCAAACCGTGCCAATATATCCTCCAAACACTGGCTTCGAGGGCATTATCACTTTTATACAACTGGTTACCAAAATATTCAAATAATGATTGACATCATTTTTCATTAAAAACGTTATTTGGATGAATTTATTCATACTATTTCATCCTTCCACAAGATATAGTCCCGACACAAATCAAGGGTTGCTACCCAAGCTGGCTGGTCGTTCGATCTATCGGTTCGGTTGCCAGAGAGCGACCCAGTCGTTCAGTCTTTTTGTTCTGTATCTATGGACGCGACCCAGTCGTTTAGTCTTTTTGTTCTGTATCAGTCGTTCGTTCTAAATGTTCCATTGCCATACTGGCTGGCAACGTTCTTATCCCTTGCTTGCTAGCTAGCCAACTACGCCTAACTTACTGTCACGTCAAACAATGCAGCCAGAATAACAACAGTAGCTGCATTTGCATTTGTTTACGATGTTTTTAAGTGTCATTTATTTGGAAGCATCCATAACAATGAGCTAATGAGGCGCGATTTCGCCTGGCATAGAAAATGTGCTCTCTCCGTCAGGACACTGTTGTTCAGAGGAGCTAGCCAAGAACACAGCTAACACAATCACTTCCAACTGAAGCTGGAAAGACTGCAAACTAGCTGCAGTTCGTTTCATTTTACCTTTTTTCAATTGACAATTCTTTGCATATATCCATAAAAATGATGCCAGCTGATTCATGATTTCGACTGGCTGAGAAACGCTGCCTGTCTGTCTCGTCCAGTCTCCCGACACGTTCATTATTATGGGACAGCTGGAGATCGAATTTCAATATTGAAACAATGTCGCAAATGTCGGAGAGACAGACAGCAAGGTTTATACAAATCTCCGCTGTTGAAAACTAAATGTTAGTCTTAAAGAAATGTGAGATAGTGTCTAGATGCTTTTTATAGTGGAGATCAAGTTTACAAATTGCCTGGCTGGGCTGATGAGACAGTGGATTGCGCAGTAAGATGGAACAGAGTAAATAGGCATTTTAACGTCATAGATTTAGCTGGTGGTAACTTGTGGAATAGACACCGGCTGGAATATGGTTTTAACCAATAAGCATTCAGGATTAGACCCACCTGTTGTATAATAAATGATAACGCCCGAGAAGCCGGTGTTTGGAGGATATATTGGCATGGGTGTTGTTAGGCCCAAGACAAAGTTGCATAAAAAGCAAATATTGCATGTAACAAACAGTATTAAAACCTGCAGCATGGTCAAGCAAGTTAGTTTACTAAACAACTACTGATTTAGAACCACAGCGTTACCGCAAGTCAGAACAAAGACAACAGGAGCAATGCCTCCGCTATTCCAGCACCATTTCAACTTAAACATTTAAACATCAAATCAACAAGGCTATATATGCTAATAAATGATCAACCCTGCAAGCAATTCAAGACAATATTATTATGGTGGGGGATTATAATACTGTTTTAAATAGCTCAATGGACCGTATAGGAAATCACACCACAAACAATCACCCACATGCTCTTAAGGAAATCGTGAATGTCATGGATACATTAGAACTAGTAGATATATGGAGGCTTAAATATCCTGATCTAGTGAGATATACATGGCGGAGACTCAATCAAGCTAGTCGTCTTGACTTCTTTCTTATCTCATTCTCGTTGGCACCAAAAGTTTAAAAAGTGTTGATAGGGGACAGAATGCGGTCGGACCATCATATAATTGGCATATACATTACTCTTACTGAATTTCCACGTGGGCGAGGATATTGGAAATTTTATCAAAGCCTTTTGGATGATAATTTATTTTTAACTAGGACAAAGGAATTTAGAACTGACTTTTTCCGACATAACATAGGTACAGCAAATCCCCTTATTGTATGGGACACCTTTAAATGTGCCTTTAGAGGCCATGCAATTCAGTACTCATCTCGAAAACAAAAGCAATTTAGGTCAAAAGAGTTTATACTAACAAAGGAAATAGAAAGTCTATCAGAACAGATAGATGGCAATAAAAACTGTAACATAGAGGCTCAGAATAAATTAGAGGAAAAACTAAAAGAAATGGAGAAACTTATTCAAGAAAGATCAAGTGTAATATATTATAAAAAATAAAGCAAACTGGATGGAATATGGGGAAAAATGCACAAAATTATTTTTTAATCTTCAACATAGGAATGCTACCAAAAAGAATTTAATGAAACTGGTTACAATTGACGGAGTCACCCATGAATCACCAAATTATATTTTGAAGGAGGAAACAAAGTACTTTAAGCATAAGTTATAATTTCAGTCACCTCCATCTCCTCTAACTGAAGCTAATTGTAGAGATTATTTTTCTATTGATAATGTAAAATGAACAGCCATACAGAAAGACGCATGTGAAGGTGAAATTACAGAGGAGTAACTTCTGGATGCAATTAAAGACTTTAAGTCCGGGAAAACTCCAGGGTTGGATGGCATACCAGTCGAGGTATACCAAACCTTTTTTGATATACTAAGAGGACCGTTATTAGCATGTTTTAACCACTCCTATGTAAATGGTAGATTATCTGACACTCAAGAAGAAGGTCTGATCTCATTATTACTGAAACAGGATACAAGTGGAAAATACAAAGATCCAGTCCGTTAAAAAAATTGGAGGCCCCTTACACTTCAGTGTTGTGATGCAAAAATTCTAGCAAAATGTATAGCGCATAGAATTAAAAAGGTATTGTCGGATATTATTCATTCTAATCAGACAGGTTTTTTACATGGAAGATACATTGGAGATAATATAAGGCAAGTATTGGAAACAATAGAACATTATGGAAAATCTGGGAAACCAGGCCTGCTATTCATAGCAGACTTCGAAAAGGCATTTGATAAAGTACGACTGGGGTTTATATATTCAGTGGGGGAAAAAAGTATTTAGTCAGCCACCAATTGTGCAAGTTCTCCCACTTAAAAAGATGAGAGAGGCCTGTAATTCTCATCATAGGTACACGTCAACTATGACAGACAAAATGAGATTTTTTTTTCCAGAAAATCACATTGTAGGATTTGTAATGAATTTATTTGCAAATTATGGTGGAAAATAAGTATTTGGTAAATAACAAAAGTTTCTCAATACTTTGTTATATACCCTTTGTTGGCAATGACACAGGTCAAACGTTTTCTGTAAGTCTTCACAAGGTTTTCACACACTGTTGCTGGTATTTTGGCCCATTCCTCCATGCAGATCTCCTCTAGAGCAGTGATGTTTTGGGGCTGTCGTTGGGCAACACAGACTTTCAACTCCCTCCAAAGATTTTCTATGGGGTTGAGATCTGGAGACTGGCTAGGCCACTCCAGGACCTTGAAATGCTTCTTACGAAGCCACTCCTTCGTTGCCCGGGCGGTGTATTTGGGATCATTGTCATGCTGAAAGACCCAGCCACGTTTCATCTTCAATGCCCTTGCTGATGGAAGGAGGTTTTCACTCAAAATCTCACGATACATGGCCCCATTCAATCTTTCCTTTACATGGATCAGTCGTCCTGTCCCTTTGCAGAAAAACAGCCCCAAAGCATGATGTTTCCACCCCTATGCTTCACAGTGGGTATGGTGTTCTTTGGATGCAACTCAGCATTCTTTGTCCTCCAAACACGACGAGTTGAGTTTTTACCAAAAAGTTCTATTTTGGTTTCATCAGACCATATGACATTCTCCCAATCCTCTTCTGGATCATCCAAATGCACTCTAGCAAACTTCAGACGGGCCTGGACATGTACTGGCTTAAGCAGGAGTACACGTCTGGCACTGCAGGATTTGAGTCCCTGGCGGCGTAGTGTGTTACTGATGGTAGGCTTTGTTACTTTGGTCCCAGCTCTCTGCAGGTCATTCACTAGGTCCCCCCGTGTGGTTCTGGGATTTTTGCTCACCGTTCTTGTGATCATTTTGACCCCACAGGGTGAGATCTCGCGTGGAGCCCCAGATCGAGGGAGATTATCAGTGGTCTTGTATGTCTTCCATTTCCTAATAATTGCTCCCACGGTTGATTTCTTCAAACCAAGCTGCTTACCTATTGCAGATTCAGTCTTCCCAGCCTGGTGCAGGTCTACAATTTTGTTTCTGGTGTCCTTTGACAGCTCTTTGGTCTTGGCCATAGTGAAGTTTGGAGTGTGACTGTTTGAGGTTGTTGACAGGTGTCTTTTATACTGATAACAAGTTCAAACAGGTGCCATTAATACAGGTAACGAGTGGAGGACAGAGGAGCCTCTTAAAGAAGAAGTTACAGGTCTGTGAGAGCCAGAAATCTTGCTTGTTTGTAGGTGACCAAATACTTATTTTCCACCATAATTTGCAAATAAATTCATTAAAAATCCTACAATGTGTTTTTCTGGAAAAATGTGTCTGTCATAGTTGACGTGTACCTATGATGAAAATTACAGGCCTCTCTCATCTTTTTAAGTGGGAGAACTTGCACAATTGGTGGCTGACTAAATACTTTTTTCCCCACTGTAAATACCTGGAGCATTTCAAATTTGGAGAATCTCTTATAAAATGGGTCAAAATCATGTATAGTAACCCTAGGATTTAAAATAGTAAATAATGGCTATTTCTCAGAACGTTTTAAACTGTCAAGAGGAGTGAAACAAGGTTGTCCACTATCGGCATATCTATTTATTGTGGCCATCGAGATGTTAGCTATTCAAATCAGATCCAACAATAATATCAGAGGATTAGAAATCCAGGGCTTAAAAACAAAGGTGTCATTGTACGCTGATGATTCATGTTTTCTTTTAAATCCACAACTAGAATCACTCCACAGCCTCATAGAGGATCTAGATACATTTTCTAACTCTCTGGATTACAACCAAATTATGACAAATGTATTATATTACATATTGGATCACTAAAAAATACAATTTTTACATTACAATGTAGTTTACCAATAAAATGGTCTGATGGTGATGTGGATATACTCGGAATACATATCCCAAAGGAAATAAATGATCTCACTCCAATAAATTATTATTGAAAGTTAGCAAAAATAGCTAAGATCTTGCTACCATGGAAAGGTAAATTCCTGTCAATTTGTGGAAAAATCACCCTGATTAACTCTTTAGTATTACCCCAGTTTACCTATTTGCTTATGGTCTTGCCTACACCTAGCAAACAGTTTTTTAAATTATATGAGAAAAAAATATTCCATTTTATTTGGAACGGCAAGCCAGACAAAATTAAACGGGCCTATTTATATAATGAATATGAATTCGGAGAACAGAAATTATTAAATATTAAAGCATTAGACCTATCACTAAAAGCTTCAGTCATACAAAAGTTATACTTAAATCCGAACTGGTTCTCTAGCAAATTAGTAAGATTGTCTCACCCAATGTTCAATAATGGCCTTTTTCCCTTTATTCAGATTACAACCACTAACTTTCAGTTATTTGAAAAGGAAATCATACCCCCATATATCACTATTTCTAAAACAAGCCATAGAAAGTTGGTTGCAATTTCAATTTAATCCTCCAGAAACGACAGAACAAATAATGCAACAAATATTGTGTTTAAACTCAAATATACTAATTGACAGAAAACCTTTTCTTTTGACAAAATGTTTAAAAAAGGTATAATCTTCGTAAATGATATCATCGGTAGGACTGGTGGAGTTATGTCGCACATGCAGCTAACAAAAACATATGGAAATGTCTGCTCTACCCAAAATTACAACCAAATAATTGCAGCCTTACCGCAAAAACGGAAGAGGAAAGTGGAAGGGGGAGAAACTAAGGAACTTGTCTGTCGGCCTTTCATTAAAGAACATAATTGGTTAAGGAAAACTGTGATAAATAAAAAAGTATATCAGTTTCATTTAAGGACCAAAGGATTGACAGCTGTCCCATATAGATTGCAAAATAGTTGGGAAGAGATTTTTGACGTACCGATCCCATGGCATAGTGTTTATGAACTGATACGCAAAACGACACCGGATTCAAAAATTATTATATAAAATTCTTGCTACCAATAGAATATTATTTATATGGGGGATACAATCTTCCCAGCTCTGCAGATTTTGCTGCGAAGAGACAGAATCATTAGATCATTTGTTTTGGTACTGTCCATTTGTAGCTTGTTTTTGGTCACAGGTCCAGAAATGGCTAAAGGGTTGCAATATTTACCTGGAGCTAACCCTGCAGATAGCATTACTGGGTGATCTGAAAAGTCAGTCAATCGATCAATAATATAATAATACTTTTAGCAAAAAAAAAATTTTTTATTTCACAATCTGTAGAAACAATGAGAATAGAAAGGTTCAGAATTTTTGTAAAACATCACAGTACAGTTGAAATATATATGGCAAATAGAAATCCTATATGGATGGTGTTAAGAGATAGATGGGAGGTGTTGAATGGAGCTGAAGGATGGGACTAATAACAACTAACAACAAAATAATAACAAGATAACTAATAATGTAAGCATACTGTGTCCATAATAAGTATGTAGGTTGTATGTTGGGAGCTTTTGGGAAAGAGCACAGTTAGAAAGATATGGCATATAGAAGCAAACCGGATGGACATCATGAAAATGATCGGAGAGGTTGAGAGTAGAAGAAGTTCAGGAGAAAAAAACTAACAAAATATAATTATTGTAAAATTGACTGTGTCCATAAAATATAGATAGTAAGTATAAGCTGGAAGTAGAGGCCTAAGCATTGTTGTTCACTAGTTTACCCCAAGTAGAGAAAGGGTGACGGGGTTGGAAAGTAATAAAGGGGAATATATATATATATAAAAAACATGGGGGATTGGAAGTGATGCAGACAATTACATTGATGGAAGTTACAATCTATATGCTGATCTACCCCCCAAAAAATATTTAAAATACATTTAAAAAAAGGCTATATATGCTTAGTTTAATACACTGAAAACAAACTTAAAGATACCAACAACAATTTAGTCCAATCAATGTTGCTAAATATCATGTGGCTGTCCATGGTACTGATTTCTGTCTGTGAGTGTGTGTGTGTGTGTGTGTGTGTGTGTGTGTGTGCGTGCGGAAGTTTAAAAACAAAGTTGACTCACCCTACTTGTAGACTAGTTGAACGCCAGTGCCATAATCCTCTCTTTCATGTTGGCAAAACGGTCTACGTCTCTGTCATACAGTACCCTTTTAGTTTATAATAATAATAATAATAGTTTTAATAACAGTTTATGTTGTCATAGGCTACCTAGCTAAAATGCCTGCTAGCCTAACTTCCTGGCATGGGCAACAATGAAACAGCTAAGTTAGCTAGCTTGTTAATGTGAGCCTACTAGGCTACAGCTAGGCTACATATTGAACTTCAATCGTCTCAGGCCACCGGCACAATATATGAATATATGATTAGATCAGAATCACGTCATAATTATTGGCCTGTACAGAGAATTAAGTCCAAATCCCCATCTCCATCCATGGCTTAGGAAATGGTTGATTTAGCAGCAAGCTAGCTACTGCAGGACATCAACACAAGCAAACCAGAAACAGACAATTATGATATTTTGCTTAGGATATGATTTGATTGGTGTGAAGCCAAATCCAAACTGGCCTACATTGGGGTGCATTTTGCTGCGCCAGGACAACCCATAGTTGAGCTCAGCTCAACGCTGATTGGCTAATTATTTTATTTATTTTTATCAAGGAAGGCCAAATGCTTGCTTGCATCAATCAATCAAATGCTACATGTCATACTCTTTTGTTCCAGACAACATCAGATACATGGGCTACACATACTGAGACAGAGGGGCGCTGTTTCCCTCGCTCTGATTATTTATCCGGTGAGACTCAGCCACTTGAGAATTGACGGAAAATTATGAAAACACAGAGAGATGAAAAAAAATGTATTGGTCAAATATTTGAGGAAGTCTGGCTTCCCTTGGCATCCATGACTACACGCCACTGCAGCTATGAGCCCATACATGAACACTACTGAGATGTCTCACTGTACCAGAGCAGAGGTATTGTCAGACTCATTGTATCTTTGTCAGAAGTAGGTGAGGTTTCAGTACAAAGTCATACATGGGGTATTCAAAGGATATCAAGTAGTCATAGAGCGATGCAGAGATGGACACATGTTCAAAAACACTCCATACTCTGGCCAGTTCTTTAAATAAATATTTTATTGTTGTTGAAAATAAATACATTTTCTTAAAATATAATCAATAACATTAAAAAAGCCTTTGGGGGTTGGGAGGTAGGGGGAGGGTTACCCCCAAATGAAGTGGTGCAATTTGAAACAAGGATTTTACAATACAATCTCACAAATGTATCCACCATTTTAAGACTTCAGTACCTACAATGCATTCCGTTCTGCTGTACATTCTCAGTGGATGTGTGGAAAAGTGGTGACATCACATCTCTTTTCACAATGTTCACATGAAATCTACTAGGTCTTAAAGCTTCAGGCCTGTCCTGTACCCATACCCTTGGTATAATGAGACTGTTTGTTAGCCTGGGTAAACCAGACTGAATGCTGCACTTAATGGTTTGCCCAGCATTCAGGCTGGCTCATTCAAGGGGTTTTCTTAATTTTTTACTATTTTCTACATTGTAGAATAATAGTGAAGACATCAAAACTATGAAATAACACATATGGAATGATGTAGTAACCAAAAAAGTGTTAAACAAATCAAAATATATATTTTATTTAAGATTCTTCAAATAGCCACCCTTTGCCTTGATAACAGCTTTGCACACTCTTGGCATTCTCTCAACCAGCTTCATGAGGTAGTCACCTGGAATGCATTTAAATTAACAGGTGTGCCTTCTTAAAGCTTTGGATAAAAGCATCTGCTAAATGGCATATTATTAAAAGTTAATTTGTGGAATTTCTTAATGCGTTTGAACCAATCAGCTAAGTCCATATTATGTCAAGAACAGCTCAAATAGGCAAAGAGAAACGACAGTCCATCATTACTTTAAGACATGAAGGTCAGTCAATACGGAACATTTCAAGAACTTTGAAAGTGCAGTTGCAAAACCATCAAGCGTTATTATGAAACTGGCTCTCATGAGGACTGCCACAGGAATGGAAGACCCAGAGTAACCTCTGCTGCAGAGGATACGTTCATGAGAGTTACCAGCCTCAGAAATTGCAGCCCAAATAAATGCTTCACAGAGTTCAAGTAACAGACACATCTCAACATAAACTGTTCAGATGAGACTGTGTGAATCAGGCCTTCATGGTCGAATTGCTGCAAAGAAACCACTACTAAAGGACACCAATAAGAAGAAGAGACTTGCTTGGGCCAAGAAACACGAGCAATGGACATGAAACTGGTGGAAATTTGGAGTCCATATTGGAGATTTTTGGTTCCAACCGTTGTGACTTTGTGAGACACGGTGTGGGTGAACGGATGATCTCTGTATGTGTATTTCCCACCATAAAGCATGGAGGAGGAGGTGTGGGAGTGCTTTACTAGTGACACTGTCTGTGATTTATTTAGAATTCAAGGCACACTTAACCAGCATGGCTACCACACACAGCATTCTGCAAAGATACACCATCCCATCTGGTTTAGGCTTAGTGGGACTATCATTTGTTTTTCAACAGGACAATGACCCAACACACCTCCAGGCTGTGTAAGGGCTATTTTACCAAGAAGGAGATTGATGGAGTGCTGCATCAGATGACCTGGTCTCCACAATCCCCCGACCTCAACCAAATTGAGATGGTTTGGGATGAGTCGGATGGCAGAGTGAAGGAAAAGCAGCCAACAAGTGCTCAGCATATGTGGGAGCTCCTTCAAGACTGTTGGAAAAACATTCCAGGTGAAGCTGGTTGAGAGAATGCAAAGAGTGTGCAAAGATGTCATCAAGGCAAAGGGTGGCTATTTGAAGAATCTTAAATATAAAATATATTTTGATTTGTTTAACACTTTTTTGGTTACTACATGATTCCATAGTTTTGATGTCTTCACTATTATTCTACAATGTAGAAAATAGTAAAAATAAAGAAAAACCCTTGAATGAGTAGGTGTTCTAAAACTTTTGACCGGTAGTGTATTTCAACACTCCCATTTGTCAAATGGATGATAAACCATAATCTGTTGTCAACATCAGCCATTCATAACAATTACATCTGACAATGTTTTTTGAAAAGTACCTTAATTATGTCAACTTTACCTCTATTCTACAGTACAAAGACACCATACACTAGAAGTCTGAAATATTATTGATATAGTTGTAATCAAAAGACTTTGAGAGGCTACTACCTCTCTAAGGCTTAAAATACTAATACTAATATTATTTTCAGATCGTAATAGATTATTTTTTCATAAGGGGTTGTGAAACTGCCCTTAATAGCCTGGTCCCAGATCTAAGACCAAGTTATCCATAAATAGCCTGGTAACAAATAACCGACCACAGGAAATTACCTGATATGGTTGGCGTTTCGGCCTTTGCAATGATGAGTGTACTTTCTGTTGTCCATTGTTTGTTTGTGCTCAGAGCTCTGCAATATGGCAGGTCTCCAGGAGGGAGACAGGGTTAAGAGTAGCCTGGAATCCAAACGGAATATTTTCACTTTTTTTCACTGATTCAGTGGAGTGAAGCCATAGTGAAATAGAGCGATATTCCCTTTGGATTCCAGGCTAGAAAAAGAGCTGAGAGACCAGTGAGTGTAGCTCTAGTATTGGAACAGATTACCACAACTCGTGCATTACAGAGGGAAGCGTTCCCCTTCCCCCAATCCTCTCTTCAACCTCACTGCTCCTCCAACCTCTCTGTTCTGACATCTCCACAAATAGCTCAACAACAGAACAGGACAGGAAGTTCTTGTACTAGTCACTGGAGCAAAGCAGTAACCTTGCCAAAACCTCATTATGCACAGTGGGCAGGGGGAAAAAACACTGCACCACCACAGAAAGAGAACGTTTTCTAATAACCAAGGGTGCGTCCAAAATGGCACCCTATTCCCTATATAGTGCACACTACTTTTGAGTGTCAAGTTTTCTAATTACCAAGTCATTGGGGCTGTGATGCTGGATGACCTCAATTAAGACAAGCGTGTGTGAACGGGTAATTTAAATCTAATCAGGAGAGAACCAGTCGAGTAAGCTAATCTATGGAAACAGCAACCAACCTGTGTGTGCGTGAGCGCATGCGTGCATGTCTGTGTGTGTGTTGCTCTGCAATGTTGGGTTTGGGCCTTTGGTAATGAAATCAATGCCACCGGTAAAGAGAGGTAGCTTTAAACAATGATTCAACCAACCAAGCACTACTGGAGTAGTGCCTAGCACTATGCTGTGTCCACAGACTGGACTAATGAACGTTGTCCACAGACAGTTAAAGGCAGTTGAAGCAGCCTCCACTGTCCTAGCCTACATACACAGTCAGCACATTGGCCAAGGTTATGTCAGAGGACCAAACTCAGCCACTACCCTCAAGAATTACCTGGCAGGCTGCACACACAAGATGTTCACAGAGGGGCAAATCCTAAATCCTACTTAAGTCAAATGTTCACTTGGTCTCCCATTGACATCAATGCATGACTAAGTAAAAATTCAGTGAAGGTTAGGATTCACCCCAGATAGAGCACTAGGTTACTGCACTTCTCACAATCCAACACTTTGTGTTTACGTCTTTTAACTGTCAGTGCTGTTCAAAGTCTAAAGTGAGCTATATGACTCAGAGAATGACCTGCGACTGACTAGAGAGGTTCTGGTTTCCCCCCTGCCTTGCCTTCTGTGCCACACTCACAGATATTGTATATAGAGTAAATAGCCCGCTGTTATGTTGTGTGTTGTTCCTTAAATACTATTCAGTGTATTCCCTTGCCCCGAGGTCCACCAGTAGAGGTACTGTGTAAAGTAGTCATTGAGACTCCACTGAAATAGAGCATCTAGCTGTTTGACTGTAGAAGCTGACCCTCAGTGTTCAGAGCAGTATTTTAAGACAGGCGTGGTGTGTTTGCTGTTCTCTTGCTATAGAGATGCTACTCTGTATGTGCCGCACTACTTCACCAGTGATTTGATCAGCAGCAGGAAATAGAGAAACTGTGGACATGTACGATTCAAGGAAACTTAAGTTTTAATGATAAATAGAATGTTGTTCTGATTATGTCATCAGATGATGTCATGGAGAGGAACCAGATCGCCAGGGTAACACAGTTAATTCCCAAACAATCAGAGACTCATAAACCCCCACCACCCAACAAAATCTAACCCCATTGGCCCATTCTCTCTCAGGCTCTTACTAAAGGAAATGTTAAGGTAACGAGGAAGGAATCCTCCAAGCCTGTTTTGAAGAACCAGCCTTCAACATACACACAATATAGTTAGGCATCTTTTTAAACAACTATTCCCCCCCCCAACAGGCTTCATAATCAGATGACCAACTTTTTTAACAACTCAATTTGTCAAATGTCCGCTAGCAACTTGGTGGGGTAAATTCATAAATAAATACATTTCTAAAAGCCATAAATCGAATCTAGTAGTCTCGGGTGAAGCTAGTTTTTGTATTGTCTCAGCTTGTCTGTCTCGTCTTTCCGTCCTGCTGAATGAGTCTACATTCATCCCTCAGGCCTCAGCACACACAGTGAGACTAGGACATGGGTGGCAGCCCAGAGGCAGGACGGTAGGCAGTACAGAATCGTCAGAGGCCACTGTGTCAGAGAGACCGTCACCCTGTGGCCGAATTGACTGAGCTCAGATCTCACGACACTGATGCTGACCAGCCTGATGCAGAGGAAGCTTTTGTTTCCTCTCCTCTCTTTCTGTCCTTATAATTCATTTTAAACCAACAGGTAGGCCTACTATTCACAGGTAGGTCAGTGTGTTCTGTAGACCTACTATACATGGTCACAGATAGATAGCCTAAACTCACACACAGAGAACAGAAACAATAATCGGTTTGTCTCCTCTTGTCTGTGCTGCTGTGGCTAGTCTAGTCTGTGGTTCAGTCTTTCCCGGGCGCCAGCCTGTTTTTACAGCGTCTTTCTTCATCTGGCTGTTGTGTATCTCTCAGCAGCTCACGGTGCTCGGCTGCTGTTTCATTGAAACAAAGTCTGGGATGAAGTCAAACTCGTTCTGACCCAGGAACAGTTCTGGGAGCTCCTGAACCCGGTCCAGACCCAGCTCCAACACCAGCGCTGTCAGAACCTCCTCATCTATCAGGTCTATGTCCATATTCTGTCCCAGCACCATACCTGGCCCACCCTGACCCATGTGCTGCATGCTGGCCAGCTGGCCTGGCCCTACTCTGTACTGGGCCCCGTTGGCCAGGTGATGGCCCTGGACCGGCCCCAGTGGATGTCCATGGTACTGGGTGTTGAGTTTCTGGAGGTGCATGGAGGCCATGAGCTGCTGGGAGGTGAGCCCACTGGGGTGGTACTGTTGCTGGGGGTGCTGGGGTTGAGACTGGGGGTGCTGCTGCTGCTGCATGTGGTGGTGCTGCTGTTGTTGTTGTTGTTGATGTTGTTGTTGATGCTGTTGGTTATACATCATTTGGTTCATCTGGTGGTGGTGTCCTCCCATCTGAGCTCCGCTGACCTGGCTGTTCACCTGACCGTTCATCCCAGCCGGCCCCACCATCCCCAGGCCGGGTCGCTGCCTCATGGCGGCCTCCATGGAGGTCTGCGGCACCCGGCCGTAGTGCATGACCTGGCCGTTGGGGAGGGTGCGGAGACCGGGTTGCGGCACGGCGTGCTGTGGAGGGCCACCCATTCCCCCCATCCTGTAGCCGTGGAGGGCCGTCGCAGGGCCGTGGGACATGGGCATCATCATGTGGTCTGCCATGGCTTCTCTGTCACCCTGCAGGAGGAAGGACAATGTTTATGTTAGTTATGATGATGACTCCGTATAAGACCATTCACATGGAAATCTTTACTGTCACCCTGCGGAGGAGGAGGAGCAATGTTGATGTTGGTGGTGCTTCAGTCCAGAGCCTTCTAGTTGCAAAAAAATCAGGTGTGCTAGAAGTGGAATAGATGAATAAGTGGATTGATTGGTGTTTTTCGAAGAGAGGTTTGGAAAACACTGATAAACATACAGTAGGGGCGGTAGGTAGCCTAGCGGTTAAGAGCACTGGGTCAGTAACCGAAAGATCGCTGGTTGGAATCCCCGAGCCAACAAGGTGGAAAACTCTTCTGTTCTGCCCTTGAGCAAGGCAGCACCTCCCGCACCTTTCTGATTCAGAGGGGTTGGGTTAAATGTGGAAGACACATTTCGGTTGAATGCATTCAGTTGTACAACTGACTAGGTATCTTCCTACATCACCAGATCAATCTGAGGGACACAGCCCCCTGAGAACATAACATTCCCAATACAACCCTATACCATGACTGTTCTTTTAACAGTGAGTGATTCCATAGAGATAGACAGTGTACTATGAATGATTCAAACAATGTTGAGTCATTAATCTATTCAGATGACGTTGAGGGAACGTTTACACTTTCGATTGTTTGACCATCATTTCGACCACAGCAACATTACGCGTAGCCTACTGCCTGTATCCACTGCCAGTATGTAGCCTATTGCACGCTCGGGAAATACCAGTCATACCTTTGTCGTTGAAAGGACGCAGAGGAGCTCATGTCGAATTTTAATCGGTTGTTACATAGTAATAAATAAGGTACTACATGCACTATGATAGTGAGAGCATCCGCGCGAAAGGAAACCAACGTTTACAAACATTTCGTTAGGCACAAGCAGTGACAAATGGACAAGATGGTCATTACGATTTGTACTTATGGGAAAATACAATGGAAAGAAAAATGAAAGACAATACCCTACGTTTTATTCATTCAGAACGGAATCTATATTTGTGCATCTCCATAACACCAGAGTTAAAATGGCACAACAACGCATAATTTTCCCACGCACAATTACGCAAGGTAAAACAATTAATTACATTCTTAATAGCGTACGTGTCTCGTATCACTGCATGAACACAATATGATGGTGCATCCCTTGGATACCATAGGAGTGTGGCTCTGTACGTGTCTCTGTCTTTTCACTGTCTGCTTGAAAACAAAGAATTTCGTGTTTCTTTCTTCTCTTTTCCCCAAAGAGGAACTCCAGTGCCCCTGGCGCTCAGGTTTCCGTTCAAACCTCTTTGTGCTCTATCAATAAAAAAAACTACGAACCGATTCAATATTGTTTCTAAAACCACAGTCATTTAGAGAGAAAACAAAGTGGATGGGTATTGTCAACAGCCGAACAAAATCCATACATTTGCGTTTGGGCTATGCAAGCGTAAACGTTAAGGCATGTTAACATTCATTCCGTCTATGCCACATTTTGCAAAAGGCTAAAAGGGGAGCAACAAAGAATGATCGAGGTATTTTCTTGTAGGCTAATTATTACATTTACATTTTAGTCATTTAGCAGACGCTCTCAATATATCTAAATTCTAACACTTCATTTTACTCGTGTAGTCTTGGGATTTGCATAGGGCCCAGATTTCAATTAACAGTAAATACTTTTGATACCACATTACAACAAAAAATATAATCCGGTTTAAATAAACTCGTTTTGGCAATATATACAGTTCCATCGTTTAGTCATTTTTCATACAGTATCACTATGCACTATCGCCGGCATCTGAACAATCGGTAATGTAAGAAACCGCAAATAAAACGAAATAAAACGAACAATGGTTCTCCTACCTTCCCTCAGTAATAGGACAGTCTCTGTCTCTCTCTCTGCAAGAATGGCCCCCAAACAAGACAACACTTACCAGCAAAATGTCCCTGCTCTGAAGTTCTCGAGTTCTCTTTCTGCTATTGGATCTCTGTCTTTACTTCCAAAGGCGATGCACCAAATACATGTATTTCATCGAATTAAAACGATCGGTGCTCTCTAGTGCACTGTTAGGCGAGCGAGAGTCCGTCACCAGAGTTACTTTTCTGGGTCAGCTCCGGGATTATATACATGTATAAACCAACCAGCGGAGATAGAAAGAAGGAGAGGTGGAGCTACTGTCGTCTCTGTATCCTTTGTTCCGATTGGCTCGCCTTGTGACCCTAGTACAGACTTGGCGCACGTTGGACAATTCATTACTGCTACTGACATGTTCTTAAATGTTGGCGTTAGGTAGGCTACGACTCCTTTGTATAACATGCACTTGTTGTGGCCTCATACATTTTGTAGCCTACTAGGGGACAATTATGGTAGCTAGTAAAGGATATGGTGTCAACAGTGGCCCCGTGTAGCTCAGTTGGTAGAGCATGGCGTTTGCAACGCCAGGGTTGTGGGTTCGATTCCCACGGGGGGCCAGTATGAAAATGAATGCACTCACTAACTGTAAATCGCTCTGGATAAGAGCATCTGCTAAATGACTAAAATGTAAATGTAGAGCAGAGAGTGTGTTGTACAAACCTCCCAATAGGCTACTATATTGTTATGACACTGGTATGTATGTCAACAATAATCATTTTCATATCCATAATAATTTCATCAACAAATAGCCTATATACTAGACATGTAATTCATGTTTTACAAATCAAATCAACATTCTCCATGTTACAAATTAGAGTCCGGTTTCATTGAGGCCTACAGTATGTTTTCGAATTACAATATGAATGACTAATTACTAATTCATTTCACTATTCATTTCAGATTACAGTCACAGAATCAATCAGAGCTAGCTATTAGAGACAGACAACGGTAGGCTCTGGTGCATGCTATGCAAATGTTTTGTTGCAGAGATAAATAGCCTGGTGATACATATGCATGTGAACACCAACCTCCCCAGAGAGAGAGAGCCTGCTGGCATGAAGCTGGTGCTAATGACATGACACCACATTCAGCTCAGTGCACCATGGTTGAACAGAAACAGAAACCATAGAAGAAGATGGTTGAACAGAAACCATAGAAGTAGAGGGTGACTGTCTAACTTACAGGCACAATGATTGCTGGGTGCTCATTTTCTTTCCCTCTCTCCTTCTCCTTCTCTTTCACTCTCTCCCTCCCTCTGTTCACACAGCGATTGATGCACGTACTCCCGTCATCATAACTCACTTCTCTTATACCACAGTGGAGAGACCAGAGAGTCAAGACCTCTCTGCAGGGGCCTGGCTTCTACTGATGTTTACACACACACACACACACACACACACACACACACACACACACACACACACACACACACCCTTTTGTGCTGAAGAATGTGTCCTATTCTTGGGCCCCAGAGTCGGCCAGACTCTCAGCCTCTCTGTCTATTCAGCAGCTAGGCCATTGTGCTCTGTTCTGTTCTAGGGCTGAGGAGACAACACTGAGGAGGATGGTCTACTCTACTCTAATCTGTCTGTTTGGATGCACCATAACTAGCTCAGTAGATTTAAAGGGAGTGCCCTCTTCTAAACTGACAATGTCATTATTTACAATGCAAATTAATGCTCCACCCCATCCCCCGACTGAGTCAAACACCCTACTGTCTATGGCCAGATCTGCAAGGTCTAGTACTGACACAGGGCCTTTTACACTATCAACCTACTAGTATATCTGCACTTGATATGTTGAAGCAAATCAAAATGTATTTGTTATGTAGCATGTGACAAGTAACATTTGATTTGATTTCCACAGATATGTCCAAATATGGCAACTTATTTGGAGGCAGGTTTTTTTGAATGAAACTTTTTTTGTTTTTGATTGTCTATTGACCTCAGTGTTGTAATCGATTGAGTCCAATGTGAGTTTTACACTACCAGTCAAAAGTTTAAGAACACCTACTCATTCAAGGGTTTTTCTTTATTTTTACGATGTTCTACATTGTAGAATAAATACTGAAGACATCAAAACTATGAAATAACACATATGGAATCATGTAGTAATCAAAAAATCTAAAAAATATTTTATGTTTGAGATTCTTCAAATAGCCACCCTTTGCCTTGATCACTGCACCTGTACACAGCCCTTCTGAAATTAGCCCACCCAACTACCTCATCCCCATATTGTTATTTATTTTGCTCATTTGCACCCCAGTATCTCTATTTGCACATCATCTCTTGCACATCTATCATTCCAGTATTAATACTAATTGTAATTATTTTGCACTATGGCCTATTTATTGCCTTACCTCCATAACTTGCTACATTTGCACACACTGTATATATATTTTCTGTTGTATTTTTGACTTTATGTTTTGTTTTACCTCATATGTAACTCTGTGTTGTTGTTTTTATCGCACTGCTTTGCTTTATCTTGGCCAGGTCGCAGTTGTAAATGAGAACTTGTTCTCAACTGGCTTACCTGGTTAAATAAAGGTGAAAAAAAAAAAAAAAAGACAGCTTTATGATTCCATATGAGTTATTTCATAGTTTTGATGTCTTCCCTATTGTCCTACAATGTAGAAAATAGTAAAAAATAAAGAAACCTACAAATTGGGGGCCTGTGGCCTGAGTTTAGTGTCTTTTCACAGGTGTTGAGGGGAGAAACATTTGTCATCCCGTTCCCTGTTGATTGGCTGAATGGTGTCAAGTCAAGTGTGGATTAGCATGTACTGCTGGAACCTGCCTGGGCTGCATGGCGTAATAACCTGGTAAATTTAGACTCTTATTAATTTGGCCTCGTCTTGTCTTCTGAGGATTGTAGTGGATCCAATCAGAGCAAAGAAACTAAAATATCAAGAAGCTCAAAATCTCACATTCAGACAATTCATGTTATTTTGGTTTACAATAAATAATTAAATTGTGAATTATTAAATTGTGAAAACCTACAATCTGTTTCATATCTATTTTGAATACATCAGATTGTAACATATTTTCTATATACTTTTATAAGTAAGCATTCTCGCAATGCCTTTAGGTGAATTGCATCTAAGAAGTGACCATTTAAGAAATGACCCATAAATGTGTTTCTTATCTGAGATGGAGTTAATGATAGATTACCTATATGCAAAGACGAGGATGTATAGAATTTGTTTATATTACTCTGCTAGAACAAAAAGAGGAATTACTTTAAGTACAGATAAGGCACTGTACTCATTATCTCTCACACACCTCTCTCTCCCCCTCTCGCTCTATCCCCTCCCTATCTCTCTTGCCTTCCCTCTCTATCCCCTTCCTATCTCTATGGCCTTCCCTCTCTCTTGCTCCCTGCCCCTCTCTCTCTCCCAGCTCTCTCTGTCATTCCCTATATATTCATTGTATTCCTCTTCTCTCACCATATTATCCAGGTTTCACATTACTCATTGCATTCTAGTCATCCCTATGTCACAGACACATGCCCCCCCCCCCCCCCCCCCCCCCCTCTATCCGGCCCCACACATCCCCATGTTCACATCATCTCCTTTTGTATTCATATTCCAATGAGCTTTTCAATGGCTTTATGTGTCGTCAAAACACGATTAATGCAGTTTTAGCCAAAGCAATTATTGCTTGCACACCCAAAGTGCCACACGCAAGGCCAATCACAATAGACTGCTCAGGCTACTGCTCCTACATGATGGCTACGTCCCAAGTGGCACCCTATTCTTTACATAGTGCACTAGTTTTGAACAGGGCCCATATGGAATAGAGTGCCATTTGGGACGCAGCCTTAGACTTGACCTTCTGCAAAGAGAGAGAGGCAGAAAGGAAAAATACTTGTTAAAAAGGTATAAATAAATGTCCACTTACATAAATAAAATAAAATGTGTGCTTTTATCCATGTAGTGGCAAAATAAATGGCATCTTAGTTTGATTTGATTTATTAGGATCCCATTAGCCGACGCCAATAGTCAGCTAGAGAGTATAGTCACAGCTAGTTATGGGAAGCTGTGACTCTCTAGCTAGCGGTGTGAATGTTCTCTCTCTGTGTCGCTCTGTCTCGCCCTCTTTCTTTCTTTCTTTCTTTCTCCCTCCTATCTTTCTCTCTCTCTCTCTCTCTCTCTCTCTCTCTCTCTCTCTCTCTCTCTCTCTCTTTCTCTCTCTCTCTCTCTCTCTCTCTCTCTCTCTCTCTCTCTCTCTCTCTCTCTCTCTCTCTCTCTCTCTCTCTCTCTCTCTTCTCTCTTTCTCTCTCTCTCTGACATTTGTACAAGTAGATGATATGAGTCGTTTTTACAGCTGTGCTGTTTAGATGTTAACACGCTACACTAACCCCTTCCCCCTATCCCCTTCACAGGAAAACCACCCATCACAAACATAGGCACACACACACACACACACACACACACACACACACACACACACACACACACACACACACACACACACACACACACACACACACACACACACACACACACACACACACACACACACACACACACACACACACACACACACACACACACACACACACATACACACACACATACACACACACACACACATACACACACTCAGACATGCAGGCACAGGCACACACGAACACACACACACACACTCCTCTCTCTCCACCCAGCCTGGGGGAGGTGCAACACACCTGCTGCTCCAGGTAACAGGGACTGGAGCATATGTTGTTTTACTGAATGTGTGTGTGTGTGTGTTTCCATGCATGCATGCGTGCCTGTGTGAGTGAGTGAGTGAGTGGGGGGATGGGCCACCATCACCTCTCAGTAGATTCCTGTGTCTCCTGGTCAGTGGTGGTTGTTATTCAACGACTCCATTTGTCTGTCATTAGCCCCCTGCATAGTTGCCTTCTAGGATTGGATGGCCCTCCACCCTGCCTTCACTAGGCCTGGCCTGTCCTACTAACATCAGGCTGTAGTTATCTGTTTCATTATTATCCCCAGTAGAAAATGGACAATGTTTACTATCCAATTATCCAGAAAAAAAATAAGAACTAAAATAAGTTAAGCGCAAGATGTACTACAGTCAATGTTTCATTCACACCAGGGTCTCACTTCTTCCAACTATCCCCACACACATAGTTTGATAGTTGAAGAAACAGAAGGGTTGTTGTGGATGATATAAGAGAGGACTAGAAAAACATCAGTCTATTTTTTTATTTTTTATTTCACCTTTATTTAACCAGGTAAGCCAGTTGAGAACAAGTTCTCATTTACAACTGCGACCTGGCCAAGATAAAGCAAAGCAGTGCGATAAAAACAACACAGAGTTACATATGGGGTAAAAAAAACATAAAGTCAAAAATACAACAGAAAATATATATACAGTGTGTGCAAATGTAGCAAGTTATGGAGGTAAGGCAATAAATAGGCTATAGTGCAAAATAATTACAATAGTATTAACACTGGAATGCTAGATGTGCAAGAGATTATGTGCAAATAGAGATACTGGGGTGCAAAAGAGCAAAATAAATAACAATATAGGGATGAGGTAGTTGGGTGGGCTAATTTCAGATGGACTGTGTACAGGTGCAGTGATCGGTAAGGTGCTCTGACAACTGATGCTTAAAGTTAGTGAGGGAGATAAGAGTCTCCAGCTTCAGAGATTTTTGCAATTCGTTCCAGTCATTGGCAGCAGAGAACTGGAAGGAATGGCGGTCAAAGGAGGTGTTGGCTTTGGGAATGACCAGTGAGATATACCTGCTGGAGCGCAGACTACGTGTGGGTGCTGCTATGGTGACCAATGAGCTAAGATAAGGCGGGGATTTGCCTAGCAGTGATTTATAGATGGCCTGGAGCCAGTGGGTTTGACGACGAACATGTAGTGAGGACCAGCCAACAAGAGCGTACAGGTCACAGTGGTGGGTAGTGTATGGGGCTTTGGAGACAAAACGGATAGCACTGTGATAGACTACATCCAATTTGCTGAGTAGAGTGTTGGAGGCTATTTTGTAAATGACATCGCCGAAGTCAAGGATCGGTAGGATAGTCAGTTTTACGAGGGCATGTTTGGCAGCATGAGTGAAGGAGGCTTTGTTGCGAAATAGGAAGCCGATTCTAGATTTAACTTTGGATTGGAGATTCTTTATGTGAGTCTGGAAGGAGAGTTTACAGTCTAACCAGACACCTAGGTATTTGTAGTTGTCCACATACTCTAGGTCAGACCCGTCGAGAGTGGTGATTCTAGTCGGGTGGGCGGGTGCCAGCAGCGTTCGATTGAAAAGCATGCATTTCGTTTTACTAGTGTTTAAGAGCAGTTGGAGGCTACTGAAGGAGTGTTGTATGACATTGAAGCTCGTTTGGAGGTTTGTTAACACAGTGTCCAATGAAGGGCCAGATGTATACAAAATGGTGTCGTCTGCGTAGAGGTGGATCTGAGAGTCACCAGCAGCAAGAGCGACATCATTGATATACACGGAGAAAAGTGTCGGCCCAAGAATTGAACCCTGTGGCACCCCCATAGAGACTGCCATAGGTCCAGACAACAGGCCCTCCGATTTGACACACTGAACTCTATCTGAGAAGTAGTTGGTGAACCAGGCGAGGCAATCATTTGAGAAACCAAGGCTATTTAGTCTGCCAATAAGAATGCGGTGGTTGACAGAGTCGAAAGCCTTGGCCAGGTCGATGAAGACGGCTGCACAGTACTGTCTATTATCAATCGCGGTTATAATATCGTTTAGGACCTTGAGCGTGGCTGAAGTGCACCCATGACCAGCTCGGACACCGGATTGCATAGCGGAGAAGGTACGGTGGTATTCGAAATGGTCGGTGATCTGTTTGTTAACTTGGCTTTGAAATACTTTCGAAAGGCAGGGCAGGATGGATATAGGTTTGTAGCAGTTTGGATCTAGAGTGTCACCCCCTTTGAAGAGGGGGATGACCGCGGCAGCTATCCAATCTCTGGGGATCTCAGACGTTATGAAAGAGAGGTTGAACAGACTAGTAATAGGGGTTGCGACAATTTCGGCGGCTAGTTTTAGAAAGAAAGGGTCCAGATTGTCTAGCCCAGCTGATTTGTAGGGGTCCAGATTTTGCAGCTCTTTCAGAACATCAGCTGTCTGAATTTGTGTGAAGGAGAAGCGGGGGGGGGGGGGCATGGGCAAGTTGCAGCGGAGGGTGCAGAGTTGGTGGCCGGGGTAGTGGTAGCCAGATGGAAAGCATGGCCAGCTATAGCAAAATGCTTGCTGAAATTCTCGATTATTGTAGATTTATCGGTGGTGATAGTGTTTCCTAGCCTCAGTGCAGTGGGCAACTGGGAGGAAGTTCTCTTATTCTCCATGGACTTTACAGTGTCCCAAAACTTTTTGGAGTTAGTGCTACAGGATGCAAATTTCTGTTTGAAAAAGTTAGCCTTTGCTTTCCTGACTGCTTGTGTATATTGGTTCCTAACTTCCCTGAAAAGTTGCATATCGCGGGGGCTATTTGATGCTAATGCAGTACGCCACAGGATGTTTTTGTGCTGGTCAAGGGCAGTCAAGTCTGAGGAGAACCAGGGGCTATATCGGTTCTTAGTTCTGTATTTTTTGAATGGGGCATGTTTATTTAAGATTGAGAGGAAATTACTTTTAAGGAACAACCAGGCATCCTCTACTGACGGAATGAGATCTATATCCATCCAGGATACCTGGGCCAGGTCAATTAGGAAGGCCTGCTCGCTAAAGTGTTTTAGGGAGCGTTTGACAGTGATGAGGGGTGGTCGTTTGACCGCGGACCCGTTACGGACGCAGGCAATAAGGCAGTGATCGCTGAGATCCTGGTTGAAGACAGCTGAGGTGTATTTAGAGGGTATGTTAGTCAGGATGATATCTATGAGGGTACCCATATTTACGGATTTAGGGTTGTACCTGGTAGGTTCGTTGATAATTTGCGTGAGATTGAGGGCATCTAGTTTGGATTGTAGGATGGCCGGGGTATTAAGCATATCCCAATTTAGGTCACCAAGCAGTACGAACTCTGAGGATAAATGGCGGGCAATCAATTCACATATGGTGTCCAGGGCACAGCTGGGGGCTGAGGGGGGTCTGTAGCAAGCGGCAACAGTGAGAGACTTATTTCTGGAAAGGTGGATTTTTAGAAGTAGAAGCTCAAACTGTTTGGGCACAGACCTGGATAGTATGATAGAGCTCTGCAGGCTATCTCTACAGTAGATTGCAACTCCACCCCCTTTGGCAGTTCTATCTAGACGGAAAATGTTATAGTTGGGGATGGAAATTTCAGAATTTTTGGTGGCCTTCCTGAGCCAGGATTCAGACACTGCTAGAACATCAGGGTTGGCGGAGTGTGCTAACGCAGTGAATAACTCAGACTTAGGAAGTAGACTTCTGATATTTACGTGCAAGAAACCAAGACTTTTGCGATTACAGAAGTTAGCAAATGATAGCGCCTGGGGAGTAGGAGTGATACTGAGGGCTGCAGGGCCTGGGTTAGCCTCTACATCACCAGAGGAACAGAGGAGGACTAGAATAAGGATACGGCTAAAGGCTTTAAGAACTGGTCTTCTAGTGCGTTGGGTACATAGAATAAAGGGGGCAGATTTCCGGGTGTTGTAGAAAAGATTCAGGGCATTATGTACAGACAAGGATATGGAAGGATATGAGTAAAGTGGAGGTAAACCTAAGCGTTGGGTAACAATGAAAGAGATAGCATCACTGGAGGCACCAATTGAGTCGGTCTCCGCGTGTATGGGGGGTGGGACAAAGGAGCTATCTAAGGCAGGTTTAGCTGGGCTGGGGGATCTACAGTGAAATAGTACAATTAGAAATAACCGAAACAACAATAAGCTAACCATGTTTGGGCTGAGGCTAAACATAAACAGGATGTAGTACCGTAAAAAGGAACAGTCCAGCAGACATCAGCTGTATAGCTGAGTTATCATAAGGTCCGGTGAACAGCAATAGGATAGTTCGGAGGCTGCTAAAGCACTAGCGAGTAAGAGGCCACGGCTAGCGTGTGCTAGCGGGCCGGGGCTAGCAGATGGAATCTTCGTGGTCGACGTCGTAACCACATCAGACGATTTCGTCGGCAGACCAGTCGTGTAGGATCGGCGGGGCTCCGTGTCAACACTAGGTGGTCCCGTCCGGTTGACAGAGAGGTAGATAGTCGGGAGATGGGCCTAGCTCAGGATGATTAGCCAGACCACAGCGTCCATTTTGTTGCAGCTAGCTGGTAGCGATGAATCCGGAGTTAAAGGTCCAGTGATTCAGTGATTCCGGCAGAAAAACTGATATGTTCTGGGTCGATAACGCGCTGTGCAGACTGGCCGAATAATAGTCCAGACTAGAGCTGGCTGGTGAGTGGTGCAGGCCACGGACAATGGTGAAAAACCGCTAACGGTAGCTGATAGCAAGTAGCTAGTTAGCTGGCTACTCCCGTCCGGTAGACCTAGAGGTAGATATGAGCCTGGATCTAGGCTAGCTCGAGGGTAACTGCTGCTTGCATCGGGGGCAGTGGTGATTAGCCAGACAGCAACATCCATTCGGTTGCGGCTAGCTAGTTGCGATCCGGTGATTAATGTCCAGTGATTAAATTAATCCCGCAGAAAAAAAATCCAATGTTCTGGGTGAAATACCGCTAACTGTGGCTAATAGCAAGTAGCTAGTTAGCTGGCTAGCTAGTTTCAACTGGAGATTCTAGATAAAAGGTAAGTCAATAATAGAATCCATTCCACATTGAGTGAGGCGGGTTGCAGGAAAGTATATTTTGTAGAAGGATAAAAAGTCTGATAGGGAAATATGTACGAAAAATACAAAAAAAACAGGGTATTTACAGGCTATTTACAGACACAATAGACTGGACAGGAAGCTGTTGATTAGACAGCCATGTCTGTAACTTCCTGGTTTGACTGACTGAGTAATGCTGTGACTATGTGTGTATGATGGATGTCTGTACATGGGAGTGAAAAACAACTCATCTGAGATTCCTTACAAACATGTTTTGTTTTCTAATCCGAGGAAAGGAAAGATCAAATAAAATCACATTTTATTTCTCACATGCACCGAATACAACAGATGTAGAGCTTACCGTGAAATGCTTACTTACACGCCCTTAACCAACAATGCAGTTTTAAGAAAATAGAGTTAAGAAAAATATTTACTCAATAAAATCAAGTAAAAATAAACTAAATTACACAATAAAATAACTATAATGAGGCTATATACATGGGGTACCGGTACCGAGTCAATGTGTGGGGGTACAGGTTAATCAAGGTAATTTGTACATGTAGGTAGGGGTAAAGTGACTATGCATAGATAATAAACAGCGAGTAGCAACAGTGTAAAAACAAAGGTGGGGAGGTGTCAATGCAAATAGTCTGGGTGGCCATTTGATTAATTGTTCAGCAGTCTTATGGCTTGGGGGTAGAAGAAGTTAAGGAGCCTTTTGGACCTAGACTTGGCGCTCCGGTACCGCTTGCCGAGCGGTAGCAGAGAGAACAGTCTATGACTTGGGTGACTACAGTCTTTGATAGCTCCGATTTGCCAATAAACCTAGCAGACTTTAGGCTTTGGCAGAGTGCTGTCCTATGATACTCTCTCTCAATTCAATTCAAAGGGCTTTATTGGCATTGGAAACATATGTTTACATTGCCAAAGCAAGTGAAATAGACAATTAACAAAAGGGAAATAAACAAGGGAAATAAACAATCAGAAATGAACAGTAAACATTACACTCACAGAAGTTTTAAAGGAATATAGACATTTCAAATGTCATATTATTAGTGATGTACAGTGTTGTAACAATGTGCAAATAGTTGAAGTAGGAAAGGAAAATAAATAAACACATAAATATAGGTTGTATTTACAATGGTGTTTGTGCTTCACTTTTCTTGTGGCTGTGGTTACACGCTGTGGTATTTCACCTAATAGATATGAGAGTTGATCAAAATTGAATTTGTTTGCAAATTCTTTGTGGGTTTGTGTAATCGGAGTGAAATATGTGTCTCTAATATGGTCAAACATTTGGCAGGAGGTTAGGAAGTGCAGCTCGGTTTCCATCTCATTTTGTGGGCAGTGTGCACATAGCCTGTCATCTCTTGAGAGCCAGGTCTGCCTATGGCGGCCTCTCGCCATAGCAAGACCATGCTCACTGAGTCTGTACATAGTCAAAGACTTTCTTACATTTGGGGTCAGTCACAGCGGTCAGGCATTCTGCTAATGTGTATTCCCTGTTTAGGGCCAAATGACATTCCAGTTTGCTGTTTTTTTGTTGATTCTTTCTCATGTGTCAAGTAATTCTCTTTTAGTTTTTTCATGATTTGGTTGGGTCTCATTGTGTTCCTGTCCTGGGGCTCTGTGGGGTCTGTTTGTGTTTGTGAACAGAGTCCCAGGACCAGCTGGCTGAGGGGACTCTTCTCTAGGTTAATCTCTCTGTAGGTGATGGCTTTGTCATGGAAGGTTTGGGAATCGCTTTCTTTTAGATAGTTGTATAATTTATTTGCTTTTTTCTGGACTTTGATAATTAGCTGGAATCGTCCTAATTCTGGTCTGCATGCATTATTTTGTGTTTTACATTGTACTCTGGGGATACATTTGCAGAATTCTGCATGCAGAGTCTCAGTTTGGTGTTCGTCCCATTTTGTGAATGATTGGTTTGTGAGTGGACCCCAGACCCCACAACCTCTCTCTGTCTCCCCCTCTCTCTGTCTCTCTCTCTCTCTATGTTGTCTGAACTCTAGTGGTTGGACTTTAGCTGAGAGCATAGGGTCCAGTCCAGCACCATGCTATTGTTAGCATTCATGGAATGTTGTTTTTCCAGACTCCGCCCTTTTATTTACTCGCTCTCTGGTCAGACTGTGATATGTTACAGTAGCCTAACGACATCTCCTTGTCCAGAAACTCCATGTACAGTTCTTGTACCATGCAAGTTGGCAACATCAAGTCAGCTGATCATGGTCTTACTCCATAACACCATCAGTAAGAGAGGATTGGAGAGTTTTATGGTATACATCGACCAACGAAATGCCTAATTGCAGGTTCCTTCTCGACAATGAAACAACAATAAGAAGTAATAAAATATAAGAATACTAACATAAAGTAAATGGCAGTAGAATAGAATAAACATTTTAGCATAAGTATAATAAAGGAAGGCTCAATTTATAGTCCAATATTTACACGTGTATTGGAGAAGGGGGGGACGGGGATGGGGACGGGGACGGGGGACGGGGGGGGGGGGAGTATATAAATTGAGCAGTATAATAAGAGTCTGGTAGCAGCAGTTGTGATGTGTCTTTAGCATGAATGCATATGTGTGTGTGTTTGCATGAGTGAGTGCATCTGTGCTAAGGTGCGGAGAATCAGAGCAGGTTCAGCAGTCTGATGGCTTGTAGCCATCAGACTGGTTCAGAGAAACTATCTCTGAACCTGTTGGTATCAGAGCTCATGCTCCGATACCGTCAGCCCGATGGTAAGTGAGAGAACAGCTCGTGGCTAGGGTGTGTGGGGTCCTTGATGGTGCTGCGGGACTTCCTCAGGCACCGTTTTGAATATGTCCTGGATGGGTGGGAGCACGGTCCAAGTGACGTACTGGGCCGTCTTCACCACCCACTGGAGGGCCTTGTGGTCGTGGATGCAATTCCCGCGGTAGTGTTTGGGGAGGACCCGGGGCGGCATGCCAAATTTCTTTAGCCACCTTAGGAAGTAGAGACACTGTTGCGCCCTCTTGACAAGAGTGGTGGTGTTGTTGGTCCATGACAAGTCCTCTGTGATGTAGATGCCAAGGAACTTAAAACTCGTGACTCTCTCTACTGCAGTCCTGTTAATGTGGATCGGGGTGTGTTCCCTCCTCTGCTTCCGAAATCAACAATCAACTCCTTTGTTATGCTGACATTGAGGGAGAGGTTGTTGTCATGACACCACAATGCCAGTTCACGTACCTCTTCCCTATAGGCTAACTCGTCGTTGTTGGTTGCCAGGCCTACAAACTTGATGATGGAGTTAGTGTCGTGCAAAGCCACACAGTCGTGGGTGAACAGGGAGTACAGCAGAGGACTGAGGACACGCCCCTTGGGGGGCCCTGTGTTAAGAGTCAGTGAGGAGGAGGTGTTGTTGCCAATCCTTACAGTCTGCCCGTCAGGAAGTCCAGGATCCAGTTGCAGAGGGTTGTGTCCAGACCCAGTGCTCTGAGCTTGGAGGGAACAATAGTATTGAATGCTGAACTGTAGTCAATGAACAGCATTCTCACATACAGTGGCTTGCGAAAGTATTCACACCCCTTGGCATTTTTCCTATTATGTTGCCTTACAACCTGGAATTAAAATGGATTTTTTTGGGGTTTGTATCATTTTATTTACACAACATGCCTACCACTTTGAAGATGCAAAATATTTTCTATTGTGAAACAAACAAGAAATAAGACAAAAAACAGAAAACCTGAGCGTGCATAACTATTCACACCCCCAAAGTCAATACTTTAATTTTTAAATTTTTTAGGGGGTGGATCAGCTTTAATATTGCTGATAGATTGTAACTTCCATCAATGTAATTGTCTGCATCACTTCCAATCCCCCATATGTTTTTCTTTCTCGCAAATATATATATACACACACATATATCTTACATCTTTACATCCTTAGTAATTTAGCAGATGCTCTTATCCAGAGCGACTTACAGTTAGTGAGTGCATACATTTTTTCCCCTCATATATATATATATATATATACACATACATACATACATATATACATATACATCCACATACATATACATCTACATATCCTTAAAAAATATATATTTCCCTTTATTACTTTCCAACCCCACCACCCCTTGCCTAATTGGAGTAAACTAGTGAACAACAATGCTTAGGCCTCTACTTCCAGCTTATTCATACTATATACATTTTATGGACACAGTCAATTTTACAAGAATTCTATTTTGTTTGTTTTTACTCCTGAACTTCCTCTACCCTCAACCTCTCCGATCATTTTCATGATGTCCATCCGGTTTGCTTCTATATGTGTCACGATCGTTTAAAGATTGGTCGAACCAAGGCGCAGCATGATAAGCGTACATGTTTATTATAACTGTGCAAACACGACAAAACAACAAACAAACGATACGTGAAGTCTTAAGGTTACACACAACAAACCTATACGGAACAAGATCCCACAACCCACTAGAGCCAACAGGCTACCTAAGTATGGTCCCCAATCAGAGACAACGAGCTACAGCTGCCTCTGATTGGGATCCACCCTGGCCAACATAGATCTAAACGATCTAGAAACTAAACATAGAAAACACAACATAGAAACTACACACCCTGGCTCAACATTTAAGAGTCCCCAGAGCCAGGGCGTGACAGTACCCCCCCCCCCCAAACCTAAACATAACAGGGTAGGGGCCGGGTGGGCATTCCACCTCGGAGGCGGATCCGGCTCCGGGCGTGACCACCACCTATTATCCGCCTCCCTGTTGCGCCCCTGGTCTGGTCTGGACTTCGGCGCGCTGCTTCCCCTCTCCTTCCTCCCACGAAGTACCAAGCCCTGTCTGGACCCTGGTGTGGGAGACCCCAAAACTAGAGAGGGGCTGACGTCTGGGTCTGGACTGGAACCGCTGACTGGAGCTGGACACGACGACGGTGGAGCGAACTGCTCTGACTCCGGCATGGAGCCGCTGACCGGAGCTGGATCAGGCACTGGTGGAACAGGCACGGGCCGTGCCGGACTGGACACACGCACCACTGGCTTGATGCGAGGAGCAGGAACAGGTCGGACCAGGCTGGCGACGCGCACCACTGGCTTGGTGCGAGGGACAGGAACAGGCCGGACCGGGCTGGCGACGCGCACCACTGGCTTGGTGCGAGGGACAGGAACGGGCCGGACCGGGCTGGAGACGCGCACCACTGTCTTGGTGTGAGGGACAGGAACGGGCCGGACCGGGCTGGAGACGCGCACCACTGGCTTGGTGCGAGGGACAGGAACGGGCCGGGCCGGACTGGGAACACGCACCACTGGCTTGGTGCGGGGAGCAGGAACGGGCCGGGCCGGACTGGGAACACGCACCACTGGCTTGGTGCGGGGAGCAGGAACGGGCCGGGCCGGACTGGGAACACGCACCACTGGCTTGGTGCGGGGAGCAGGAACGGGCCGGGCCGGACTGGGAACACGCACCACTGGCTTGGTGCGGGGAGCAGGAACGGGCCGGGCCGGACTGGGAACACGCAACACTGGCTTGGTGCGGGGAGCAGGAACGGGCCGGGCCGGACTGTGGAGGCGGACTGGAGGTCTGGAGCAGAGAGCTGACACAACCCGTCCTGGCTGGATGCCTACTTCCACAAATATATGTGTGAGGCATTAGCACAGGACGTACGGGGCTGTGCACGCGTACTGGCGATACAGTACGTAGCACCGGCGCAGGATATACGGGACCGAGGAGGCGTCCTGGAGACCACGAGCGTTGAGCCGGCACACCCCGTCCTGGCTGAATGCCCATCTTCGCACGACACGTGCGTGGTGCTAGCACAGGACGTACAGGACTGTGCCGGAACACTCGCGGCACAGTACGTAGCTCTGCATAACACGGAGCCTGCCCAGTCACACGCTTCCTTGCATGAGTACGGGGAGTTGGCTCTGCTCTAACACTAGGCTCCGCCAACCACCCTTTTAGCCCCCCAATTTTTTTTTACTTGGGGCTGTCTCTCGGGCTTCCTCCTCGGCCGGCACCTTCTGCGTTGCCGCTGCTCCTTTCTATAGCGCGCCTCCACTGTCTCCTCCCAAGGACGGCGATCCATTCCGGCCTGAATCTCCTCCCAAGTCCAGGATCCCTTCCCGTCCAGGATCTCCTCCCAGGTCCAGGCTGTCTGCTCCTGGACACGCTGCTTGGTCCTCATTTAGTGGGATCTTCTGTCACGATCGTTTAAAGATTGGTCGAACCAAGGCGCAGCGTGATAAGCGTACATGTTTATTATAACTGTGCAAACATGACAAAACAACAAACAAACGATACGTGAAGTCTTAAGGTTACACACAACAAACCTATACGGCACAAGATCCCACAACCCACTAGTGCCAACAGGCTACCTAAGTATGGTCCCCAATCAGAGACAACGAGCTACAGCTGCCTCTGATTGGGATCCACCCTGGCCAACATAGATCTAAACGATCTAGAAACTAAACATAGAAAACACAACATAGAAACTACACACCCTGGCTCAACATTTAAGAGTCCCCAGAGCCAGGGCGTGACAATATGCCATTTCTTTCTAACTGTGCTCTTTCACAAAAGTTCTCAACCTATAACCTATATACTTATTATGGACACAGTATGCATTACATTAGTTATCTTGTTGTTATTAGTTGTTATTAGTCCCTCCCATCCTTCAACTTCATTCAACACCACCCATCTATATCTTAACACCATCCATATTGGATTTCTATTTGCCATATATTTTTCAACTGTACTGTGATGTTTTACAAAAGTTCTGAACCTTTCTATTCTCATTGTTTCTACAGATTGTAAATTGAAAATAAACATTCTTGCTAAAAGTATTATTATATTATTGATCGATTGACTATGACTTTTCAGATCACCCAGTAGTGCTATCTGCAGGGTTAGCTCCAGGTAAATAATGCCATCCTTTAGCCATTCCTGGACCTGTGTCCAAAAACAAGCTACATATGGACAGTACCAAAACAAATGATCTAATGATTCTGTCTCTTCGCAGGAAAATCTGCAGAGCTGGGAAGATTGTATCCCCCATAATTCAAAGTTTTGAATCCGGCGTCGTTTTGCGTATCAGTTCATAAACATTATGCCATGGAATCGGTACGTCAAAAATCTCTTCCCAACTATTTTGCAATCTATATGGGACAGCTGTCAATCCTTTGGTCCTTAAATGAAACTGGTATACTTTTTTATTTATCACAATTTTCTTTAACCAATTATGTTCTTTAATGCAACAGACAAGTTCCTTACTTTTTCTCCCTTCCACTTTCCTCAATACTTTGTAGAGCCACCTTTTGCAGCAATTACAGCTGCAGGTCTCTTGGGGTATGTCTCTATAAGCTTGGCACATCTAGCCACTGGGATTTTTTCCCATTCTTCAAGGCAAAACTGCTCCATCTCCTTCAAGTTGGATGGGTTCCACTGGTGTACAGCAATCTTTAAGTCATACCACAGATTCTCAATTGGATTGAGGTCTGGGCTTTGACTAGGCCATTCCAAGACATTTAAATGTTTCCCCTTAAACCACTCGAGTGTTGCTTGAGCAGTATGCTTAGGGTCATTGTCCTGCTGGAAGGTGAACCGCCGTCCCAGTCTCAAATCTCTGGAAGACTGAAACAGGTTTCCCTCAAGAATTTCCCTGTATTTAGCGCCATCCATCATTCCTTCAATTCTGACCAGTTTCCCAGTCCCTGCCAATGAAAACCATCCTCACAGCATGATGCGGCCACCACCATACTTCACTGTGGGGACGGTCTTCTTGGGGTGATGAGAGGTGTTGGGTTTGCACCAGACATAACGTTTTCCTTGATGGCCAAAAAGCTAAATTTTAGTCTCATCTGACCAGAGTACCTTCTTCCATATGTTTGGGGAGTCTCCCATATGCCTTTTGGCGAACACCAAACGTGTTTGCTTATTTTTTTCTTTAAGCAATGGCTTTTTTATGGCCACTCTTCTGTAAAGCCCAGCTCTGTGGAGTGTACGGCTTAAAGTGTTCCTATGGACAGATACTCCAATCTCCGCTGTGAAGCTTTGCAGCTCCTTCAGGGTTATCTTTAGTCTCTTTGTTGCCTCTCTGATTAATACCCTCCTTGTCTGGTCCGTGAGTTTTGGTGAGCGGCCCTCTCTTGGCAGGTTTGTTGTGGTGCCATATTCTTTCCATTTTTTAATAATGGATTTAATCCGTGGGATGTTCAAAGTTTCTGTACTTTTTCTGTACTTCTCCACAACTTTGTCCCTGACCTGTTTGGAGAGCTCCTTGGTCTTCATGGTTCCGTTTGCTTGGTGGTGCCCCTTGCTTAGTGGTGTTGCAGACTCTGGGGCCTTTCAGAACTGGTGTATATATACTGCGATCATGTGACAGATCATGTGACACTTAGATTGCACACAGGTGGACTTTACTTAACTAATTATGTGACTTCTGAAAGTAATTGCTTGCAACAGATCTTATTTGGGGCTTCATAGCAAAGGGGGTGAATATATATGTTTTGCGACCGTGTGAATAGCGATGAAAATGGCATCTTCCATGGATCTGTTGTAGTGGTAGGCAGATTGGAGTGGCTCCAGTGTGCCTGGCATGGTGGCCTTGATGTGGGCCATGACCAGCCTCTCCAAGCACTTCATGATGACTGAGGTGAGCGCGACGGGGCAATAGTCATTTGGGCATGTCAACTTGTTTTTCTTGGGCTTTGGGACTATGGTGGTTTCCTTAAAGCAGGTGGGGACTTCAGCCTGAGATAGGGACAGGTTAAAGATGTTCGAGAAGACATCTGCCAGCTGGTCAGCACACACTCTGAGGACGCGGCCATGGATGCTATCTGGGCCGGTGGCTTGTGAGTATTCACTCTATGTAGAGTTTTCCTCACGTCAGTCTCAGAGCGCGAAAGCACCTGGTCGTCCGGAGCAGCGAGAGTCTTCCTGGATGGCTCGGTATTGTCTGTCTCAAAGCGAGCATAGAATGTGTTAAGCTCGTCTGAGAGGGAGGCTTCGGTGGGCACCGTACAGCTGGATTTGTCTTTGTAGTCTGTGATAGTCTGTAGTCCTTGCCACGTGCGACGCGAGTCTGAGTTGTTGAACATCAATTCAAGTTTGAGTCTGTATTGTCGTTTTGTGTCCCTAATGGTTTTGCGGAGCTCGTACCTGCTTCTTCTTGGAGAGGAGAGGGGGCAGGGTGGTAGTGGCACGTGTATGGAGTATAGCCCTGTTAATGTCATGTATGATAGAGTGAAAGCACATGGAGGAGGAGGGAGGGAGGGAGGGGGAGGAGGAGGGGAGTAGGCAGGGTGAGAACAGCACAGCAACAAGAGTCAACAGCATTGCTTAATCCAATGTGATTTCCTTGAGTGTCCAAGAAAATGATATAGACCTATAAAGTCAGAGAAATGCACCAGTGGAGGCTCCTCAGAGGAGGAAGGGGAGGACCATCCTCCTCAGTGAATTTCAGAAGAAGAAAAAATAGTGAAACATTAAAAAAGTTATCCTTTTTAGATAAAACTATACTAAATACACTGATTAAAACACAATGTTTTGCAATGAAGGTCTACAGTAGCCTCAGCAGCACTCTGTAGGGTAGCACCATGGTGTAGCCAGAGGACAGCTAGCTTCTGTCCTCTGGGTACATTGGCTTCAATACAAAACCTAGGAGGCTCATGGTTATGCCAACTTCCGGAGGACATCCTCCAACCTATCAGAGCTTTTGCAGCATGAACTAACATGTTTCCATCCAATCAAAGGATCAGAGAATGAATCTAGTACTGAAAGCATAAGCTACAGCTAGATAGCACTGCAGTGCTTAACATGTGGTGAGTAGTTGACTCAAAGAGAGAGAAAGACGATAGTTCAACAGTTTTGAACAAGTTAATTTATTCCAAAATTAAGGAGACGCAAGAGAGCGAGAGCTATATTTAGTAGTATATTGTTTTTTAAAACTTTTTTAGTCATTTAGCAGACAGTCTTATCCAGAGCGACTTACAGTTAGTGAGTGCATACATTATTTAATTTTTTATACTGGTCCCCCGTGGGAATCGAACCCACAACCCTGGCGTTGCAAGCGCCATGCTCTACCAACTGAGCTACACGGGAGCTAGTGCCAAATGCAGCCAGCTGGTTTAGCATACTCAAACACTCGGCTCAAACAGAGAGGGATGCTACTGTATGTTAGCTAGCTGACTATGGCTATCCAACATCGGAACTCTTCCAAGTCAAGGTAAGCTTTTGGTTTTATAAATGTATTGCCACCGTGGCACGCAGGTGTAAATGCTAAACTGATTGCTGCTGACTACTCTGTACTGCATGATTATTAGTTCTACTAGCCAGGGGCGCAACTTTCATGTCCCCCCCACATTCTGAAATCCCCCCCCCCAGTTTTATCATTGGAATGTGATACAAAACAAGGCAACGGTGTGATTTAGGACCATGCAGATGCCTCCGAGCGGTCGGGTTGGCCGTTTTGGAGTGTTTATCCTACAAAAAAAAAAAAGTCCCCCGGACTTCTAAAACCAAAGTTGCGCCCCTGCTAGTAGCTATGTTGACTATGACGTGACAACGATGTAGGCTGTGTGTAGTGGTTAGCAGTCATGATATGAAGGTTTGGCTTGGAACTTTTTTTTTTGCCTGGTCATAGACAGCTGATGTGTTGTACACTGAAGTCCACAAGTGAAAAGGTGAGAGGCAAGAGTGTGCAAGGCGGTATTGAATGTGTCACTGTCTGTCACCTTGATTACTCAAAATTATCTCGACCTGTGCACCTACGTTGTAAACTTGTATTCATAGGCTAGGTTGTAGCAATGATGGGTACAGGGAAAATTAGAGTATCATCCCAATCCAAGATGGCGTAGGAGTGCGGTTGTGTACTCTGTGTGTGTCCGTGTAAATAGCCTGTTTTTTGTATATATTTTTATTTTTCGTACATATTTCCCTATCACACTTTTCATCCTTCTACTAAATATCATTTCCTGCAACCCACCTCACTCAATGTGGAACGGATTCTATTATTGACTTACCTTTTATCTAGAATCTCCAGTTGAAACTAGCTAGCCAGCTAACTAGCTACTTGCTATTAGCCACCATTAGCGGTTTTCACCCAGAACATTGGATTTTCTGCCAGAATAACTGAATCACTGGACATTAACACCGGATCGCAACTAACTAGCCGCAACCAAATGGATGTTGCTGTTGGCTAATCACCACTGCCCCCAAAGCAAGCACCAGTTAGCCTTGAGCTAGCCTCGAGTCAGGCCCATCTCCCGGCTATCTACCTCTGTCAACCGGACGGGACCTCCTGGAGTTGACACGGAGCCCCGCCGATCCATCACGACTGGTCTGCCGACGTAATTGTCTGTGGTTTCAACAGGCTTCCCATTGCGACGACCACGAAGATGCATCTGCTAACCCCGGCCCGCTAGCACACGCAAACAACAGCCGTGCTTCCTGCTAGCCTGTGCTGTAGCACCAATTCGAACTGCTCTCGGACTCACATATTGCTGTTCACTGGACCTTATGATCACTCAGATGCACAGCTGATGCCTGCTGGACTGTTCCTTTACACGGTACCCTGTCCTGTTTATCTGTTTAGCCTCAGCCCAAACTTTCATCGCCATTACCAGTTGTTGTCTTAGCTCTCTCGAATAACACCTGTGATTGCTTTATGCCTCTCTCCCATGTCAATATGCCTTGCCTATTGCTGTTCCAGTTAGTTCTTATTATACAATTTCACTGTAGAGCCCCAAGTCCCTCTCAAACTGCCTCAAATAGCTCCTTTGTTCCACCCCCCATACACACGGAGACTGGCTCAATCGGTCAGTGATGCTATCTCTTTCATTGTTACCCAACGCTTAGGTTTACCTCCACTGTACTCATATCCTTCCATATCCTTGTCAGTACATAATGCCCTGAATCTATTCTACAACGCCTGGAAATCTCTCCCCTTTATTCTCTGTACCCAACGCACTAGAAGACCAGTTCTTAAAGCCTTTAGCCGTATCCTTATTCTAGTCCTCCTCTGTTCCTCTGGTGATGTAGAGGTTAACTCAGGCCCTGCAGCCCCCAGTATCACTCCTACTCCCCAGGAGCTATCATTTGTTGACTTCTGTAACCGTAAAAGCATTGTTTTTTTGCATGTTAACATCAGAAGCCTCCTCCATAAGTTTTAGTTATTCACTGCGTTAGCACACTCCGCCAACGCTGATGTTCTAGCAGTGTCTGAATCCTGGCTTAGGAAGAGCACCAAAAATTCAGAATTTCCATCCCCAACTACAACATTTTCCGTCTAGACAGAACTGCCAAAGGGGGTGGAGTTGCAATCTACTGTAGAGATAGCCTGCAGAGCTGTATCATACTATCCAGGTCTGTGCCCAAACAGTTTGAGCTCCTACCAGAAATAAGTCTCTCACTGTTGCCGCTTGCTACAGACCCCCCTCAGCCCCCAGCTGTGCCCTGGACACCATATGTGAATTGATTGCCCCCCATCTATCCTCAGAGTTCGTACTGCTTGGTTATCTAAACTGGGATATGCTTAACACCCCGGTCATCCTACAATCCAAACTAGATGCCCTCAATCTCACACAAATTATCTAGGAACCTACCAGGTACAACCCTACATCCGTAAACATGGGCACCCTTATAGATATCATCCTGACTAACTTACCCTCTAAATACACCTCCGATGTCTTCAACCAGTATCTCAGCGATCACTGCCTTATTGCCTGCGTCCGTAACGGGTCCGCGGTCAAACGACCACCCCTCATCACTGTCAAACGCTCCCTAAAACACTTTAGCGAGCAGGCCTTCCTAATTGACCTGGCCCAGGTATCCTGGATGGATATAGATCTCATTCCGTCACTGGAGAGGATGCCTGGTTGTTCTTTAAAAGTGCTTTCCTCTCAATCTTAAATAAACATGCCCCATTCAAAGAATTCAGAACTAAGAACAGATATAGCCCCTGGTTCTCCTCAGACTTGACTGCCCTTGACCAGCACAAAAACATCCTGTGGCGTACTGCATTAGCATCGAATAGCCCCCGCGATATGCAACTTTTCAGGGAAATTAGGAACCAATTTACACAAGCAGTTAGGAAAGCAAAGGCTAGCTTTTTCAAACAGAAATTTGCATCCTGTAGCACTAACTCCAAAAAAGTTTTGGGACACTGTAAAGTCCATGGAGAATAAGAGCACCTCCTCCCAGTTGCCCATTGCACTGAGGCTAGGAAACACTATCACCTCCGATAAATCTACAATAATCGAGAATTTCAACAAGCATTTTGCTACGGCTGGCCATGCTTTCCACCTGGCTACCTCTACCCCGGCCACCAGCTCTGCACCCTCCGCTGCAACTTGCCCATGCCCCCCCCCCCCCCCCCCCCGCTTCTCCTTCACAGAAATTCAGACAGCTGATGTTCTGAAAGAGTTGCAAAATCTGGACCCCTACAAATCATCTGGGCTAGACAATCTGGACCCTTTCTTTCTAAAATTAGCCGCTGAAATTGTCGCAACCCCTATTACTAGCCTGTTCAACCTCTCTTTCGTAACGTCTGAGATCCCCAGAGATTGGAAAGCTGCCGCGGTCATCCCCCTCTTCAAAGGGGGTGACACTCTAGATCCAAACTGTTACAGACCTATATCCATCCTGCCCTGCCTTTCGAAAGTTTTTGAAAGCCAAGTTAACAAACAGATCACCGACCATTTCGAATCACACCGTACCTTCTCCGCTATGCAATCCGGTGTCCGAGCTGGTCATGGGTGCACCTCAGCCACGCTCAAGGTCCTAAACAATATTATAACCGCGATCGATAAAAGACAGTACTGTGCAGCCGTCTTCATCGACCTGGCCAAGGCTTTCGACTCTGTCAATCACCGCATCCTTATTGGCAGACTAAATAGCCTTGGTTTCTCAAATGACTGCCTCGCCTGGTTCACCAACTACTTCTCAGATAGAGTTCAATGTGTCAAATCGGAGGGCCTGTTGTCTGGACCTATGGCAGTCTCTATGGGGGTGCCACAGGGTTCAATTCTTGGGCCGACTCTTTTCTCTGTGTATATCAATGATGTCGCTCTTGCTGCTGGTGATTCTCAGATCCACCTCTACGCAGACGTCACCATTTTGTATACATCTGGCCCTGTGTTAACAAACCTCCAAACGAGCTTCAATGCCATACAACACTCCTTCCGTAGCCTCCAACTGCTCTTAAACACAAGTACAACTAAATGCATGCTCTTCAATCGAACGCTGCTGGCACCCGCCCACCCGACTAGAATCACTACTCTCGGCGGGTCTGACCTAGAGTATGTGGACAACTACAAATACCTAGGTGTCTGGTTAGACTGTAAACTCTCCTTCCAGACTCACATGAAGCATCTCTTGTTGGCTGGTCCTCACTACATATTCGTCGCCAAACCCACTGGCTCCAGGCCATCTGTAAATCACTGCTAGGCAAATCCCTGCCTTATTTTAGCTCATTGGTCACCATAGCAACACCCACCCGTAGTATGCTCTCCAGCAGGTATATCTCACTGGTCATCCCCAAAGCCAACACCTCCTTTGGCCGCCATTCCTTCCAGTTCTCTGCTGCCAATGACTGGAACGAACTGCAAAAATCTCTGAAGCTGGAGACTCTTATCTCCCTCACTAACTTTAAGCATCAGTTGTCAGAGCAGCTTACCGATCACTGCACCTGTACACAGCCCATCTGAAATTAGCCCACCCAACTACCTCATCCCCATATTGTTATTTATTTTGCTCATTTGCACCCCAGTATCTCTATTTGCACATCATCTTTTGCACATCTATCATTCCAGTGTTAATACTAATTGTAATTATTTTGCACTATGGCCTATTTATTGCCTTACCTCCATAACTTGCTACATTTGCACACACACTATATATATATTTTCTGTTGTATTTTTGACTTTATGTTTTGTTTTACCCCATATGTAACTCTGTGTTGTTGTTTTTATCGCACTGCTTTGCTTTATCTTGGCCAGGTCGCAGTTGTAAATGAGAACTTGTTCTCAACTGGCTTACCTGGTTAAATAAAGGTTAAATAAAATTTAAATAAATGTAGTAGCCTAAACTTATCGATGTTACATTGAACTGGGTAAATGGAATATGAATGACAGTCATCCAATATGCTGTAATAGAAATAAGGCCATGTAAAAATTAAAAAAATCCTCCTCCCTCATCTTAAACAGCACAAATTGCCACTGAAATGCCCCATATAGAAGAATCATTAAGCTCTCATATATCTATTTGTGTGCTCAGGAGGGCTGAAGGAAGGAAGCATGCAGCATAGAGCCGTACTAGAATAGAAGACTGCCTGCCTACTGAAGCACACCTGCTGTGAGCTGGTCTCCTTCTCCTCCTCCTCCTTTCTTCCCTTCTCCTCCCTCCTCTCCTTCTTTACCCTCCCTTCTCCTCCTCCTTCCTTTTCTACCTTCCCTCCTTCTCATCTTCTCTCCCTCCCTTCCCCCCCTTCTCGCTCTCCCTCTTTCTCTGCCCTCCCACTTCTCTTCTTTAACGCTGCCGTGTTTCCTTGCGCTGCAGCGAGAGAGCCGTTGGGCCACGTCTTTATTTGTGTTCCCCCTGCTTCCTCTTTACTGCTGTGGAGAGAGAGCAAGAGAGAGAGAGAGAGCACCCTGCCCCTCCCCCACCCCTCCAACCCCAGAGCCCTGCATAGTGCTACATGCCAAGCAACCTGAGATGCTCCCTCTTTCTCTTTCTATCTCCTAGATTCCTTGTTTTTCTAGTTGGGGGCTCTCATACCATTGTATGGTGTCTCAGGAGGACCAGGTGGTCTCTGCTTTTTATATTTGGTGGTTTATTATTTGTTGCATCTTTAATAATTAAGAAATATTTTCTAATAGAGTGGAGGGATATATTTTAGTAGCCAGACTCTCTCGAAGACCAGAACATTTTAAATGCACCAGGAAATGGAAATCTCATCAATCTCCCTTTATAAGATATGAAATTCAATCATTATCATGATGTATGCAAGGAACGAAGGACTTCTGATTGCTGTTGTGATAATAATAAGAAACATTTTATAATATTGTACATTTTTCAAAAGTGTCTGAAGTGGTTCTCCTTGGTCCATGAGACCCCAAATGAAGTGTAGGCTACTCCTGTCCTTGGTATGGTTTTAAAGACCCACTGCACATTGTGTGGGTTGCAGTAGTTATAGGCCTATACTATAACTCTGCAATTAGGCAATTGTTGAAGGCAAGTAGGCCATACTGTTCTGAACTGTATGGGGTCCCTGTCCGTAGTACACCCACTACACAATAAAAAATATCTCGGTACTCAGAATATCGCTAAATGATACCCCAAGATGCCTAGGAAAATATCCCCTATGACTATATGTCCTCTACAATGTTTTTGTTTGTTCCACAATTAACATGAGAGTAAGCTAAGTCCACTAGGACCTTGTGTTATTGCCGTTAAACATGGGTTCAAAAGGCATTTGTTTTCTTTTAAATACTTTAACTCTACTTGATTGAGTTTGTCTGGTGTAATGTAACCAATCGAACAGTCCCAAAAGTCCAAACCCCGTCCATCTGGCACTCCAGTCAGGCTCAAGCAAACATTGATATTTGTAGGATTTTCAATACAATTTGAACCCAGGTCTGATTGCTGCTGCTGTTGTTGTGGTGGAGCTTGATGGTGAAGAACACAGCTATTAATACTGCTGCTGCTGCTTCCTCTGGGGCCCAGGCTCACTCACTCACTAACAAACACACACAAGCACACACGCATGCAGGCACAAAAGCATGCAGGCACACACACACACACACACACACACACACACACACACACACACACACACACACACACACACAAACACACACCAGGCCCAATCAGACAGGAAGTGTACAGTGTTGTTTTCAAAGGTCCTCTGAGGCTGCAGAGGATGACATTGTACTTTGGGCTCTTTTAAAAACAAACATGAACCTGGGTCAGGGTATTTCTGCACTGTAACTAAGATTATCTATGCAAAAGTTGTTGTGAGTTTGATGTAGGCTACTGTATGTAAAACCAGTCACTTTCACTGGGATTTGAACTGAATTAAATTAAATACAGACATCTGACGTTACCTTCCACTGGTGGCACTTGTAGATATTTCTAGATAACTAACATTCACATGGCAAGAATAACTTCCAAATATGAATCAATTTCAACATGCATTGTAAAGATGACTTTAATTATATAACTTTCAGTAACTTTTCAAGAAACAGCAAAACAAGTGTTTTTTTCTACATAAAGCTAGTCTACATATACTGTATGTCATTAGCTACATGCATTTCCCCAGGCTTGGGTAGGTTACTTTCTAAATGTAATCCGTTACAATTACCTGTCCAAAATTGTAAGTTTTGACAGAGTGGCGCCGGAGAAGATGGCTGCCGTTTTACAGCCCTCTAACCAATTGTACTATTATGTGTGTTTTTTTGTGTTATTTGTAATTTATTCTGTACATAATGTTTCTGCCACCGTCTCTTATGACCAAAAAGAGCTTCTGGATATCAGGACAGCGATTTCTCACCTCGTATTGGACAAAGATTTTTTCTTCAGCGAGTCATACACGCAAAGGATATTTTACAGACACCCAACAAGGCCCAAATCCCTGTCATTTGCATGAGAAAGAGACGGAGATATCGTGGATGTAGGTCGGGGTGCCTTGTAAGGATCCGACGGCAAGCGAGTAAACTGCCTCTTCCATCAAATCCTATTAGCCAATGTTCAATCATTTGAAAATAAATCGGATGACCTAAGATTAAGGTTATCCTACCAATGGGACATTAAAACTGTAATATATTATGTTTCACTGAGTTGTGGCTGAACAACAACATGGATAACATACAGCTGGCAGGATATACAATACATCGGCAGGATAGAACGGCTGACTCCGGTAAGACAAGGAGTGGCGGTCTGTGTATATTTGTAAACAACAGCTGGTGCATAAAATCTAATACTAAGGAATTCTCGAGCTTTTCCTCACCTGAGGTAGAGTATCTCTTGATAAGCTGTAGACCACACTAGTTACCAAGAGAGTTTTCATCTATATTTTCCGTAGCTGTCTATTTACCACCACAAACCGATGCTGGCACTAAGATTGCACTCAATGAGCTGTATAATGCCATAAGTAAACAGGAAAACGCTCATCCAGAGGCAGTGCTCCTAGTGGCTGGGGACTTTAATGCAGGGAAACTTAAATCTGTTCTACCTAATTTCTACCAGCATGTTAAATGTGCAACCAGAGGAAAAAAAACTCTAGACCACCTTTACTCCACACACAGAGATGCGTACAAAGCTCTTTTATTTTTATTTTTTACTGATCTATTTTTTATTCAACACTTTTTTTCAGTTTTTTTCTTCTTAAAACTGCATTGTTGGTTAAGGGCTTGTAAGTAAGCATTTCACTGTAATGTATTTGGCGCATGTGGCACCTGTTGTATTTGGCGCATGTGGAAAATATAATTTGATTTGATTTGAATCAGTAATGTAACTTTTGAATTACCCAAACTCAGTAATGTAATCTGATTATTTTTAGTTACTTTTGGATTAGAAGAAAACAAAACGGATCCATCAAACACATTTGGCATGTCATCATAGTGGTTTCTCATTTGTGGTCAGACTCGCTCATGTGGAACAAACTTAAAATTGCGCCTTTTTTCAATGCTGAATTGAATGTCATTGCGAAAAGGTGTCATAATGTATTTTTTCGCAAACATCCTTTCTGAATTTAAAAGTAATCCAAGAAGTAATCATCTAGTTTTTCAAAAGTATCTGTAATCTGATTACAATATTTTTGCTGGTAACATAAATGATTAATGTAGCCAGATTACATGTAATCAGTTACTCCCCAACCCTGCATTTCCCCTATTTGTCTTAGCTGTAGTTCTAGTTCAGCCGGAGTGATTGATAACCAGTCTAACATCAACACATTTTCACTTATCCATTTGGCTCAGGACACCCTGCTGCTGCTCTGTCCTCTAGCTCCCAATGCATTGTGGGGCGGTAAATAAACATGGCTAGGGGAGGGAGGGGGGAGGGGAGGAGGTGGAGAGACGAGGAGGAGGAGGAGGGGGAAGTCCAATGTTTAACCTCCACAACAGCCTTCCAAAGTATCTTATAATGTTTGAACATGTAAAAAAAAACAAGCAAACAATTGTAAAGCGATGCTGGAAGCCAATAGTCTCATAGTATGAAAGTGAAGAACCCACTTGATATAGTAGCATCATGTGATATTTCGATAAAACAGGGTTTAAAAAAAAATATTTCACATGCAGCATGTCCTAGTCCTAGCTAGCAGCTACGCACAACAGACGTTTCAGTCCGAAAACATGTTTTATCTGTGAAAGAACACTGAACAACAACCTAAATATCAACTGCATGCAGCCTTCCTGCCAAAAGGCTGTCAAGCCGAAGCTTCAGAGCCCAGAGCTGAGTCATTGGATATGTCCCAAATGGCCCCCTATTCTCTTTATAGTGAACTACTTTTGACCAGGGCCCATAGAGTTCTGGTCAAAAGTAGTGTACTAAATAGGGAACAGCATGCCATTTGGGACACAAACACTGTTATTGCTGCGTGAGCGTAGGCCAGCCAGCCCGCCAGCCGCTTTGACAACAGCGTCTCCATGGTGATCCCCAGGGAAAGGTCATGAACCGACAGGCTCGGAATGTTTAAGGTCTGGCCGATTGGCCTGTTGGCAATTGACGCAGATGACACAGGACAGAGTAGAAAGCAGTGGAGGATAGGATATGGCCTGTAGTCTGTTTCCCTAGTTGTTCTGCTTCTTCCCATTTTACTGTATATCTACATTTTATCTGATCATTTCCTTTTAGACAATGTTGATTGTCCTGATTATTGGATGCAGTTTGTGTGTTGTCTTTTCACAGCGATACAATTACACAATCTTGTCAATCTACAAATAGACAAAGTAGTCGTCCTATGATATATTCCCCTTTTATCTAGCATGTTGAATCTTGGCTTTTATAAAGATATGTAGGCCAGTAGTTAAGTAGCCTAAAGCTGTAGTCACTATCTCCACATAACAGCATGACAGTGCTATTGTGTAGAGTGTGAGTAACAGGTATCGTCTTCTAAAGCAGAACGACTTGTTCCAGGGCCAGGGACTCTGAGGTACACTACGGAATGTACTGGTCCTGCAGGAATTATAACAGAGATGGAGAGATTGAAAGATAGAGACAAGGTAGATCTGGAATTGCAGTGTGAAAAATTAGTACAGGAGAAATAGAGGGGTGAGAAAGATCCGACCAATGGACCGACCGACCAACGGACAGACTGACAGACCGATCAACCAAACGTCTCTGTCTGTCTGTCTGACAGATAGACATATAGACAGTGTAACAGATAGACAAATAAACATACAGTGGGACTGTGGGTTAAGTGTCAGTCAGTCAGTCAGTCAGGAGTTGGTCAGGTGGGTGGGTGGCATGTGAGGGTGGTGACATTAAGCCCAGATCATGAATCATTGAGTAGTTGCTAGCCCAATTAACAGTGTGGCAGCACCACAGAGTGGCAGCTCAGCAGTGTGAATAATCGCTGATAACAGCTGAAGGTGCAGACGTGGCACTCGCCTCAAGCCACAGATGGGCCAAACAAAAAGTAAAGAAAACATAACACAATAATCACCTAAATGTGTGTGGTTGAGAGCCAACCCAGGTCCCCCAACATTAAAGAAGATTGTTTTCAATTCAGTCAATTTAGGATGTCATGAATTAATAGCTAGATTTTTTTCCTATGAGGATTTTTCAATTCAACAAATTCACCCCAACCCTGGCAACCTAGAGAGAATGGGGAGTAGGGTCTTTCTTGTTTAACCTTTACGGGATCGGTGTCTCGTATACGGGACGGTTGAGCTAACGTGCGCTAATGTGATTAGCATGACTGTTGTAAGTAACAGCAAACTTTCCAGGACATAGACATGTTTTATATGGGCAGAAAGCTTAAATTCTTGTTAATCTAACTGCACTGTCCAATTTACAGTAGCTATTACAGTGAAAAAAGACCATGTTATTGTTTGAGGAGAGTGCACAACAACAAAAAACTTAGCACGGCAACTGGTCTGATACATTCACCTCTGAAGGTAAATAATGTACTTACATTCAATAATCTTGTTCTGATTTGTCATCCTGAGGGTCCCAGAGATAAAATGTAGCATAGTTTTGTTTGGTTAAATCCATTTTTATATTCAAATGTAGGAACTGGGTTCTACAGTTTGAACCCTTGCTGTCTCTGGCTCCACACCCACCCCACCCGGCCATCTAGATGTGGGAAAGTTAGTGTATAAGCTAATGATCCATCATGTATGACATTACTGGGAGTGTGTAAACTTACATTTTGTATTACCATATCATTTTTGTATGTTCTCTATAGTTATGTACTTGAAAATGTATCAATTGACCAATTCGGCACATTTGAGCAGACTTGATACACAATAGCCCAGTATTGCAATGCTTCACTGGATCAATCTGAAACTTTGCGCACACACTTCTAAATTGCACCTAAACTGCAATATTATATTGTGGCCTTTCTCTTGCATTTCAAAGATGATGGAACAAAAAAGAAAAAAATACATGTTTTTTTGTTTGTATTATCTGTTACCAGATCTAATGTGTTATATTCTCCTACATTAATTTCACATTTCCATAAACTTCAAAGTGTTCCTTTCAAATGGTATCAATAATATGCATATCCTTGCTTCAGAATATGCATATCCTTGCTTCAGGTCCTGAGCTACAGGCAGTTAGATTTGGGTATGTAATTTTAGGCGAAAATTGAAAAAAAGGGTTAGATCCTTAAGAGGATAAGCAATGGAGGAGTTAGTTGGGGTTACCAGCCCAACGGGCAGGGTAGTGTGTAGTGGAGGCCTCCCTCCCACCACTGTCTTTGTGTTGAAGTGGGACTGGGAGGGAGGAATGTGGCCATGGACATCAGGGGACAAAAAGCTGGATGCACAGGAATCACAGACAGACAATGCTTTTGGCAGAGCGAGAGAGCGCGCTCACACACACACACACACACACACACACACACACACACACACACACATGAACATGCGCACACGCACACAAGAATGCATGCATGCACGTACACACACGCACACTCTCTCTCTCTCTCTCTCTCTCTCTCTCTCTCTCTCTCTCTCTCTCTCTCTCTCTCTCTGTCGCTCTCTCTCTTTCTCTCCCCTCTAGCTCTCTCCTAATTTATTAGTGAAGTGTGGGGTATCCATTGACATCTCTCTGCTCTGCTCCTGAAGAGTCAGGCTTGGTTTGGGGCATTTCCTTCACTCTCCTTGACAAACAAAAGGCTGTGACACAGTCATTGTCAAACCACCATTGAGCCTCACTACACAACAATAACACTGTGGTGATGCCTCATGCATAGTCACACAAGCCATGGACATATGCCGCCAGTGGCCTAATGAAGCCATGCGCACGCACACGTGCACACACACACGCACACGCGCGCGCACACACACACACACACACACACACACACACACACACACACACACACACACACACACACACACACACACACACACACACACACACACACACACACACAAGCCAAGCAGCTTGGCTGTGCTGTGCTCACCACTCAACACTAATCAATGCAAGGCTTAGCTGTGATACAAACGGACAAGGCAGCAGAAGTCACAAAGCAAATGAAAGCTCGTCTTTACATTACTGTGGAGATGAATGATACACCCTGAATTACACATACTGACATTTGAGACTTTTGTTGAAAACTACTATCAAAAAATTATGTTGTTGAAAACTAGACTTTTTAAAATGAGAGAAATGTATAAACATTTGTTGTTGTTTTTCTCTCCACATGGAGATATTGTGTAACATATGTTTAATGAATATCATTAATTAGTCTAATACAGAATTATAGGCCTTCATTTAATACAATATTAAGAAAACACGACTACACACAGGAATGGTAGGGATTTGAAACACCATGCTGCTCTGACATAAGCAGGTAGCCTAGCGGTTAAGAGCGTTGGGCCAGTAACCAAAAGGTTGTTGGTTCGAGGTGAAAAATCTGTCGATGTGCCCCTGAGCAAGGTACTTATTGCTCCTGTAAGTATCTCTGGATAAGAGTCTCTGCTAAATGACTAAAATGTAAAGGTAAATATAAGACTTTATTTCAAAGTAGATAGCTAACTGGTACATTATTACAGGACCTAACAACCAACTCAGCTAGGGGGATTTCCAGCATCCTCAAAGGTCTCAGTGGTAAAGATTGCTTACATTGTATACCCCCTTAGTGGACTGAACAGTGGACACACAGGAGCCAATTCAGATGTAGCCTAGCTAGTGTCTCTCCTATCTCTAATCCTCTGTATGTTCTCATACAAAGACAACTCTGTGTGGGCAGCAGCAGTAGACTGACTGCTGGTCTTCCCATGACCGGGCCGGGCTGACTGGCCATGTCTAACGCTATAGCACGGTAACACACACACACATACACACATTAAAGCGGGGCGGGGTGTCACGGCGACAGTGTCACTGCAACAGTGTGACGGACAGGCCTGTGTCATGGATAACACGACGTGACTGTTGCCTCCGACTGCTGTGTAAGACGTGTTAAGCTCGCTGATGAAAGCTGAGCTGAGCTGGGAGGAGGTCGTCGGGTAAGTTTGGCTTTATACATAGCTTGGGCTTTGTCGAGTAAGGCTTAAACTATGTATTTAGATTGTAGTTAGGTATTGTAGGTAGGTATCGTGGGTTGTTGTAGGTAGTTGTTGTATGTAATTATTGTAGGTTAGTATTGTATTCTGCGGTGCCGGGTGTAGCACGAAGCTAGCTAGCTAGCTAACTCACCACCTGGACTAGCTGGCGAGTAGCTATTAGCAACGGTATAGTTGTTTCACGCCTGAGAGTGCCTGTAATTACGCCAGCTGGCTGCCTACAATAGTTACATACAATAACTGCCTACCATTCAGCTGTTTTCTAACCTCATTGTCTGAACCGTTAACGTTAGGTAGCAAGTGGCTACTGTGCTTGAAAATTAGCAAGCTTGTTGCAACCTGGATAGCTACTTGTAAACAATAGCTGGAACGACCGAGCGAACAGACGCGAACTGGCTGAGTCAATTCAGTGGCTAGCTTTGCACTTGGCTAGCTAACAGTAGCTGCTAGGGGTAAGTCATAACCTACACTTGTGTTTTGTTTTTTACATATTGATAGCCCGAGTCGCTCAAGGAATTCGGGACATGGGTGACTAGTTAACGTTAGTTTGGCTCTCTCTGTGTGTTCGTGCCGTGAAAGGAGGGGTTCTTCTTTGTCTGAAAGCAATGGCTAGCTAGTTTGCTAACTATTCTAGCTAACTAACTGGCTGAATAAGTTGACGACGGACTCGCTCAAGCTGTCGGGACTAACCCACAACGTTAGACACGGACACGAACGAGCTGCTTGTGTGTTGATACACTGGTGGTTGTTGTGGCTGAGTATTGGCGCTAAACCCTGCTGCTGGAGACCGGCATGCTAGCTGGCTGTGGCGTCTTATGACGAGGTGCCCGGACGTTTTTCACGGAATAATACTGCACCTAGTTAGCTAGCTGAATAAACTAGGTTAGTCTATTCCTAGAAAACATTGAACCGCTGTAGTTTACAACAATTATAGTTTCTGAGGTGGAAGTTGGGAGAGTTATATTTGGGAGTTGTGGTGAGGGAGGGCCCGCTCTGTCCTTTCCCAGATGTTTAGTTCATTTTATTCCGATCTCCTCTGCATTATTGTAGCCATCTGCTGCAGCCTGTCAACTATGCCTCTGCCTATCCCTGTTCTCTCCTCTCCGCACAGGCTACACAAACGCCTCACACCGCGTGGCTGCTGCCTCTCTAACCTGGTGGTCCCTGCACGCACGACCCACGTGGAGTTCCAGGTCTCAGGCAGCCTCTGGAACTGCCGTTCTGCTGCCAACAAGGCAGACTTCATCCCAGCCTATGCTACCCTCCAGTCCCTCGACTTCTTGGCGCTGACGGAAACATGGATTACCACTGAAAACACTGCTACTCCTGCTGCTCTCTCCTCGTCTGACCATGTGTTCTCGCATACCCCGAGAGCATCTGGTCAGCGGGGTGGTGGCACAGGAATCCTCATCTCTCCCAAGTGGACATTCTCAATTTTTCCCCTGACCCATCTGTCTATCTCCTCATTTGAATTCCATGCTGTCACAGTCACTAGCCCATTTAAGCTTAATATCCTTGTCATCTATCGCCCTCCAGGTTCCCTTGGAGAGTTCATCAATGAGCTTGACGCCTTGATAAGTTCCTTTCCTGAGGATGGCTCACCCCTCACAGTTCTGGGGGATTTCAACCTCCCTACGTCTACATTTGACTCATTTCTCTCTGCCTCCTTCTTTCCACTCCTCTCCTCTTTTGACCTCACCCTCTCACCGTCCCCCCCTACTCACAAGGCAGGCAATACGCTTGACCTCTTCTTTACTAGATGCTGTTCTTCTACTAATCTCACTGCAACTCCCCTCCAAGTCTCCGACCACTACTTTGTATCCTTTTCTCTCTCCCTCTCCTCCAACACTACTCACTCTGCCCCTACACAGATGGTAATGCGCCGTCGCAACCTTCGCTCTCTCTCTCCCGCTACTCTCTCCTCTTCCATCCTATCATCTCTTCCCTCTGCTCAATCCTTCTCCCTCCAATCTCCTGATTCTGCCTCCTCAACCCTCCTCTCCTCCCTTTCTGCATCCTTTGACTCTCTATGTCCCCTATCCTCCCGGCCGGCTCGGTCCTCCCCTCCAGCTCCGTGGCTTGATGACTCATTGCGAGCTCACAGAACAGAGCTCCGGGCAGCTGAGCGGAAATGGAAGAAAACTAGACTCCCTGCAGACCTGGCATCTTTTCACTCCCTCCTCTCTACATTTTCTTCATCTGTTTCTGCTGCTAAGGCCACTTTCTACCACTCTAAATTCCAAGCATCCGTCTCTAACCCTAGGAAGCTCTTTGCCACATTCTCCTCCCTGCTGAATCCCCCCCCCCCCCCCCCTCCTCCCTCTCTGTGGATGACTTCGTCAACCATTTTGAAAAGAAGGTTGACGACATCCGATCCTCGTTTGTTAAGTCAAATGACACTGCTGGTCCTGCTCACACTGCCCTACCCTATGCTTTGACTTCTTTCTCCCCTCTCTCTCCAGATAAAATCTTGCGACTTGTGACGGCAGGCCGCCCAACAACCTGCCCGCTTGACCCTATCCCCTCCTCTCTTCTCCAGACCATCTCCGGTGACCTTCTCCCTTACCTCACTTCGCTGATCAACTCATCCTTGACCGCTGGCTATGTCCCTTCCGTCTTCAAGAGAGCGAGAGTTGCACCCCTTCTCAAAAAACCAACACTCGATCCCTCCGATGTCAACAACTACAGACCAGTATCCCTTCTTTCTTTTCTCTCCAAAACTATTGAGCGTGCCGTCTTTAGCCAACTCTCTTGCTATCTCTCTCAGAATGACCTTCTTGATCCAAACCAGTCAGGTTTCAAGACTGGTCATTCAACTGAGACTGCTCTTCTCTGTGTCACAGAGGCTCTCCGCACTGCTAAAGCTAACTCTCTCTCCTCTGCTCTTGTCCTTCTAGACATGTCTGCTGCCTTTGATACTGTGAACCATCAGATCCTCCTCTCCACCCTCTCTGAGCTGGGCATCTCCGGCGCGGCTCACTCTTGGATTGCGTCCTACCTGACCGGTCGCTCCTACCAAGTGGCGTGGCGAGAAGCTGTCTCCGCACCACGTGCTCTCACCGCTGGTGTCCCCCAGGGCTCAGTTCTAGGCCCTCTCCTATTCTCGCTATACACCAAGTCACTTGGCTCTGTCATATCCTCACATGGCCTCTACTATCATTGCTACGCTGACGACACACAACTAATCTTCTCCTTTCCCCCTTCTGATAACCAGGTGGCGACTCGCATCTCTGCATGTCTGGCAGACATATCAGTATGGATGACGGATCACCACCTCAAGCTGAACCTCGGCAAGACGGAGCTGCTCTTCCTTCCGGGGAAGGACTGCCCGTTCCATGATCCCGCCATCACGGTTGACAACTCCGTTGTGTCCTCCTCCCAGAGTGCGAAGAGCCTTGGCGCGACCCTGGACAACACCCTGTCGTTCTCCGCTAACATCAAGGCGGTGACCCGATCCTGTAGGTTCATGCTCAACAACATTCGGAGAGTACGACCCTGCCTTACACAGGAAGCGGCACAGGTCCTAATCCAGGCACTTGTCATCTCCCGTCTGGATTACTGCAACTCGCTGTTGGCTGGGCTCCCTGCCTGTGCCATTAAACCCCTACAACTCATCCAGAATGCCGCAGCCCGTCTGGTGTTCAACCTTCCCAAGTTCTCTCACGTCACCCCGCTCCTCCGCACACTCCACTGGCTTCCAGTTGAAGCTCGCATCTGCTACAAGACCATGGTGCTTGCCTACGGAGCTGTGAGGGGAACGGCACCTCCGTACCTTCAGGCTCTGATCAGTCCCTACACCCAAACGAGGGCACTGCGTTCATCCACCTCTGGCCTGCTGGCTCCCCTACCTCTGCGGAAGCATAGTTCCCGTTCAGCCCAGTCAAAACTGTTCGCTGCTCTGGCACCCCAATGGTGGAACAAGCTCCCTCACGACGCCAGGACAGCGGAGTCACTCACCACCCTCCGGAGACATTTGAAACCCCACCTCTTTAAGGAATACCTGGGATAGGATAAAGTAATCCTTCTACCCCCCAACCCCCCCCCCCCCCCCCCCCCCCCACCCCCTTTACTCCAAACCCCCCCCCCCAAAAAAAAACATTGTAAAGTGGTTATCCCACTGGCTATAAGGTGAATGCACCTATTTGTAAGTCGAATGCACCTATTATAAGAGCGTCTGCTAAATGACGTAAATGTAAATGTAAATGTTAAGCAACAGGAACAGGGGGTGGGTCAGTGGACAGTAGAAGACAGTGTTTAGGTTTGGCTTCCTCTAGAGCAAAGGGCAGGGCACAAGAATAGAACACAGTGATTCAATGAGATACTGTATTTGAGTAAGAAGTTAGATCATAGTCACACAAGCCATGGACATATGCCGGCAGTGGCCTAATGAAGCCATGCACACGCACACGCACACGCACACGCACACGCACACGCACACGCACACACACACACACACACACACACACACACACACACACACACACACACAAGCCAAGCAGCTTGGTTGTGCGGTGCTGTGCTCACCACTCAACACTAATCAATGCGAGGCTTAGCTGTGACACAAACGGACAAGGCAGCAGAAGTCACAAAGCAAATGAAAGCTCGTCTTTACATTACTGTGGAGATGAATGATACACCCTGAATTACACATACTGACATTTGAGACTTTTGTTGTAAACTACTATCAAAAAATTATGTTGTTGAAAACTAGATTTTTTAAAATGAGAGAAATGTATAAACATTTGTTGTTGTTTTTCTCTCCACATGGAGATATTGTGTAACATATGTTTAATGAATATCATTAATTAGTCTAATACAGAATTATAGGCCTTCATTAAATACAATATTAAGAAAACACGACTACACACAGGAATGGTAGGGATTTGAAACACCATGCTGCTCTGACATAAGCAGGTAGCCTAGCGGTTAAGAGCGTTGGGCCAGTAACCAAAAGGTTGTTGGTTTGAGGTGAAAAATCTGTCGATGTGACCCTGAGCAAGGTACTTATTGCTCCTGTAAGTATCTCTGGATAAGAGTCTCTGCTAAATGACTAAAATGTAAAGGTAAATATAAGACTTTATTTCAAAGTAGATAGCTAACCGGTACATTATTACAGGACCTAACAACCAACTCAGCTAGGGGGATTTCCAGCATCCTCAAAGGTCTCAGTGGTAAAGATTGCTTACATTGAATACCCCCTTAGTAGACTGAACAGTGGACACACAAGAGCCAATTCAGATGTAGCCTAGCTAGTGTCTCTCCTATCTCTAATCCTCTGGATGTTCTCATACAAAGACAACTCTGTGTGGGCAGCAGCAGTAGACTGACTGCTGGTCTTCCCATGACCGGGCCGGGCTGACTGGCCATGTCTAACGCTATAGCACGGTAACACACACACACATACACACATTAAAGCGGGGCGGGGTGTCACGGCGACAGTGTCACTGCAACAGTGTGACGGACAGGCCTGTGTCATGGATAACACGACGTGACTGTTGCCTCCGACTGCTGTGTAAGACGTGTTAAGCAACAGGAACAGGGGGTGGGTCAGTGGACAGTAGAAGACAGGGTTTAGGTTTGGCTTCCTCTAGAGCAAAGGGCAGGGCACAATAATAGAACACAGTGATTCAATGAGATACTGTATTTGAGTAAGAAGTTAGATCATAGTCACACAAGCCATGGACATATGCCGCCAGTGGCCTAGTGGCCTCAAATCAAATCAAATTGTATTTGTCACATGCACCGAAACCATATATTTTACAGTAAACAGGTTGGTGTATGGACTGGGAGGAGGAGGAGGAGGGCTGGACAATGCAGGTTCTTAGAGAGACAATATATTACAACAACCATCCCTGACATAACACAACCCAAAAACATTGCCTGGCTAGTTTCCATGCCAAATATTCCTGAATTCCTGTGTAACCAGTTCAACCAAAACAAACTAATTTCACACGCACGCACGCGCACACAGACACAATCATTTCTGACACGAGTCATCTTTTTATAATCCAGGCAGACAGAGTGATTATGTAAGCTGTTTTCCAATCGAAGTCCGCCTGGATCACAGAGTCCTCTCCTCTCCTTTCTGCTGCCTGTTTGTTTGTTCTCATAGCAGAGAGACACAGACCAACTCTGCTGCTGCCTGTTTGTTCTCATAGCAGAGAGACACAGACCAACTCTGCTGCTGCCTGTTTGTTCTCATAGCAGAGAGACACAGACCAACTCTGCTGCTGCTTGTTTGTTCTCATAGCAGAGAGACACAGACCAACTCTGCTGCTGCTTGTTTGTTCTCATAGCAGAGAGACACAGACCAACTCTGCTGCTGCTTGTTTGTTCTCATAGCAGAGAGACACAGACCAACTCTGCTGCTGCTTGTTTGTTCTCATAGCAGAGAGACACAGACCAACTCTGCTACTGCCTGTTTGTTCTCATAGCAGAGAGACACAGACCAACTCTGCTGCTGCTTGTTTGTTCTCATAGCAGAGAGACACAGACCAACTCTGCTGCTGCCTGTTTGTTCTCATAGCAGAGAGACACAGACCAACTCTGCTGCTGCCTGTTTGTTCTCATAGCAGAGAGACACAGACCAACTCTGCTGCTGCCGGGAGGACAGCAGGACAAAGAAACCAGACAATTTAACAGAGGTTTATGTAACAATACATACACACACACACACACACACACACACACACACACACACACACACACACACACACAACACACACACACACACACAAACAACAGATGAAGAAGGTATCTTAGCCGACAGGAAACACAGACACAGAGCACTCTGTGTTGTTTACGTAGCACTTGAACACAATGGGTTCTTCCTAGTAAGAATGTAGGCTATTTACCAGTGGAACTGGACATGCCTGGCTGAGGCAAGGAGAGTAGGAGAGTAGGGTAGACGCACTGTATAGTACAGAACATGAGTACAGAATGAGTGAGTGAATGATTCTCCTTTGGCCCGTTATACTGCGTTGAATGGTAGACTGCATAGTTTAGGGGCAAGACATTGAGACACAATTGAGTACAGGCTACCGAGGCTGCTTGATAGAGTGATGTAAGTGATTCTCCTTTGGCCTGCTTTCAGTGCAGACTGCAGAGAGGCGAGGCAGACGTGGAGAGGGAGTGGAGGCATTCACAGGTCCACCTTTGACCTATCTATCTATCTATCTATCTATCTATCTATCTGATGTGCTGTGTTCAGACAGACAGCAGAGAGAGGGACTCTGCCTTGTGTGGTTGTTGTTGTTATCAGACAAACAAAACACTGTCTATGTAGAATACATGTATCATCTATGTAGCCTCTATGTAGCATATATGTATCATATATGTATCATCTATGTAGGGCATCTATGTAACATCTATGTAAAATATATGTAGCATCTATGTAGGGCATCTAATTTATGTAGGATCTATGTATAATCTATGTAGGGCATCTATGTAGCATCTATGTAGCATCTATTTAGGGCATTGATGTAGGGCATCAATGTAGCATCTATGTAGGGCATCTATGTAGCATCTATGTAGGGAATCGATGTAGGGCATCTATGGAGCATATATGTAGGGCATCTATGGAGCATTTATGTAGTGCATCTATGTAGCAAATATGTAGGGCATCTATGTAGTGCATTTATGTAGTGCTTATGACGGCTTATGAATGTGCTATAATGCCTTATAAAGTGGGACCAAACAGATAAAACATAACACAGACTCCCATTCAAACACATTCCAGTATTGATATTCTGTCCAATCTATATACTGGTCAGGTGTACTTCAAGATAAAATCATCTACCTTGGAAGAGGGGATGATTGCATTGCAGTGTTTATGTGGATAACTTGATGAATCAGAGCTGAGGTGTGTTAAGGTATGCTAGTTCGTGAAATCACACAGACAGAGGAATCAATATTGTGAAGGGCACGTTACTGTGGTGTACGATAAGCCCTGCTGTTAGTGCCCATGTTATTTTACCATTTATTCTCTAGGTTACACCAGAAGTCAAATAAAAGTCTAATAAAGATGAAGGGTTGGCATCATGAAAAAGGCTTCAATCAACTGGAGCATTGAGCAGAGAAAAGAGATGGGTGAGTGATAAAAAAGTGGTAAAAGAATAGATAGAAATGATATTGTCTCTCCTCTCTTTCTCTCTCCTCTCCTCTCCTTCTCCCCTCCTCCATGGTCCCTGTCAGTCCACTCAGTGTTGATTTCCATATCAATATTTGAGTGGTGCTGAATAATTTAAAGGCGTGTGGTGACACAACAGGATGCGAGGCAGAGTGGCACTTCCCTTGCCACCGCTAGCTAGCTCCTTATTGTGTGTTTACTGTGGGGAGGGGAGGGGAGGGGATGCTCTCCACAACATCAAACAAAAAGCAATTGGTCTGAAGAAAACATGGGAGTAAAATGATCTCAAATGGTCATGGGAGAAGAAAAAACCTGTTGGAAACCACCTGTAAGAACACTTGACAAAATAACAATTTATCAGAATTAAATACATTGCTTTGTATCAGCCTGGTATGTAAGGTAGGCATTTGTACACATTACTTGTACTTTGTGTTGTGAGGCCAATGCATTGGCAATAACCTGATGAAGCAAGCCACCTTTGTGGAGAGTATATCGGTGAGAGAGAGAGAGCGAGCGAGAGAGCGAGAGAGCGAGAGAGCGAGTAGAGCGAGTAGAGCGAGTAGAGAGAGTAGAGAGAGTAGAGAGACAGAGTAGAGAGAGAGAGAGAGAGAGAGAGTAGAGAGAGAGTAGAGAGAGAGAGGGAGAGTAGAGAGAGAGCGAGAGGGAGAGAGAGTCGAGAGAGAGGGAGAGAGAGGGGGAGAGTAGAGAGAGAAAGAGAGAGAGAGAGAGAGGTAGAGAGAGAGTGAGATAGAGAAAGAGAGAGAGAGTAGAGAGAGAGAGGGAGAGAGGGAGAGAGAGAGAGAGTAGAAAGAGAGTAAACTCTGAAATGACTGTCCTTTGGATCCCATTGAGCCACTTGACCTCAGAGACTTTGCTCCCGTCTGCGTGACAGATCAGCCATTTATCACTGTGGTAACTAACCTGGGACTGTGTAGCTAGGCTATACTGTCATCACAGAGCCTTTGTCCTGGCTGGCTGGTATATGGCTGTTCTCCTTTCATCCATTTCAGTTAACACAGTGGAGAGGAGGATGATACTGTAAACCTGTCTTGAATATTGTATGATACATAGTAATAAAGTTAATAGAAGAGACGTCCCCATTCAAGTCAATGAGGCCATCATTCTATGCTGCGATTTTCTAACAGAAAGGCTCAGTGCAACATGGCAGTTGCCGTCGTTTATAAAAGTTTTTCTTTAAAATGTCGAATTAAACATGTATCCAACCCCCATCTCACACACCTTCCTAATATTGAGTTGCACCCCCTTTTGCCCTCAGACCTTAATTCGTCGGGGCATGGACTCTACAAGGTGTCAAAAAGCGTTCCACAGGGATGCTGGCCCATGTTGACTCCAATGCTTCCCACAGTTGTGTCAAGTTGGCTGGATGTCCTTTGGGTGGTAGACCATTCTTGATACACACGGTAAACTGTTGAGCGTGAAAACCCAGCAGCATTGCAGTTCTTGACACACTCAAACCAGTGTGCCTGGCATCTACTACCATACCTCGTTCAAATGCATTTAAATATTTGTCTTGCCAATTCACCCTCTGAATGGCACAAATAAACAATCAATGTCTCAATGCTTAAAAATCCTTCTTTAACCTGTCTCCTCCCCTTCATCTACACTGATTGAAGTGGATTTAAGAGGTGACATCAATAAGGGATCATAGCTTCCACCTGGATTCATCTAATCAGTCTATGTCATGGAAAGAGCAGGTGTTCCTAATGTTTTGTACACTCAGTGTATATCTGTCTCTTGCCTACAGTGGCACTTTTGTTTATCAACCACCCAATAAACTCAGGCGTTCCTACAGACTTCCACCTTAGCACCTTTTACTAACATGCTTCTAAAAAGATACCACATCTTTAGATTTTTCGGTCACACTTTTCACTCTTAAACATATGAATCCTCAACACATGAAAAGGTGTGGACACACCAGTCTGCTACACACAAATTGAAATCCTATTTCTTCATACATTAAATGGCAGAATGTCATGAGCCTCTCACTCCACCGGGTTACCACCTTAATTTTCTTCCACTCTGCTCACCACTCTCTCTACTCAGCCTAACTAGCTCCACCTGTCCCTGCTCTGCTCTGCTCTAATTACTCTGCCAGCTGCGCTGCATTACCCACTACCTCTCCCAGTATTTAAGGCCCTGTCTTTCAGCTCTCCGGTGTCAGATCGTCTGCAAAAGCTCACACCCGGAACCTGTTTGCTCGCGCTTCTGGCTCACCCTGGTTTTGTGACCCCGGACCTGCCTGATTTTTGGATACTCTTCTGCCCCAGGAGATCCAGACCTGCTTCTGCCATAACGACTCCTGACTACTCTTCAATCCCGGTAACTCTGACCAGCCTTCTGCCTTGCTACTACGTATTTTGGATTTCCCTTGAACTGTACTGCTGCCTTGTTTCATTCCGCCCTGTTGTGTCTGTGTCTCCCCCCCCCAGGACTTCTGGACCACCCACCACCGGCTTCATAGGACGCATCGCTGCCACTGGGGGGGGCACAGACCCAGCACATTGGACGGGATCCCTGTTACCCCTGGAGCCTTCATTCACTCCCTACTTCCCTTTTCCTTAAGTTTTAATAAACTTTCTGGTGTGACGCAATTGTGGTCCTCTGGTCGTCTGTCTGAACCGTGACAGTACGATCTGACCATTATGGACTCAGCGCACACTTTCCCCGACATGGAAACCGATGAGCATGAGCAGCAGTTCCAGCAGCAGCAACAACAACTCGCCATGATCATTCAACTCCTCACCAACCTTACCCCAGCCAGTCTGCCCACCAGCCCTGCCCCCGAGTTACCTGCCCGGTCATTGCAGCCGCTGCTCCGGAACCCAAGATTGGAAACCCCGAGCGG